>NW_006800095.1:880883-1016397 GCF_000485575.1 Poecilia formosa | reverse complement strand
TTGAAAAAGGTTATCATTTTGGAGAAAGTCTCATCAACATCAATATTTCCACTAAATAAGAGGTGAAAAAAATTGTTTGATAAAGGAAAAGCCTCTCAGACTCTGAGCGTGACAGCACCAAACTATTTTTATATTAGATAATTAATTTAACTTCACATAATTATCATGTCATTATTATCATTATTTGTTTGTTAAACATATTTACCGTGTTTGATGTTTGTTGTAAATGACAAACAACAAACATCACAGACTAACAAGTTTGTCGTTTATTGAATGTACAGCAGCTATAAAGCGCCAAGACAAAGGTAAACAAAGGTAAAACAACCCGAACAGGTGATCAACTCTAAACCACTCGCACCTTTTTACTCTCCGTCTCTCTTTGTCAGTTAAGCACACCCGTTGCCATGGCAACCTCCTGCGCTCCTCGAGCCGACCAGAGATTACGTTAAAAACATAACATTCAGTCCGACACGATATCAGGTTTGCACGCTTGATATTTATTTTGCGGTCATTATTAAGCCTCTCATAAACACAGCGGTGGTTGATTAGTTCATTTTAAACTCCTGCTCTGCTAGTTATTGTGACATCTGTGTTTTTTTTTTCTGTGTCCTTGTTTCCCCGTGAGTCTCTGTGGTGTCCTGTCCTCCCTGTTGATTGATCCCAGCTGTGTCTAGTTTTCCTGATTACCCTCCCTGTGTATTTAAACCCACCTGTTGTCTTTGGCTCTTGTCGGATCCTCGTCGTTTATCATTTGTCTGCTTGCCTTCACAATCCAACTGTCGAGTCCTGCGTTGATTTAGCTCAAGTATTCAGTCTTCCGTTTTTCAGCTGCTACCGGTATTAGCTGTGTGCTAGTGTTCCTGCCGTGCCGCCTGTACTGGACTGTGTTTTGAGCTTCTCTTTATTAAATCATCATCATCATCATCATATGGGTCTCAGCGTTCTCACCACCACAAACCACAACTCATGACATTTATTTTGACAATGGAACCGAAGCGCACAGAATTGCGCAACACCTTGTTGAAACAATTATCACTGATATTATTTTTGTTGTGTCATTAATTTGAATACGTTTTTTTGTTGTTCTTTAATAAAGTTACGAACGTTTTGATAAGGAGTCAGAGGAAGACGTGCTGGTCTCAGCCTCCTGGCGGCGTTCAGTGTGTCACCTAATGCNCCATATTCCAATGGATTCATACAGAATAAAATCCTGAAGCTAATAAATGTAATATTTATTTCTCTGACAGCAGAAAAAAATTGCCTGAGGTATCTTTAAAAAAAATCCACTAGGGTGGAACAGCTTGAGCTTTGCCCAAACAGTAAATTTTATTTGCATGCACAATGAGTGCCTCACACATTATTTAACGCAGCGTCTCGTTATTTGAAAACAATGTGTCATATTAGAGTATGTGACTAATGGCTCCAGCCAGACAGGCACATTACAACTGCACTGCACCACAAAAAGCTTTGTGTCATTAGTTTCAGTAATATGACAGGTTCTAAATCCCTCCGTGCAGTAATGAGATCTGCTTAATCAGAAATGTTTCATGCAGATCAGTCAAGTAACGCAAATTTCTTTTCTGTTTGCTCTTTAACAAGGCAGTAAGAAAGATAGAAATTTAATTTCTGCAGTGAAATAGGAAACTGATTTAGGCATATACATTATTGAGGAGAATTATTGTTCCTTTAAATGTGTTTAGTGACCCATCTTCTTGTTAACACCCTTTAGAACAAGGTAAACTCTGCTTGGCTTTCCTACTGTTTGAAGCATTGTAGTAAATCTACAGACAGTGAACAACCACACAGCTGAAAAACAGTAAAGCTGAAATTACTGAAGAGTCGTAATGTTTTGCTTCGGACATGAATACATGATGAATGCAATGGTCACCTAAGACAAAATGAGCATTTGCAAAGCCTGCAGTCAAACATGAATTCATAAAGAAAAGGTCTAAACCAGGATTTGTCCACTGAGGAAGATGTTAAGAGAAATTTAATCTAAGAACAGTTGCTTAGCTGGAACCGTACAAACTAGCACTCCATCCAGAAATTTAAAAGCTCTTTTGGTAATATCAGTCTGTTTATAATTGAATACAATCGAAACCTCTATAATACAAGAAACTAAATATCTGACATGATCTATTAAAATGTTACGATTTCTGCTCTGGTTCTATATGAACAGTTACTCTGCTGTGGCATCTCTCCTCCATTTTTTCCTCAGCAACAACTACTTCACCAGTAAAAAGCTGCCAAACGCTGAAAGTAGTCTCACTTTCCTACACATAATCAGTCTGTGTTTTATTGCTATAAAGTAACATAACTGTCGAAACAATATTTTGTGGCTATTGTTTAGTTCTCACTCTGTCTTCAGTTGATTTCCCTACAACATGTTAAGGTTTCCATTGTTTTGATTTGCATAGTGTATTTTATAAAGTTCCACAGACATTGTGAAACATAGCCTATTATTTTGTTAAATAAGTAAATAACTATTTTTCTATTTTTTTTTCTTTTTCTTTTAGTCATTTAGTTTTCTAAACATACACTGTTAACCAGGGATGAAAGTAGTTTTAAATTTTTTGGGGTACTATGACCAATAAATAAATAAATAAATAAATAAATAAAATATTGCTTCTTTGTGTGCTTTGGAGTTTCTGTGCTGATTAAGTTTTTTTGATAAGCGATAAAAGCTGGTTACCTCTTAAATTGCTACAAAATAAAACTGTATTTCCTCCCTCAGCCCACTGGCTGCAATGTCGACACCTTGATATGCCATGAAACCTAAATTCTGAACATCATGGCATGGAGTGCATCCCAGTTTTCCATGTGTGGCATGTAACCATTCATTTTAGCTTTTAAACTGGTTTTATTGATCCTGTGTCCAGACAGAGGGATAATCAGCAGCACAGCATCATGACCTGTTTGTTCTGAAGATCCTGCAGCTTCCACTTCTCTTCCTAACATGGCGCCTCCTCACCCTGACTCTCATACTGACAGGAGGAACCNGTTAAGAGAAATTTAATCTAAGAACAGTTCCTTAGCTGGAACCGTACAAACTAGCACTCCATCCAGAAATTTAAAAGCTCTTTTGGTAATATCAGCCTGTTTATAATTGAATACAATTGAAACCTCTATAATACAAGAAACTCATGACATTTATTTTGACAATGGAACCGAAACGCACACAATTGCGCAACACCTTGTTGAAACAATTATCACTGATATTATTTTTGTTGTGTCATTAATTTGAACACGTTTTGTTGATGTTTTTTGTTCTTTAATAAAGTTAGGAACGTTTTGATAAGGAGTCAGAGGAAGACGTGCTGGTCTCAGCCTCCTGGCGTCACCTAATGCTCCAAGCACGAACAGTTCAGAAACAATATGAAATGGGGGAAAAGTTATTTATTAACTGATTAAGTCGTGTTTTAGATTGTTCTTGAAAAACTAATCAGTCAGGGCTGATTACTGGGTGCACTGCACAGTGAACCCACTGATGTTTTACAGCCGCTCCCCTCTCTTGCAGGTACTGCGTACCCCCGCTAAGTCTTTTGGAGGTACGCAGTACCCTACCGTACCCCCTTTCTTTCACCCCTGCTGTTAACTCGAAAACGCCGTGTTGTGTGTATATGCTGAATTCGCTACAGTCTGAATTAAAAATATTGAGGAGTAACAGTTTCCAAGCGTTGTTCTCCACTTCGCAAATAATTGAAACTAAAACTGAGGGTTTTTTTTTTTTTTTTTTGTTCGCCTTTCATGTAGCAGCCAATCTTCCAACTCCGACGCACGGTGACAAAGACGCAGCACTATCAGCACCACCTTCTTATTTTCCGCTCAATACAACCAGCTGCAACTTTTGTCGCTGCGCAGCTGCTGCTGGATCCTCCTCATAGAAGCAAGCTGGGCTCATTTAAAGCCAAGACAGGCGGCTTGATGATGTCACATCCGTGGAGTAGGGTCCTCTGAACGATTAGCTCGGATTTTCGCCGCATGCGTGCCCACAAACTTTTTCCCTCCTCCTGGATGCAAGGTTTCTCCCCGCTCGGCCGGATGGCACGCGTGACGGACACGAGTGGTTGGACGTGCCGCCCTCCTCCCGATTCCCTGGAAGTCTCTGTTTTAACCACAGAGTAGTGGACGCGGCGGCCAAGGCGCACGGATATATAAATATACATATAAAAAAAAGAGGGGGGGAAAAACTTCAGATTTTTGTTATCTAGGGTTGCTTAGGTGAAGGTGGAGCAGGATGTGGTCGCTGTCCGTGGTTCTGAACCCACTGCTGTTCCTGCTGTTGTTCGGATACTGCCCTACTGTGGTGAGTTACCAAAACACAAAACTACCTCACGTTTGCACCTGAAACATAATATGAACACGAGCGGATCTGTTTTTTTTTTTTTATACGCGCTGTTAGAAATGTGAAGTTTAGTTTGTTTTGGGAGGAGCATCGCATTATCGTATCTGATCATTAACACAGGAATGAGTCACCTTAGCTTTCTGTACTTATGTATGTATGTATTCATTCTGTCTTCAATAGAAACAGAATATCTATCTATCTATCTATCTATCTATCTATCTATCTATCTATCTATCTATCTATCTATTCATTAGCACAAGGTTGACTGTTTTCATAATTAGATTTATTAGCTGTCTTCTTTATGTTGTACAAAAATACTAAAGTTAGACCATTGGTCGTGGTTTATCTTAGCTGTATAGCAGTAATTAAATTTTGCTTTTGATGCCCCTGCAGTTAGGGATTTATAAATTTGTATATTTTTGCACATATGTCAGATTTGGTCCTTTAATTAGCATAACAATCAAATATACCACTTTATGGATGGTTTCAGCATCTCAAAACATTTTGAGAGTAGTTTGGAAAACAGAACCAGCAGCTTGCTGATTACAATACCAAAACCAAGCAATGCTCAATTAGGTTCATCTCACCCATGTAGAGTTCTCCCATTTTTTTATTTTTTTATTTTTGCCGGTGTCTTGATTGCAAAGCAGTTTTCCCTCACCTTGCCAGGACTGGCTCTCTGGCTTGTAACTCAGAAAGAGAGAAAATATTTTTAGACTGAAGGAACACTTCTTCAAAGGAAAGGAGTGGGAAAAACTCATAATGAGTGCTCAAAACAAAGGAGGGACCAGCTGTCTGAGTTATTTAATGGGGGAAAACGAAGAAAGTCTCTGTGCAGTGTTCCATTTAAACAAAAAATAATCAAGTGGGGAGAGCATCTGGCTTGGCTAGGCATCAGAATCGTTTTAATATGAGAAAATGTGAGTGTGAAAAGAGGGGGAAGGATGTGAGTCACTCAAGAGACAGTAGAAAGAGCTTTTTCAAAGATTACTGAGACCAAATTATTTCAGAGGTCTAAAAAAAATAATCAGAGCTGGAGATGTTTTTCTACTTCCTCCTGCTTTTATCCCAGCTGATTGCAGATCATAGGCATGTCACGTCGGTTTGTCGGCGTGCGCACTTGTCCCCTAATAGTTTGTCATGATGTCATCCTTTAGCAAACTTGTCAACATATTTTTGAAGTGTTTTCCAAATTTCATGGAGCACACGATTAGCACAGAAGCTCTAGTTTGCATGTAAATACGAGTTACTGTATTTAAATAACCTTTTCTGAGCTGATGTGATATTCTATTCTAAAAAAGTTTGAAAAAGAATGAATTTCAAAACACGATTATGTTAACGCCTTATTTATACATAAGGTATATACACAAAACTCATGTCAAAAAGAAAAAAAAATATAGAGACATACATAAGGAAATGAAATGCTGCTTCTTGATGAGTCAAAAAAATTGAACTATCTGCATTGGCTCGCTCAGAGAGGATGTGCTTTTTGCATCCTGTGCCAAATGTTTTTCAAACTGCTCAGGCTGACAGTCTGGGGTGAATGGCAGAGTGAAATGATGGCTGCACTTAAAAATCAGGACACCCGACTTTTATTTAAATCCATAGGCTTCCAAGTTAAGCACATTGTTCCCGCTGCATTCCCCCTTGGGGCTTCATTTTCATTATGATGAACACATTCAACAAGGGCTGTCAAAAAGGCTACTATTTGGGACAAATTTTTTGACCACAATTAAAGTTTATTGGCACATGCCAACACTTCAGGATGCTCAGCACTGTCTTTAAATCTAGTGTGCCACTTTGTTACTTCTGTTGTTCTGATTTTCAGAAGGGAATGGCCAATTGTTTCAATTGCAATTAATTTATGACAAGTATTGCTGTAGTAATCAAGCGATGGGTGGATGGATGGGTGGATGGATCGATGCTCAAAGCTGGAGAGTGATGCTAAGTGTTTATTAAAAACTCATATTGTCCATATAAAGATTCAAAACTCCATCCAATGATGCCAAACCATGGTGAAAGTTTATTTTCTGAGTCTGGAAACAGAATAATGTTCCTTTTCCGTTACATTCTCACTCATCCAGACCTGATAAATACCTGAATCTTAGTCCACATTTTTTAACATTTTCTGGACTGGGAAAGTTGTTTTTTTTTCTCTCTTTTTTTTTGGATTTAGACGATAGCTTTGGAGAGCCTGTTGCATGTTCTAAAGAGGAGAGAAAAATGCCTGAATTCATGTTTCTCTGTTACTCCCTGCAGGGTTTTATATTAAACAATAACTGAACAGTACAATTTCAAAACTCGTGGTATTCATCAAGACTAGGCAAGACTGTTTATAGTTGAAGAGACAATTCACTGGAGACAACACACATTGAACAAAGACGTATCTTACAACAAAAGCATTTTGTTCTTCCAAGACTTTGAAAATAAGTTTCTGGAACGGGTTTGTGTCAAAGCTTTTGGGAAATAAGGCAACGAATGAAAAAGCCACAAAAGGGAGGAAAATAACCAAACATTACAGCGATAGTATGTGCTACTTTTGTTACGACGAGATCATCGGTATTCGTTTTCTTTGTCTCCACAGAGGTATGTGCAGTGAATTTATGCTTTGCATGTTTGTGTGCAGACCATCAGGCCAAAGGAGGGCTGGCAGGTGTACAGCTCAGCTCAGGATGCAGATGGGCGCTGTATCTGCACAGTGGTGGCACCTGAACAGAATCTCTGCTCCAGAGATGCCAAAGGCAGACAGCTCCGCCAGCTCCTGGAAAAGGCATGAACGCACCTACACACACACACACACACACACACACACACTGAAGTGCATGCAAAGTCTTTTTTACAATCAGCACACCTGAATTTATACAGACATTGATTTTCAGCTGTTACTCATATCACTTTGCTGCTGTAATCCTCCCATAGATTGTAGCAGCCAGATTCACAACACCGTTTTCTGCCTCTGCATCTATTGCATGGATGAGATCAGCTAAATGACATGTTGTGAAGATGAGATTGGCTTCCATCCTATCTTAGCAGAACTGGAGTGTCATCTGTTTTGCAACCAGTGGGGGCCATAAAGAAATATTGCAGTATTTTTTGAAGCGAGGTTCCATTAGAAGAAACGAGTGGTTAACACTTTACCCGCAGTTGAGAAGGAATTCAGCTTAGTTCATCCTTTTTACCTTCTTGAAACTACAGACATCGCTGTGGTTAATGCAGACACTTTAAAACTCTCATCGCATTTGCATTAGGTCATTATTTATAAAGAAGCTGGTAATTATTTATGGGGGAAGGTAGCAGTTCACCACTAATGATTTTCCTGGCCAGAAGGGAAACATAGTCCCTCAGATGTGTTCTGGGTCTACCCTGTTGTTCCCCTCCCCACCACCCTAATGAGACACTTTGAAGTCAACTCCAACAGGAGGCATCCTGGTCTGATGCCCACCTAAAGGGACTCCTATGCAGGTGAGACCAGGCTCTATGTTGAGCTTCCCCCAAGCTGCAGAGCTCCTCACCTGCAGTGCAACCACACAGAGGAGCTAGCTAATGCTACCTGCTTGTGTCCAGAATCTTGATGTTTTGGTCATGATTTATGATCCATATCTCTTAACAGTAAACAAATCTATTTCTTCATCATATGAACCAGAACAGCACATCCATTTCCGCAGAAGAGGCCCAACCCATCCCTCCATCTCCAGCTCCATCTTGTAATTACTCATTAATAAGACATTACTATATGTGAACTCTTCTGACTGAGGAAAAGACCGGTTGACCTCTGACCAGGAGAGAACAATCCACATTTTCCTCCCAGGAGATTCACCACTCTTCTGTGAGCCTCTCTAGCGGAGCTCATGGCTTGAAGATGTCAACAGAACCAGATCATCTGCAAGTAGAAAATATGAGCATCTTAATTCCTAAACATCCTAAAGTTCCCAATTCAAACGCCATTCCTTCAAGGACCACAGTGGAATGGAGACGAGGGAAAATGCTGACTGCATCATAGAGCACAAGCTTGACTGTTTTCATTGTGCTGTGATTATACAAGAACTGGATTTCATCGCTTCCCCCCAAAAAATTGCGGCAATCCTGACAAAATATCTTAGGAAACTTGGTTTTTAATCATGATGACTCCACAAGGTCTAAATCCAGCATCCCAGGAAGAATCCAGTTCACACTTTGTGCTGGACAACTCCATTGTCTGCAATAGAGTTGTTTTCTCCTCAGTCCTCAGAGTCTTGGCGACTAAATTAGGCATAGACATTATTTACAAACCAGGGGAAACGCATGGTGTATGTAGTTTATGTTTCACACATCTACTAGCAAACAAATATTACAGCACTGAAGTCTCTCTCTGAAGTGACTGTTGCGTTCTGATTTAGCCTACATTTAGCCACTGTAAGCCGATGCATGCTCTCTGTCATTTGCTGGGGCCTCTGACACTAATGTACTAAGCTGCCTCAGGGCTCCGGAAAGGCCTTTTCAGCATCCCTCTGCCCAGGCCAGGGATGAACGCAGTGTGTGATGGTTGTGCTGCTTTGCTTCTGATGTGCTCCAATAATGTTGGCTTTATTACAATGAGAGTCAAAGAGAGAGAAGAAAGGATCACTTTTTTTTTCTTGTCCGTGTGCCCTACAAACCTAGTAAGCTTTTTGTTAAACCAGCAAAAAGGGTCCCTGTATCCTTGTTCTTCTCTCAAATAAACTACCAAATGCTGCAGATTCATTGACTTTTTTTCTTGATATCTAAAAGAAACACACAAAAGTCAGATATTTATTGAAATCAAACATTTGCATGCACTGTAAGCCTTTTGTTCCCACTAGCTGACATAAAATCAAACCATTACTTACTTTTGCTAAATGTCTTCATATAGGTTATTTTAAAAACATGTCTTCATTAAGGCAGACTTCAAATACATTGGTTTCTTGAGTGAAATCATGAACACATCTAATAAAACTGCTGAGGAATCTGGTTCTGTGTGTTGCAGATGAAAGTATTCATGTGGGGAATGAATACTTAAAACAACCGTTAAAAGCTGCGTAAGGATACTGGCAGAACCTAAGATTTGTACCAGAACGGGTTAAAAGGCCACTCGGTCCAAAAGAAAAGCTTGCAGTTTGTAAATGCACAACTAGCTTAATTTGTTGGGACACCTTCTATGTTCTGATGAAACTAAGTTATTTTTCCATAAAGGCTTGAAAAAAAGTGAATGTTCAAGCCTTTGAGCACTACCTCAACGTCAAAGTAGTACGAGGGTGGCAGCATTCTGTTGTGTGGTTGTTTTGCTGCAGGAGGGACTGGTGCATGTCATAGAATAGAAAGAATATTAAATGGAAACGCTGGCATCAGACAGACATTAAAGCATCGGAAAAAATGGGTCTTCCAAATAGGCAATGATCCTAATAGTTCAGCAAAGTTACATACAAAGAGGTAAATCCCAGGAAAGTCAAATGTTTTAGAGGCCATTATAAATTTCTGATCTCAGCTCTACTTTAGTTTGAATTGAATTTGAAGGAAATAAAAATCTAACCATCATTCTGGCACTTGGCAAATGGAAACAAGGAAGTTTAAGTGCCTTTCTATGACAGTCAATGAGGAATGAAAAGCTTGTCTTCCCTTTTTATACAGTGTATGTAAATCTGATTGAAACTGTACGTTTTGAAGCTGACACATCCTGCAAGTTTGCCGAAAGGCAATCACACTGGAGGTCAAGGTGTTGTTTCGTTTCTGGAGAACGTAAAGTGAAGCGAGGCACTAAACAGCTGAAGAAGAAGAAGGACATTTTAATCTGCCGGTGGACGGGAAAATCAATGCTGCACCGTCTGATTCTTTCCAAAAGGTACAGAACATGTCACAGTCAATCGAGGTGCTGAACCTGCGCACGCAGAGAGACTTTCAGTACATCATGAGGATGGAGAGCCAGATCAAAGGGCTGCGGTCAAAGTTCCGGCAGATCGAGTCGGACAGGAAGACCCTCGTCAACAAAAACTTTCAGGTACTTTCTGTTTGATCTTTAACTGCGTGAGAAACATCTCAGAGCGGTTTTTGTACGAGAAACCTGATATGCATGTGAATACATAAAATGTAATCCTTGACAGGATCATCAAAGGTCCACCTCTGCCCCAAACAAGGACAGGTTTTAAAACTGAGACACTGTTTGACTGCAGCAATAAACCTGAAAACATTGAGGTTTGTTTGATCTATAAAAGGGCAAACCAAGGAGAACACTTTTATAGAATAGAAAATTACACACTTAATTACTTTCTATCTGTAATGTCACCTTGGAGTTTCAACTTTTATCTCAGTTTTTTGTCTCAGTTCTCTTTCCATTGCTATTTGGCAATACAACACTTTTCAGATATTCCTAACAGAAATTTTAAAAGACTATAACTTTTGTTCCCTTTTTATTACATTACAGCCACAAATTTCAACATATTTTGCGGGCAATTTTAGTTACTCTTCAAACACAACATAGTTCAAAAATGTGTCATGGAAGAAAAATGAAATATGGCATTCAATAAAAATCTGAATATGTGAGATGCATTTGTATTTACCAACCCTCTGCCCCCTCACTCTAATATCTCTTGATAAAATATGGCTTATCCAACTGCCTGTCTGTGTAACTTTGAACAATGTCACTGTGCCTTGACCAAAAAGGAGCAAAGTGACCCCAAAGCCCCTCTGGATGAGCTGCAGAAATGTTCTGCTCAGGCGCTGAGTAAATCTGGCCTTTATGGAAAAGTGGCTAACAGGAAGATACCTTAAACCTGTAAGGGTCCAACCCTGTTGGTTTAAGCCCCGTCTACACTGAGCTGGTTTTCGGTGAAACCGTAACCTCGTTGCGATCCAGCTGCTCGTTAACACGCCTCCAGCGATCAAAGTGTTTGACACCAGCACTTTTTGAAGCCAAGTCTTAGAGTGGAACTTTTCCAGAAGGGGCGGTGGGTTGAAATGTTTGAATACAAATGAGACACCAACAAATTCCTCTAAATCGTTTAGAAAATGTATCCATTATTAATCTTGAATTTTAAATTTGACTTGAAAGAACTCAACTGAATTAATAAGTAGACTCAGTCTGGACAGGTTGTTCTTTTAGATCTATTCTTTATGTGAAAATTGAAGGACTCTTGGGCCCCATCATCAACCTGAGGACGCTATGAATGTTTCGGACCATTTGCTTAGATTTTTATGGGATTTGATGTAGAATATGCTAAAACTGGTATTTTATGCAACACGCAAAAGTGAAAGCGTCATGAATAAATGGAAAAGAGGATTTGCAGTTGTTTTATATCACATAATTACAGTCATTATTCATTTTCTAAATTACAATTTCAGGATCTGAAGGGGAAGATGGAATCCCTGCAGCCACTGATTCCGGTCCTGGAGCAGTACAAGACGGATGCCAAGCTAATCTCCCAGTTCAAAGAGGAGATCAGAAACCTGTCCAGTGTGTTAATGGGCATTCAGGAAGAAATGGGAGCCTATGACTATGAGGAGCTGCAGCAGAGGGTCCTGAACTTGGAGAACAGGCTTCACAGCTGCATGAACAAACTCAGTGAGTGTCTCCAATCAATGACAAAAACAGAAAGGATAACTGGCACATTTCCTGCTGCTGCAAGCAGATTGGCATTTTAGCTGGAGAGCAGGAAGCACGACAGAGCTGGTGCCAGAGCCAAAATGATTTTAGTTGATTGAGAAAAGCCTCATTTGGCGTCACAGGACATTATGTTTTATTGCTGTAAAATTGTGAAGCTTTGTGCCATGGCATTATAACTTACAGGAAAATCCTGGTTTTATTCAAAGTGAACAAAATCAAATGTAGCCTAAAAATATGATTTTGTTTTGTCAGATCTGATTCTCTCTTCTTTGTTGACATCTGCAACTGGGACATGAAGTGTGATTACATCACTGCACCCACTGACGCTTAGCTGGACTAATAAGATCAATTCTTCTCCCAGAGCTACCTTGTCTTGCGTTAAACGCTTCCATAACTAGATTCCACAACTCACTTTTATCTGCCAACGTCTCGACATAAATAACTAACTGATCTATTCTAACAGGAAATCCTTTGGTGCTTAAAAAGATGGCTTGGCCGTAGTGTTGGGCTGAAGCCATTTGATTGAGTTGTTAAAATATGAACTTAATGTGAAACTGATCAACTTGTACAAGTGTTGCCTTGCTGGGCATTTCGAAGAAATAAGGTGTCTAGCCGGATGAAATTAACTACAACTGAAGCACCTCTGATAATAAACCATCAAAAATAAACATTTCTCCGCGTTCAGACAGACGTGGTGTGGTTATACTTCAGCACTTGCGTGTTACCTTCCCCTTGTATTTATTCAGTCGTGAGAGCTGTAGTGTTGGCAGTGCTCACAATGCCGCCCACACTTTAGTTGCTGCCTGCACTTTGAGTTGTACTCCAGTCATAATATGAGAACATAAGTGATGAGAGCCGTGTGACGTGTTTTACAGCATGTGGCAAGCTGATGAAGATCACTGGGCCGCAGACAGTGAAGACTTCAGGGACACGGTTTGGAGCTTGGATGACTGATCCATTAGCTTCTCTTAAAAACAACAAGGTGAGTTGATTTGCTCTGATTTTCTGCTGTGCAAAACGATGTTTGCAGATGGTCTAAGATACTTAACATCACCCTTAGTCGCTTCTTCTAGATGAAAGACATTTGTGATTAAAAAGTAGAATTACTGCAGTTCTCATCGTTCCCTGTATAGTGCAGTGGATTTGTAATTTATATGTTTACATTACATAACTGTCTTTGATAGACAAAACTCCAGAGTGATAAATGTCTAGCTAAGGTTCTAGTTTATTTAGGTTTGTTGTTAAAAATCAGGTGTACTCTTGCAAAAGATTAAATGTATATCATTTACTGGAGATTTTCTCTTTAAATGTTATCTCTACTCAAAAATGGATGTCATTGAATGGATTGTATATTTCACAAATTAAATTCAGTAAATCAGAATTGTACATCATGTAGATTTATTTTAAATGTTGCAGAGTTTAAAGGATACTTTCTGTGTCGCTCTTCCCCCACAGGGACAGATGTCTAAGCACAGCATGTAGAGCAGGTCACTGAACTCATGTAGACAGGAAGCGGCTCACATTAGTTCTCTTCTCTGTAATTATCATTGGAAAAGGTGGAAAACGGTTACAGTACTGGGGAAAATGCAGGTTTGTTAACTCAACAAATATTGTGGAGTTTGGTAAGCCATGCATATAACAGCAGCCATGTTCCTTTTTTTTTGTTTTTTTTGTTTTTTTTTAAATTGGATATGCAAAATGTCATTTGCTTACATAAAATCGGACTGTAAACAAACAAATATTTAGAAGTTGAGATCAGCCAATGAATCTGAAACGGATAACATGAAATGTCTTTTTTGGGACTCCAGTCCAACATTTTGGACTGGATCAGAAAACACTTGTTACTGGAAGGCAGCCTAACAAACAAAAACTTGGAATTTAATACTTGACATATGCTGCAAAAAAACAAGTATGAATATTATGCAAGGCTGCATGGTGGCACATTTGGTAGCATTGTTTTGGGCTTTTTCTAAATGGAGTTTGCACGTTTCCCCCATCAACGTGCGTATTATCTCCAGGTACTCCAACTTCCTCCCCCAGTCCAAAAACACGACTGTTATGTAAATTGATCTCTCTTAATTGCTTTTAGATGCGAGTGTGTGTGCATGGTTGTCCGTCATGTGCCGTTGTGTTGCCTTTTGATGGACTGATGTCCAGTGTGTGTCCTGCTTTGCCCAGTAGATGGGCATCAGCACACCTGTGTCCCTGGAAGGAACGTGTTGATAGGAAACCTTTCTGTTATTCACAGAAAATGCTCAGATGGTGATGTTTAAAGTCTGTAAAGCAAACTGAGTGCTTACTAAAATCTTTTCTTTTGTTTGCAGAAAAAATGTTGAATTATTTAAATTTGACTTTTAATAATTTAACTTCATTATAATCTTTTTTTTCTGTGTAAAAAAGTTGAATTATTAACATTCCTAATGAGTTGACCTGCTGAGTCTAAAACAAGCCCAAATGGTTTATGACATTAAGCTTTACTAATACTGATAAGATATAATTATACGGCGGCAAAGAACATTCAAATATATGTTTTCTGTGTATTGTACCCCCTGTTTTACTGTGCATTCATTGCACTGACAATCATATTATCCCATCCAGGTAGTGCACTCTTTTGATAATTACCATTTTTTTGAGGAGGTGATTCTAGAAAATACATCGAATTAAGTAATAATTATAATATGGCCCGTTTTCCAAGACCAGATAGTTTAATCACCAAATAGTTTAATGCACCAACAGTAAATCAAGTAATATTTTATATTATCAAAAAATGTTTATTGCAGTTAATTTTATACAACGTTGTTGTCATAAGAAAAAGGCTGATTTTTATGTGGTCAATTTTAACAATAATTATGCTGCTTGGAACCTAATCATAAGAGTTATCTCTTATTTATCTGCATCTGTAATCGTCTTCCATGCTTCCACTTTCAAACATTACAAAAGTGTTTCCTGCATCTGTCCACAGGTTTGGTACATGGACAGCTACACCAACAACAGGATCGTGAAAGAGTACAAATCCATCAGTGATTTTGTGGCAGGAGTTGAATCCATGACCTACAACCTTCCTTTCAAATGGGCCGGAACCAACCATGTCGTCTACAACGGGTCTCTGTACTACAACAAGATGCAAAGCAACATCATTGTCCGGTACAGCTTTGAGACGGGCCTGGTCATAACCCAGAGGGCGCTGGAGTCAGCAGGCTTCCACAACGTGTACCCGTACACGTGGGGGGGCTTCTCGGACATCGACCTCATGGTGGACGAGCTGGGCCTGTGGGCCGTGTACGCGACCAACCAGAACGCGGGGAACATCGTCATCAGCCGGCTGAACCCGGACACCCTCCAGATCCTCGACACGTGGAACACGGAGTACTCCAAGAGGAACGCAGGCGAGTCGTTTATGATCTGCGGCACTCTCTACATCACCAACTCCCACCTCACTGGCGCCAAGGTGTACTACGCCTTCTCCACTAAGACATCGACGTACGAGTACACAGACATTCCATTTCACAACCAGTACTTTCACATGTCCATGTTGGACTACAACGCCAGGGACCGCGCCCTTTACGGCTGGAATAACGGCCACCAGGTCCTGTTTAACGTTACACTTTTCCACATTATTAAAACAGAGGATGACTCTTAGGGACACTGTGCAGGTGAGAGAAGGAAAGAAAATATACAAAACTGGAAGGTTGTGCCTAAAAATAATCAGATAATTTATTCTCCTTTTAATTTACTTTGTTTTACTCATACTAGTTTTTGTTTTATTTTTGCCTTTTTTCACTGACTTACCTCTTTTAATATTAAACTTTAACTTATTTCTGTACACTGATTTTCTTATGAGTATATTCTATTGATAAAACAGTTTAAAAGAAAGATAAAACTGTGCAGCTTTTTGACCCCTGAAACAAACGGAGACGTTTCTGTGGCATTTTCCTCTTCATATTTATATTTTTTTTTTCTCTGATGTAGAAAGCCCATTTATTTATGCACACTAATTTAATCAAATCTTTGACTGTGATCATTAATCATTTATTCTTTCCTTGCCATTTATTGATATTAGTATAATTATTCCTGCTTTTCACTGCCTGCATTTAGCTTTGTATTGTTTCCCATCTCAAATTTTGCACTTGACCTTGTGACATGTGGGGAGGGACCATAATGTACCTGTACAGTTAATGTACTTGGCCGTTTTTGTGTTTATGTGGGGGTTATGTGGTCATCACAGCCGCTGGATATCTTGAAGTACCAAGTCAAAGTCCTTAGCGACCACTAATATCTGACTGCCTTTAACTTAGTACTCTGAGATATTGTAGCTTTTTTGTAACTTTAGCAGCAGTTTGTATGCCTTATTCTGTGTAGTATGTGCCGTAAGCCGAAGGATAACACTTCTTGTGCATGAATGTTGGCTATCCTGATGGCATTTTTACTGTGTTTGTGTGCATTTTGTATTTGCACAACATTGCATTCTCCTCCAATGAAGCTATTGTCATGATCCAGTTTTACATACTGCGCTAGTTCAGTTCATTATGTGTTTGTTTGTGTAAATAAGACGGTATCCATAGGAAAATAAAATATTGTTTTCATAAGACTAGTGATGTATGTTTTTTTTTTTTTTTTTAAATAATGAAAATGTCTTTAAAAGATTTATGGGAACAAATGTCAAAGATCACTGCAGTTTTCAAATAGCTCAGTGCTCTTACAGCCCCTGGTTACACTACTTCATTTTTTTCAGAAGATAATTCTTTTGTTTTTGTGTGCAACATATTTTTACCCATAAGCTTAAACTCTAAGAGAAACATCTGCCAGTACATGTTCAGCACCAACAAGTCTGAAATGGTGGCCAGAATCCAGTATCCATGCCCACAATTTGTTCATTACAGATACTAAATCAGATCTGTGCTAATTTTTTGTACAACATATGTGACGCTCTAGAATTTATGAAGGATGTACTTCTTTTTAACCAGTATAGCTGCTGTCTAAATGCTGCAGAGATGAGGACAACAGAAATAGAGGGATCAAACAGTGCAGCCAGAACGCGCCCCTGAGTGAAAGCATCAACAAACCGTGTAATTAAATCACCATTGGTATGGCAAGGTTACGGATGTTGACTTTGACGTGGGGATCATTTGAAAGGAACCTTGTCTGAACCTCAGTTTTAACAGGTTTCATTTATTTAAAAAATATTGAAGTACGGGATGTTCAATTCGTGAGTAATGTGTCATTTGTTTCAGCTTCGTGTGCAATAAAAAGTTGAGAAGGTAAAAGAAACCCTTCTTCTTGCTTCTTCTTTCTAAATGTGAAGTTTTCAACGGGGGATAATATGTGCAAATCCCTGGACAAATGACACATTCTCTCTCACAAGCTCCAAGACAAGTATTGCAAGTTTTTCCTCCTAATTTTCAGGCTGCCAGTCGAGCCAAACAAGCTGATGCTTTGAAAAGATGGAGTGAGATTATCTCCTGCCAAATCAGAGGTCTTATTTTTGCTGTACAAAAATAATGAATGCAAGATGAGCAGATTAGCAAGTGAAGAAATGGATTTTTGAGGTAAGTAAATCTAACAGTAAATAGCACTCTGCACACAGTGAAACCCAAGAATAGAAGTTAATTATCAGTTAATTATCTGGCAAATCCGTTTTTTTTTTTTGTTGTTGTTTGTTTTGTTTTGTTTTTACAAATCCTTAGGATTAATGAGGGAAGCAGGATTCTCATGAGGCAATTCTAAAAAAAAAAAAAAATCCTTAATTTTATTTTCAAAAAGATTACAAACTTTCACTACACTCCAAACCATTCACTTTTTACACTTTTGCAGAGGTCTGTTTACTTTTTGGAAAGTCTTTCAATCTTTTGGCAACCTTTAGGACTGAGGAGATCTTATGATGCTAAGGTAGATTATACACATAATCATCCCACCAGTCTCTCTGTAGCAGTCAGCAGTATTTTTGATAGTGTGAACACAGACCTCTTATATCCTAATCTCTTGCAGGTTGGATGCAGAGCCTCCTCTCCATGTCAGATCAATACACACCAGTCAGACCGGAAGCATCACAAAGGTCAAAGGAGCATGCACTGAGTCTACACCATAGGAAGCAGAGACAAGTATAGATTTCACGAGATATTGATGTCTCGAGGGCAAAGATGTCAGCGAACTTCAGGTGAATCACCATGCAGCCCGAGCTAAATCTTTCCAGGAAGTGGCTCCAATATGGAGTTAACATATTTCCAGCATACAGTGCTGTGAAAAAGTTTTTTCACCGTATAGATTTGTTTTCTTTTTGTTTTGTTTTTATCATACTGAATTGATTCAAATAAAATTTAATACAAATACAATGAAATACAAATTTGCACTCAAGTAAGAATAGGACTACTTCAAAAATATAGCATTTGGTTAAAAAAAAAAACGAAAACGTCTATAACCAATATTTACAGTAGGTAACATATGTAGCAACATTGCAAAGTTGCAGTGACAACATTTACTCTGCTAATATTTGCAGTATGCTCACTTTACCTGCAAATGGCACAGCAGGCTCAGCAGATGGAAAACAACCGAACAACAAAGCTTGTGAAAAAAACAAGAGGCTTCACTTCAACATAAACTGTAGGCTTGTGTCTAATGCATTTTACTTAAAACATGTTTGTTCATCATTTAGTGAAGTCAATCTCAGCAGATAGAAATTTTGCTCAAATAAGAGTAGCAACACTTCATAATACTAATACTCAAGTAAAAGTCCAAGGTAAGGTGTCATAAAATACTCATAAAAACACAGTTTTTCCAAAATGTTAGTTAAGTAAATAGTTACAATCCATTTCTGCTCGGTGGACATTTTATTTCAGGTTCAGGTTTTGATGCAGCCCAGACGGTGACACAACAACCACATGTTTGAGTGTTGGCATGATGTCCTTCACTGAAATGATTTGCTTGTTTTATGCAAGTTGTAATACAATGCAAGAGGTGTATGGGGGTTGAGCAAAGTTTTATTGTTCTTTGATAAATCTAAATGCTGGAAAAGAGATTATCATGCTTCACATTACAACTACACATTTATTCATTTTCAAACTCTCTAGTTGTCAAGGTTTTTTTCTGAGTTATTATTGTAGCTTTGAAAATTTCAATATGCTGCTTTTGCACGTAAAAGCTCCCATGTTAGCATCGCCATTTGCAGATGCTGTGCGAGCCATAAATTAGACGTGGCCAGCGTCCAAACTGAAATGGATCAAGTGTAGCAGATTTCCACAAGTGTTACATTTTTATGCCTGCATGTTCCTGAGTGTTTTCAAAATTGTTTCATTTTCTGATAAAATTGGGTGGTTTGTATTTTTTTAGGAGTTTTTGTTCACAGTTATAGCGAAGAGATTGGAAAAAAAAAATAGTTTTCCTCAATTTCTAACATAAAAAAGAACTTTGTTTTGTTTGCTCTTAGATTTTTCCTCATGTTATTTAACTTAACTCTTTTCAGTAATCATCAACTATTTTGCTTTCAGTCTGCAAGACATTTTCCATTATTACTTTTTTTTCTTATTACAACATAAAGCTAAATGCCTGCTTTGAAGAACATATTAAAATTACATTATTGATTTCCTCATTTAATTCAATTTCTTTTTGTGTTTTCTTTGGTTCGCTCAAATTAAATTCTTTAAATGAAACATCAGAGACTCATATGCCGAGTTCAAAGAAAGCAAAAACCGCACAACAAAACCTCCGCATAAACTCACCATAATGGGATTTGAGGATTAGCCTCAAAGTCTGCTTTTCGTAATTCTAAATGTGTTGCTAAGTAACAGGTGGAATTAATTTCATTTCATTTGTGGAAAAAGTGAGGGTCAAAGAAATAAACAACACCATAGCAGAGTGCAAAATAGAAGGGGGTGTGCTGAAGGGGCCACTTTGTAGCATATGATAAGTGTTTATGCAGAGCACCAATTACCATCACCTAAATGAGAACTCTAATTACCGTGATCCTTTTAGTACCGGTGTACAAGTATGCAGTGGGAAGACGTAGTCATCACTGTAGCGTCTGATTAAAGCAGCTTTAACTTCCTCAAAGCTGAAAAAGAAAATTACAGCAGCAAAAAAAAGTTACAAACTATCACGACAACTTCAAATGATAACAAACGGATAAAGAATATGCAATTCATATAGACTTGAATTAACATTACGGCAAATTTGAACATAATATCACACTGTTAGCTGCAGTTTACGGTTAGTTTTTCTGGACATTTTGCTTTTAATTGGGGAAAAGCAAAAAGAGAACACAAAGATACATTTATCAATAGCTCCATCAATGGCTTTCTCCACGAAAAAAATAAAAAAATAACACAATAAAACACAGAAACACTAAGCTAGGAGTACGTAGCATGGGGTAGAAGCATGGGGTCAGTCATACCTGCCAAGGGAAAAGGCAAAGAGGGAACACACTGTTATTGTCAGCACTGGTTTCATCACTGCCTTTGTCCAGGAAGGAGACACAACTAAACACAGAAGAACTGAACTACAACTACTTAAGACAGACGATGCAAAGTTAATGCTGGCAATAGCTCCACCAATGATGATGTCCAGAAATAAGACACAACTAAACGCAGGAACACAGAGACAGCCACTTTCTATGGGGAAAAAAACGAACAGAGAAAATAAACAGTTCATAGCAAAACTCATCAAACCAGCCAACAACTCATTTACTTTACCTGTGTAAGCTATGCAGAGTCTCTAAAGGGATAAGCACAAGCTTGTCTACCTGTCACAGGGTACAAATGGAAACAATCAATGAGTATTATTTTTCATTTAACAATAAAGTTAACAAGAAAAGTGATCAGTATTTTTTGCACTTGCCTGTTGGAGAGAAATGTTAAAAGTCGCATGTGGATGCAGGCTCTTAATGATCTCACATACAGTCTTGAGCGAGCCCTCCAGTGGAGGGCCCACCTCATCAAGAGCCTTTCAGACCAATTAATAAGGAAGGATGTAAAAACCCTCCGTTTTTGACTTTTCTATTGAACAACCTCTACCTTTATTTCTGATATGTTTACACCTCTAAATGTCAGTTACAAGCAGCTGCTCCATAAGAAATAGCTGCTATTAAAACGTTATTTAAATACCACAATAAAGAATGAGGAATGGTTTTGATTTGAAATGAGAAGCTTTAGATTAATATTTTCCACTAACTGATTATTATTTTTATGTTTGGCCAATATTCAACAACCAGGATATCCTGGCGCCCAGTTTTATCGACTTTAATAAGGTTTGGTTAATATTTCTTTTTTATCATACAGACCACTTTTCATTGCTCCCTTTTACTCCCTAGTAATGGCCTTAATTATTAGTGTCATAAAATTCATGTCCCCTCTTTCCTTTCAACTGCAGAAAAGATCCTGATTCTGCAGGATGAACTGCTGCTCATCCTGATTCTGCCTTGGCATCTTTTGTCAACCTCGGTTCTGAAAACGTTTCCCTGTAAATGTTTGCCACATGCTTGATCACAGTAAAGGAAAAAAAGGTGCATTCAAGCAAGGGTTCAATACAATCAGCTGTAGTTTCTCTTAGATGATGTTTTGTTCATTTATATTTAAGATTTTTATGTGCAGCATCTTGTTATAATCAAATTGAATTGAAGCTGTTTATTAACTCAACTGATATAATTTCAGTTTTACTTTTGTCAGCTTGTTTTTTTTTTCTGTTATCTCCTAACCCTGTAATAAATTTGATTTTTTTTTTTTTATATATATTTATACCTTATTATTATCTCTATTTATTAGCCATTTTGGTAACACTTTATTTGAAGGGGGTTGAATAAGACTGACATGACACTGTCATAAACATGTCATGAACATCAATAAGCCTTCATGAATATTTATGACTGTTGTCATAAAGCGTCATTCGGTAAATTATGACACTTTTAATACAAAGTTGACATTATTCAAAATGTCTTTGTTATGACAACTTGACATTAACCAAGAAATCANGGTGCATTCAAGCAAGGGTTCAATACAATCAGCTGTAGTTTCTCTTAGATGATGTTTTGTTCATTTATATTTAAGATTTTTATGTGCAGCATCTTTTTATAATTAAATTGAATTGAAACTGTTTATTAACTCAACTGATATAATTTCAGTTTTACTTTTGTCAGCTTGTTTTTTTTTCTGTTATCTCCTAACCCTGTAATAAATTTGATTATTTTTTAATATATTTATACCTTATTATTATCTCTATTTATTAGCCATTTTTTTGTCCCTGCTTTTTCTAAGCTTGGTTAAAGATTTTAAGCCCTTTCGTTTTTGCAGTCTTGTGTTTTTGTTGCCAAAGCTTTGAAGTACACCATCAGCCTCCCTATAAGCTTTGATTCCATCCCCACCCCTCTCTCTCCTATTGCATCATCGGCCCGCCCAAAGCAAAAATTGCTTTTTTTTTTTTCTGTTGTAAACTGTGCTCATGAATTAAGAGTAACTTGGGGCAAGGTTTCAGATTCCAAACACATTTAATCTGAAATCAAAATAACGGAGGAACCTTTTGAACCATCATCTTTTTTTTTACTAAATTATGTTTACTTCCAATATGCAAACGACATACCCCATTTATTTTCAATTCCTCAAGTTGTAGAAAGTTTGCCCCAACCTTTCGATAAATCATTTTATTTTGACAAGCTGCCTTCATTAACTATAAAAACCCCTTGAGTGTTGAGACACTCAGCAGAATTTAATAGACAGCAAGATCAATATCAATGGAAGGAAGTTGGTGGAGAAAACCATCAAAAATGAGAGGATGAATGTTAAATACTTAAAAGAAAAAATCTGAAGTGAAGTTCAGGTGTAATATTATATCTGCTGTAGATAACTGTCCTAACATCTAAGTACTCAGTAGTTTGTCAAAGATACTGAACCTAATGGTTAGTTTGAAAAAGCAAATACTAATCCTAAACTGAGAGGAGATTTTTGAAAATCTGAGATTGATAAAACAAGAACACAAGATTAAAGAATTATTGTTTACTTTTTGGGGCGTTATGAACACCATAAAATTAGACAAGCACAATAACCACAACATATAGACAAAAAAAAAAAAAAGCAGCTGGGGAAATAGAGATCATAAATATAGTTGTCAAAATAAATAACAATATTAAATAAGTTCATTTGGAAAGATAAGACAGACATTAAATAAACAATTCTATCTGCTAACACGTTACAGCCTTCATCCACGTGGTGTAAGAAAAACAATCCTGTTTTTTGATGATAAAGTGAATGACCAAAGACGGCGAGTGTCCTGAGCTCAGAGATATGAACCTGGAACGCTACTTCGCTTTAGTTGTCATACATTTGTAGTTATTTGAGATAAAACAATATTGCTGTTTAGGAAAAGGTTCTACAGTTTAGCTTTAAGGTTAATGGGCTTCTGCACTGTTGTCTGTTCATTGTGTTTTAATTCTCGTAATCTCTCTTTACTAAATTAAACCCTGATATTAATTCGGGATGGATTTTTTTTTTTTTTTTGATACAAGCTCACTGAAATCCAATTGAAAATTAATTAGAAAATTAATTTCTGTATCTGCACATTCAGCCAATTTGCATCACATAAACAATGATGAGCTGAAATGTCCTCGCCAAGTTCATAACAGTTCTTCTGTCAATGGAATAACAGCTGGAGGCAAAGACATGCTGGACCGAAAAGATGCTCACTTCTTTGGTTAAACACATGGAGTACAAGAAAAACACTTTTTAAAAATTAGAAGAATAAGGAAAAAAAAAAAAAAACATTTTAAGCTGTCAGCACCTTTTCTACTTTATTCAGAGTGTGGCTCCCTAATTCATTTTTCAGTAAGTACCAACAAAAATGCTAATGTGCAGAGCTGCTGTCACATCTGTTCAAACTGGCTTTGTAGATCAAAACCTGGTCTGCAGGTTCACTAAAGGGAGCTCCTGCAAGCACAAACAGAAACCACCATCTAAGCCAGAGATATTTCGCAGTAGGGGGATAATAAGGCTGTGCTGCTTAAGTTAGTGGGTTTTTAGCTCCTGCACAGATTCACATCCTCGTCTGACACTAGAGCTACTTGTTTTAAACATTGCTAGTTTGCATTTGTGCCCTCATTCCTTATCTGTGGGCACAGGAGCAGAGGATTTGTCTCTCTGAATGAATGAGCTCAATAAACCTGTCACAGCTCAGACTACTTGACTTTGTATTGACTCAGGTTATAGGGATCAATCCTTTTTATTAGCTTCCATTTGGCTTTGCTTTACCCACACATGACGAAACCCAATAAAACACAATGTCACCTTAAATAATTGTTGTACCTCTGAGCTGATTTAACCTGTATCATATGTACCAAAGAAAAAGGAAATTTGCAGAAATTCATTCTGTAATTTCTATATAAATAGTCATCACCATTCAGATTTTGTTCTTCTTGTTTTTGTTTTTTGGTCACACTTAATTGGTCCGGATAATCAGACGTTTTGACCACAAACACAGATAACTTGAGTAAACACCAAAGCAGTTTTCAAATAGTGATTTATTGAATTAAGAAAAACTCATTATTAAAAGAAAAAGGTTATCCAAAGCAGCATGTGAGAAGTAATTGTCTCCATAACTTGATAAACTGGTTGTGCCGCCCTCGCCAGCAACAAATGCAATCACTGATAACTGGTAGCAAGTCTTTTATCTTTGTGGAGGATTTGTTTTCTCACTTTTCTTTGCCTAATTGTTTCATTTCTGCCACATTGGAAGGTTTTTGCACATGGTCAATTTAAGGCCATGTCAAAACGTCTTAATAAGAATCAAGACCATTTTTGGATATCGTTAGCCTGGTTAATATTGTCAAACAGATTCTAAGGTTTGAATAGCCTGTCTTTAGTGTAAATAAACTCATCCACCTAAAAGTGCGGCATGTCTAAACCAAACGTTTGGACTTTGATTTGTTGTTGCATTGATCATGAATACTTTGAGATGTGCTACACAAATTTAAGGTGTAAAAGGCTGCAGGAGAGTGCAGGCATTATAAAAACTGCAGCTACAAATTCTGCTACAACTGGTTAAATGCTTTCATATCACATAAATTGTGTAGGTTTCACATCATCATCTGATTGTGTGTCTTCTCTTCTCTTAGGGTTGTTCATTTAAAAGAAAAATCAATGGGTAGATCCTATCCAGAGTCCAAACATTAGTCTGCATCTACACTTCAGGTTGTGCACTAGCTACAGACAACAAATCTAAGCGTTAATTTAACAGCACATTAGCAGCACACAGGGCACTTTGTCAAATTTCAATTTTTCAGAGCAACGCTAATGGGGCTGACGAGTGATAGGACGATGGTGGTCGATGGGTCCTTGGGGGGCTGTTTGGGATGTTAGCGCCTCCATTTATCAGGACAGTTGCTTTGAGATCTTTGAGTGGCAGCCAAGCATGTCGAGGCACAGAAGACCAGGCCGCTCTTCCAGATTGACTTTTTCAGTCTCAAGCCTCAAAGATTGATCTATGCTACAGCCTGCCAAGACCTTGGTGGGAAGATTGTAAAAATAAATTGGATCTATTCTTTCGAGGAAAAAAAAGACTCTCACGGTTTTGGGGGAAAGACAATGATTAGAAAAGACACAGAGAGAGAGGGAGAGAGAAAGAGAGGAAGAGGGGACGGATAATACTTTTATAAATTATTTCCTAAAGGTGTGTAGGCTCCGTTTGAATACATGCACACACACACCGAACATATACACTTTGAATTGATTCCTATTCATTTCCCTTTCTTTTCTGTAGCCCAACCTTAACACCAACCCCACCCCTGACCTAAACTCAATACCCACCCAACCCACAACCCAGAAACAGCATTTCTTCTTATGGGGGCTGGGCTTTGGCCCTTAAGTTGCAGTGGATCCTCACAAAGTACCTTCACATTTCTGCTGATTCATTCTCTTTTTAATGCATTTAAAAATAATTTCAATGTGAAATCTATATTCAAATACGCGGAAGAATTATCTATTACTTCTTCATGAATCCTAGTGAAGTTTCACAGCAGTGGCCAGGCTGCTAAAATTACTCCAACAGCGCATCGACGACCCTTCAGAAGTCACAATACATGCCAGAACAACACCGAGAGCACTACAGACATCACTGGCTGTAATGTTTGCTTTCAAGATTCAAAATAAGTAATAAACTGGGATAAAGTGATGTCCACGAGAGTGTTGTCACACACAAAAAAAAAAAAACACTGCTGCTGGAAAAGAACACAAAGAGCTGTCTCACATGTCAAAAAAAAAACACTGCGAAGATTCTCAAGATGTTTGAGAAAATATTGGACTGACAACAGATATGGAACTTTTTAGAAGGTGTATGTCTCTTTGCATCTGGTATAAAACTATCACAGCATTTCAGGAGGAGAACAGACAATTGTCCAGACTCCAAACAAGGCACAGTTATTGCAGTGATCTGGAGTAGTTTTGTTTTTTCTTTGTTTTTGTTTTTTTTTTTTAAATAACTGTTATTTATTGTTAGCCTGCCATTCGTTCACCACTGTTCAATGTTTTCTCTGTTCTGGGAAATAATTTTTCGCTCAGGGATAAACAAAGGTAAAATAAGGAATAAAAAGATAACTTTTTTTTATTTGGAAGGATGTAGGTTAAGCACATTATTTAAAAAGGTTCCTGGTAATGTTGTGTGACCTGTTGTGAGAGCAGCTGCAGACATCTATTGCCTTTGACATTAAGGGGCTAATGGCATCACTGCTGTTACATCCAGCTACAGCAGCACAGTAACACAGCAGAGTGAAACAGACACAAACACAATCTCTATTCCAACAGAAATCACTTAGAGTAATTTGTTATAAGCTCTCCTAATATTAAATATAATAAAAAAAATCTGCTGCACTAATTGTTACGTATTCCACCAGATATAAATCTCAGACCTTGCAGAAAAGAACAAGAGTTGCTTTTATGGTGTAATTTTTTGTTTCTTAATTATGCTGGCATAATCTTGACTTAGGTTACAAATGGAGCAACTGCAATTGATAGAAGGAAAGGGGAAAAAATCCTCCTATCATAAAGACAAACACCAATAATCAACAATGCACACATATATAAAGTCACTTATATATGTGTGCATTGTAAGAAACATGTTGCCTTATAGAGAGCATATCAGCTACAGCTTTAATCATTTTGTGAGACCAATTTATTTGTATTGTCATGTTTTGTTGTTGGGGACCCAAGTAGAGGGGCAAGGCAGCAGGAAAGTGGCGAGTCGAGATGATTTCCATAAACAGAATGGACCGGAAACAGCAAAGTGCTGACACAAAATATGACTTGGAGTAACTGAACCAAGGAGCAGATAAACTTTGAGCCCGGCATTACGTGCAATTTGCAATTATCAGCAGGATTTTGTTTTAGATTTGCCTTAAAACAGCATCAGCATGTGTCATTTCCTGGACATGCACATCTCAGTTTCCGGGGTAAATTTTAGCCAAACTCAACTTCATCTGAATTTCTGATTCCTTCTCTTATAATTGTCTTGAATTAAATCAATTAGAAATTCATTAGAGTCACATTCATTGCTTTGGCAAATGATTTAATTATGTTCTGTAAATGAGGCGTGAAAGACCTTTTAAATGGGACCTTGTCTTATCATTTTTCTTCAATTACTTCAGTGATTCAGCTAATCTATTTTGCACTTGCCAAATTATCTAATGGAGCTTAGAAAATCAGAACATTTCATGTGGTGTCAGGTGAACGCACAATCTGCAAAGCTGATCTAATTACTGTCCTGTAAAATTTAAATAGGATTATACAGTACTGGATGTGGCGATAACACTCAGCTCCCCAGTGGACAGAACTCCAATTTCCATGAGTTTCTCACTGCAAAAAATGGATTCATTTCACACATTATCTTTACATCGTCATCACAAAATGTGCCTTTATAGTTTTAGATTGTATTGGGACATATTGTGATTCAGCCTACATAGTTTCATACTTGGATTGTGCCCCTCATTATTGTTAATGGTTGTTAAATCACTTCCTCGACAGCTGCAGTCTTTATGCTTCATGATATTTCACTTCATCAGTTCGCATCGTTTCAACATTTACAATTAAATCAGGAAACATTTGATTTTAAAAATACTGTGCGTAAAGCATCACATCAAAGCTGTAACACAGTTGCTGCGCAAATTGGGTGTGATGTTATTTATTGTTTAAACATTTTTGTTTACTTTTTTTCTTGTCTACATGAGAAATTCAAAGGCTGCTGTATATATAAAATGCATAAGCAAGACAAAAAGTACTACATAGTTGTCTTGCTACCGTCCTCAAATCCAGTAAAATTAGTATCAATCAGCTGTGCCATGTCTGTGCTTCTGTCATTGTAAAGATATTAGTAAGTCTCCAGAGGTCATCAAAGGTTAAGTGTGCTCCGTTTATGCTGGTTTGTACTGATAAACTTTTTCGATTGTGCTCCTGTTGTTTTAACGATANTAAAGCGGCTCTCTGATCAGAACTACCTCATTGCAACGCCTGAGCGCAGAAAAACCACGCAGTTGTGCCACGTGAATTTGCTAAAACCATACTATACGCGCTGAAGCAGGCTGCTTATATCCCGAGGATGCGCTGGGCCTGGCGAATCCTGGTCCCGCCCCTTCTGCTCCGCCTCAGGACAAAACACAATAACTGATGGACGTCACACCAATTTATTTGTATTGTCATGTTTTGTTGTTGGGGACCCAAGTAGAGGGGCAAGGCAGCAGGAAAGTGGCGAGTTAAGATGATTTCCATAAACAGAATGGACCGGAAACAGCAAAGTGCTGACACAAAATATGACTTGGAGTAACTGAACCAAGGAGCAGATAAACTTTGAGCCCGGCATTACGTGCAATTTGCAATTATCAGCAGGATTTTGTTTTAGATTTGCCTTAAAACAGCATCAGCATGTGTCATTTCCTGGACATGCACATCTCAGTTTCCGGGGTAAATTTTAGCCAAACTCAACTTCATCTGAATTTCTGATTCCTTCTCTTATAATTGTCTTGAATTAAATCAATTAGAAATTCATTAGAGTCACATTCATTGCTTTGGCAAATGATTTAATTATGTTCTGTAAATGAGGCGTGAAAGACCTTTTAAATGGGACCTTGTCTTATCATTTTTCTTCAATTACTTCAGTGATTCAGCTAATCTATTTTGCACTTGCCAAATTATCTAATGGAGCTTAGAAAATCAGAACATTTCATGTGGTGTCAGGTGAACGCACAATCTGCAAAGCTGATCTAATTACTGTCCTGTAAAATTTAAATAGGATTATACAGTACTGGATGTGGCGATAACACTCAGCTCCCCAGTGGACAGAACTCCAATTTCCATGAGTTTCTCACTGCAAAAAATGGATTCATTTCACACATTATCTTTACATCGTCATCACAAAATGTGCCTTTATACTTTTAGATTGTATTGGGACATATTGTGATTCAGCCTACATAGTTTCATACTTGGATTGTGCCCCTCATTATTGTTAATGGTTGTTAAATCACTTCCTCGACAGCTGCAGTCTTTATGCTTCATGATATTTCACTTCATCAGTTCGCATCGTTTCAACATTTACAATTAAATCAGGAAACATTTGATTTTAAAAATACTGTGCGTAAAGCATCACATCAAAGCTGTAACACAGTTGCTGCGCAAATTGGGTGTGATGTTATTTATTGTTTAAACATTTTTGTTTACTTTTTTTCTTGTCTACATGAGAAATTCAAAGGCTGCTGTATATATAAAATGCATAAGCAAGACAAAAAGTACTACATAGTTGTCTTGCTACCGTCCTCAAATCCAGTAAAATTAGTATCAATCAGCTGTGCCATGTCTGTGCTTCTGTCATTGTAAAGATATTAGTAAGTCTCCAGAGGTCATCAAAGGTTAAGTGTGCTCCGTTTATGCTGGTTTGTACTGATAAACTTTTTCGATTGTGCTCCTGTTGTTTTAACGATAATAAAAATGTAAAGATCAAAATGTAAACTAACTGTTAGAAATGAGAAAAAAATATATACTTCATGTGTCTTGCACAGTTATTGAACACGATTCTTATCTGTCTTAGCAGAAATGTGGCATTGCAGCACTTCCTCACTGGCTTTAAGTTTGACCAGGAGTGGTAATTTTTACATTTATTTGAGAAAGAACTGACAAGACTTGGTCCTCACACAATTCTTTTTTTGGTTCCTCTTTAGTCAGCAAATATTTTCTAAGTATTTTAAAATGCATGCCATCTCTTTTAACACAACATAATTGTAATCATTTACTTTTCCAAGCTCAGTCTGCCTTCCATCTTAATGTTTGAATGCTTTGCCTTCCCACGAGATCTGACTGAAATGTCACAGTATCTTTAGTAAATGTGCTATAAATACATCAGCAGCGAAGCTCCTAATCTCTGAAGAGCATGCCAAAATCGTGGAGACAACTTTGCACACTGATCATTTTTTTATTATTATTATTCTCTTCAGTCTCTAATTTAAATGTTACATTTGAATATATCCCAAGCTCAAACTGTGACATACTTCACATGCAGTCTGCACAAGGCTTCACACTTATTCAGTCTCCATTTCTCCTGGCTTGCCGGCAAAACTAAAACAACCTCTCAACGTTGTGACGTTCTTCATAATCAGCAGGCTTAGAACGACAGTCGAAGCAGAGCCAAGGCTGTCAATCTTTCCCAATCATGATTTTCTCCTTAACCCCTAAAGTTGATGCCACTTCAGAGGCAACAACAACGATATTCACCCTCCTTTAGGGAATTACAGCTTGGAGCCGAGGCGCTGCGGGGAAGCTAATAAATGTATTTGTCATATCTGTAATGCCTCACTATGTCACCACGGCACCTTGGTTTGAGATTTATGGTAATTCTGACTGCAGAGAAGCAATTGTGGCGTAGGTTTGTTGAGCGTCTGCGTACCGAACAGTGCTGATGAGATTTCTTAGAAAAGCATTAAATAACTGCCACTGAAGTAATTCCCGAGCAAAAATAATTGAAAAAGTTAGAAGAGTCTTGCTATAAATTATAGCCTAACATGCAAAGTTTAGAAACAGATACTGTCATCAGCAATAGGGCAAAAATGTCAAACTAGTAATAAGTGAGGCATGAGGCTTATTGCTTTTGGTTAAAAAAAAATGTTTCCAGTGTGAAAAGAGCAAGTTGTGAAAAATAAATGATCAAAGTTACATGATAGAGTGGGTAAAAACACATTTAATATTATTTTACATTTACACAATTTGAATAAACTCAATCCTAAGAAACACACTGGAATCAAGCCTGACCTCATCAGCGACGCACTAGAAATCCTCCATTAACAATTAACTCACTAAGTTGTAATAAACTGATTATGACCAGAAAGATAGATGTAAAAAGAAATTTACTGGATTACACATGACATTTAAGTATAATACGTTCCCTAAACATTTGTTGTTCTAAAGATGGCAAGTATGAAGCACAGGAAAGCTCAAAATTATTCATACTGCTTGCAGATTTGGGTTAAAAGTAATTGTTTAAACTCTACCGACATGTTTTCTCTCACTGTGTGTAATATTGACATTTTAGAGACAGCTTAGCATAAGAGCTATGTCATGTTAGTTCATCCATATCAAATAGGATTCTATTACTTTTTTTAATCAAAACTTTAAATTAGAGAAAGACTAAATTGGTCAAAATACTCTTTCACGAGACATCAGATATTTTTCATAAACTGCAGCAGTTTTCACATACAGATTTTTAAACATGGAGTCATTCTACTGAAAAAAAGACAGGAGTCCATTCAAAGTTTGAAACATTAATATTTAAAGTTATACAATATATATGTTTTAATGTTCATAATCAAAACAAACATGACATGTATCGACAGGATACATCTGCCTCTCAAAAAGTTTGTGTCCAATTTTAAGATTGCAACTGGAGAATAAGGGAATGCAGATGGAAATTCGAGGGCTAGAATCTGACATAATGCATATTTTCCTTTGAGGTGCATGCTCTTGTGCGACATCCTTGCTTAAAGTGAATCAACAGTTTAAATCTAATGAGTTTGTATGCTCTACACCCTTTGAGGATCACTTGCTTTAAAGTTTCAAGAGCTCAAGAACTTTTCTTAGTTCCCTTTTTTTCATGGCTGATCTAATCATCAAAATGTCATTGTTTTCCATTCATCCCAGGTGGGTTGGTTTTGAAAAGATATTTCTTTATCTTCAGTTTGCACTCTAAATGCAAATATCTGAGTGTCCTGGGTTTTGGCGCATACAGAAATAAACTAAAATAACTAAAGAAACATAAGAGACAAAGCTAACCCCTTACAAGCCTGACCTCATCAGCGACGCACTAGAAATCCTCCATTAACAATTAACTCACTAAGTTGTAATAAACTGATTATGACCAGAAAGATAGATGTAAAAAGAAAAATTAATTGAGATTAATTAGATGGGCAAAGTATCCACTGTAATTTTTGTGATTACTGTACATCACCAAGAGGCGTTGGTGGGAGTGTTGAAGCTTCAGGTGGAATGGTGGACGTTTGAGCATACTTTCTTATGCTTTTTTGGCGTTCATAAACATAATTTCTGTTTGCACAAGAAAAAAAATAAAAAAAGGAGAGAGAGAGACGCATTTGTTGCAGAATTCTCCGGGGCAGCGGTTTTGCGGGGCAGCTCTCGCAGCTCCCGCAAAACCGCGTGTCAAAGCCGGAAGGTGCCGCCCGGCTGCGTGGTTCTGATGCACTTTAAAAGCGCACTTGATCAGCAATTCCCTCTGTGAGCCCACACATCCCTCGCACTTCAAAGGACGCCTCCTGAAGGTTCGGGGCAAGAAACGCAGTCGATAACAAACACGGAGACGCCTCGGCAGAGATTGTTTACTGTAACACGAGACATGCGATATTTTCATAAAGTGATTGCCCTCGTGCGGTTGATCCTGGATCAAAGGTGAGCTGGAGACACATGACACCGCATCCTCACTGATGGACTTTTTAATTCAGCCAGTATACAAAACAATTGATTGCAGAGAAATGACTAACGAGTTGTGCTCTCTCAGGGAAAACGGCATAATCAGGCCAATTAAAAAAATAAAATAAAATAAAAAAACAGCTGAGCTTTTGCTTTGAACAGACTTTATCGATGGGCATGTCCATCTCTCATTTGTCTAATTCTCCAGCGATGCTTGTACAAATTGCAGACTGTTCATTGGAAATGTTTATCTCTGTCTACACATATATATCAAAGACTAAAGCAAGGTAAATGTTCGATGTGTCTTGGGTTTTATGCTGTTATCCACAGTTAGACTGACATCGACAAATGGAATCATTTAAAATCTGCATTTTACGATTAGTCAGGTTATGTTTTTTGACATTAAATCTTTTTTTTTTTTTTGCTGACTTGAATTGTAACAAAACAGAATACATCATTAGCAAAAAGAACGCTTTTTGGATTTTTTAAGCATTTTTTTAAATACAAAGAATAATTAAGTTCCCTTCCTTTTTTCTAAACAAGCTATAAATTTGAAGAAAAAAAATGAATCTCATGAAAACCAACCACTGACACCTATCAGTCTAAGGAGGGTTATAAAGCCATTTCCTATGCTTTGAGACTCCAGAGAGAAAAAAACAAGCAAACAGTGAGATCCATTATCCACAAAGTGAGAAAACATGGAACAGTGGTCAAGCTTCCCAGGAGTGGCCTGCCTATCGAAATAAGTTCTGTGCATCGACCACTCGACCACGAGGTCACAACAAAGAGCAAAACATCTAAAGCTCTGCAGGCCTCACATATGTCAGTTGAGGCCAGTGTTTTTGATTCAGCAATAAGAAAAGAGTGTCTCTGGGAGAGTTACAAGACAAAAACACTGCTGACCAAAAAAAGAACACAAAGGCTTGTCCACATTTGCCAAAAACACTGAACTGAACTGAAAGAATACACCTTGTAGTTTCTTAAAATGTCTCACTGATGACACAATATCTTTCTTTCCATACCTTTTCTGTGTCTCAGATCGTCTTTGTTCCAGTGGACCACATCACCAAGGTGATAAATGTTAAGAAATTAGACTGCAGTTGTTTATGAACAGAGATGGATGAAATGAAAGCTCATGGTCACTGAACGTCAAACGCATCACTTTCCAAGTCACTTTCTTTCTTATTGTTTTATAACATGTTTTACTGTAATAAAAACCGATGCAGTTGAAAAGAAAACTTCTGTCTCCAGCTGGAAGTTAGAATTGTTTCCCATTCTGAACACAGCAACCTTTGCTGACTCTGTTCCCAGACTATACCATCTATTAAACTTGCAAACCAACATATCCACTGCACTGGGTCGCAGGCTAACAAAATTGAATCTTATCCTCACAATTAAAACACAAGTTGTTTTTTTTTCTTTTTCTTCTGTTGCAGAAGGTAAACACGCTTTTTTGAAATCATTTTGCAAATTACAAATCTGTAAATGAAGGTTGCAAATAGTCTTGATGCAGGTAAACATCTTATTTCTCAAAGCATCAACTTTTAATGAGCTCTGATGGCCTCCTGCAGTACGAGGCCAGATCAATTCCTGTTTATTTAGACATGGAGTTTCCTGAGATCAGGCTGTTTTCTGTTTTTTGTTTTTTTGTCTCAAACATCCTGTAGTTACTTGATCGTACTGAGATATAGGGACTCTGGAAGTCAAATCAGCAGATTGAAATTCTTCTTAAGCTATTCCACGAAGCATTCAGTTTTTCATAGGAGGCTGAAGGAAGAGTCCACAAATTTACAAACATTTTATTCAGTGCATTCTGCAGTGTTTTAGTTTGTAGTTTCTTGGGGGAAAAAATAACATCTGCCTTTGTCTCCAGATCGTTAAAACTGGCTGCTATGCAGCATATAAGTATGTGGATAAATAAGATTAACTTTTATCGCATTAAAGGCAAATCAAATCTCAATTTGACTTATTTTAATTACTTATTTAATCATTTCTATGGATGTTTATCTCGCACGACAACGTAAATGGAAGTCAAAGAGGTTCTTATTCCTTTTTACAAACAGAACAATGAAACTTCAACTTGCAAAATACACAAGCTAATACTGCCGTGGCAAAATAAAGCCCAAGAGAGCTTGTATATAACAGCAAGTAACACATCCTCACCATTTTTTTTTGTTCTACACACTGATTATCTGCCATCAACAGGGAAAGAAAAAAAAACACCTATTATGGTATTTCCAAATATGACTAAATGCACAGGAGTAGAACATGAACAAATATTTTACTGCTTTTTAGCCCTTTTCGTTTCCCATTTATACAATTTTCTTCCCGTCTAACAGAAAGGGTGATTTGAGTCACTTAAAACCTGAATGAATTTCACTTTTTTTGTTTATAAGTGAAACAGGTTAGCTCTAAAATGGTTACTGTAAATTACAAATCAATTATCCTACACTGGAAAGTACAACATTTAAAGGCCACATTCAACCTTATCTTGCATGTATTTTACCACTGAAAATTTTCAGTGGTAAGTTCTTCAAATGAAAATTAACCAAAAAAATAAATAAATAAATAAATAAAAATAGGACAGATCATTTGAAACTTAATTAGGTATATATAAAAAAATATGGAATATAAAATTTTGAATTGAATTAAACTTTTGCTTTTGATCTCATGCCATTCTGTCAGACATTAAGTGTGAGGGAGGAGCCATCTCGAGCTGGAGCTTGTCAACACGCCCGCACACACATACACACAAACATGCGCAGCCGCTAACTTACTTTTTGTTGCAGCTTAAACTGACGCGGTTCATCGTGGTGTACACACGGTGTTCCCGCTTCATTTATCATATCCATCCTAACTTATTTTCAGCTTCAAACATTTTCCCGGTTCTACTTTCAAGCAGGGCCGTTTCCGGATTGTGGCGCGCCGGGAGGGAGTCACGTGATGACGTAGTGACGTCATCCGAACGCATTGAGCGTTTTCTATTAAATTGAGTATTGTATTTTTGATCACAAGTTTATGTGTTTATATTTAGTATAAATAAATAGAAGGTAAATTATAAAATAAAATAAAAAACCAGTGGACACATACAAAAAAATATCTCAAGAAACATCGTAAGGGTGTTATTGAAAAGAACAGAAATATTTCTGACACGTGTTTTTTTTTATATATAATGTAAATAAAAGCAGATTCCTTTTTTACATAAAGCAAAATATTGAATGGGTTTGTCTTAAAATCCTCACAAGTCTGTGATTATTCTTATTTCTTGTGTTTAATCAGTTTTTTCTTCTACCCAACTTTCCAATAACTTGCTTGCATACAACACTATGTGAAACATCATCTTGTTTGGCAGAGTTATTTTGGAAGACATCTGTCAAGTCATCAGTCTTCCAACAATTTATGTAATTAAAAAAAACCAAAAAAAACATTGGTTGTAAATATATATATTTTTTAATAAGAATCAGAATTTTGGATTTTATGTAGTTGTAAGCCTTGCAGTTGATCAAAAAGAACAAATGTAAATACAACAAGAAAAAATAACACTAATAAGCAGATAATTTCATTATGCTTTGTTGGTTCAGCCCTGGTGGGCAAGTAATTTTTCTTTAAACCGAGTCAGTGTTAAGCCCCCATACTACGATTATTCTTTTTTCAAATATGAATAAATGGCAAGTTGTCTTTTGTTGCGGTCAGCAGCACCATAGAAATACATTTCACAGCCTGCCACAGCAAGACTCACCTTCTCCCCCATTGCGTCTCTATTCGTGCTCATCAGCCCCATTCAGATGACCATATGGGGGAGACAGTGGCATGAGATCTCCTCCAGAGAATTCATTAGCAGCCCCGACTTGTACATTGGCAACATCCTTCTATCTACTTGAGGTGGCCAGTGAGGTTCGGGCTTGTGGGCATCCTCCGGCAATGACGCCACAACTTGCAGCAGCAGAAAAGTAATTGGACTGTTTGTCAAAGAAGTGGAAACTGTGACAAGACGCTTGGCGAGTCCTCTGCAATGACTGCGACACAGAAGGTGAGCGCAGGGCTTTGTGTATCCGTTATAAACTGTTGACTGTTTGTAATGACGGTTTAATTGTCGCAACTCGACTGGACGGCTGAGGTTAAACAAATGCCAGAGATATGGGGAGATTTTCTTCTCGCACAGGGAGACGACATGATGCGCAATGTATAAAACACAGCAGATAAAGAAATACTTTAATGCTTAGCAAATGACCAAACAGAACAAAAGCAGTGGTAAACATATTTTGCATTCAGTCAGTCTGAGGACAAATAAATATTTCATGTACATATGCCTAATAAAATAGATTTGTGTTTTTAATATAGACAAAACAAAGTCTAGGAAGCTTAATAATTCATAACTTATACAGTATGTACATATTTAAATAACCCATCAGTCTGATGAGCTGTTTTCTCTGTTTCTACATCAGTCTCTGTGGGCTAACAGACACTGTAAGTCATAATCATGAGTCACACATGCTTGGTATATCAGGTCAAGTTAATCCCCATCAGGAGCCAAAGGCATTTGTAGTTTGGCTGTGGCTGCAGGAACCAACTTGGCAGGTGAAGGGCCTCACTAACTCATGAACACCTTGGTTAGCAGAAGAGACGAGGCTGCTGGGTTATGGAATGTGCATCATATTCACTGCTATGCAGGGAAACCCTTCTGTTTTCGTCTGAGTATTCAGAAGTGGCTGCCCATTATTTCTTCTTCACGGGCGAGATCTTCATGTCCTTTCTTGCTGTTCGTCTGTGCAGCGTCACGTCGTCGTCTTCTCCCGTCTGTTGCTTGGCAAAGTTGACAAACACCTGAACAAAAGAGAAATTCATTCAGAATGTGATCAGAGGCATTCTGGCTCATTGACTTTGCACCAGTTCCTCATCGCAGGCATTAATATAGCATTCCCGCCATTGACTGGATTGGAATCGTATGCAATTCCAAACAGAAAAAAAGCATTAGGAGGTATAAGATTAGCTCTCACATAGTTAACTATTAAAGTCATCTTGCAATGACATCCATTGTCTATAACAGCGTATCCCTGAAGGCTTGTGCAGCTTGCAACAGAAGTGAAAAAAACGAACAAGATGAATAATAATACAATCTTTCATGTTTTAATACCAGCGTCCTTTGGCCTCATATCCACTCTCCGCAATGCAAAACTAAAGTTCTTACACACTTTCTTGTCAAAATGCTCGTCTAACCCACTTCAGTTTTAGTTTCTTGCACATTCAAGAACTTCATTCAGACTTCAGCCACTTTTACAACCTTGAAAACACCAGAACAAAAGAGATAAATAAATAAAGTGTTCAAATATGGCAATGACATCAACAGGCAAATGCATCATCCTGAATCAAACACTTTGGACAAACTGGAGTAACAAGTTAAAAAAAATAATATGTCATGTGTGTCTATGAGAACAGGTGTACAGCATGGAAATAAAGTGTTGGTTTACATAGACAAACTCTGGTTTCAAAGGAACCTTTGAAGACAAAAAAAAAATGGTACTCTTTAATGAATTTCAAAGTTTACAGGCACAATTTGAAAGCCAGTTTGCACAATTAAGTTCATTGTTCTAGTAGGACTAAGTGGTTAATTCCTGGCAGGTTTTCTTTTTGGCATTTGTAATCTAGTATGAATGTACAACGCAGTGTTATGAATACTGTAAGTGATCTGTTTTAAAGCTTATATTATCCATATTTCCATACTACACATTAGTAGAAAATAGTTATTTTTTATTATTTGTCGTTAGATGTCTTTCTAGCTCAGTAATTTCCCTCTATGCATTAATGGAGCACCCATCTCTTAAACATAGGAGGAAGAAGGAGGTGCTCCTACAAGCCATATGAAGACACCAAGTCTTGCCTAACTGTAATGTTTTGCCTGTAAATGGCGTCGACCTTGCAGTCTCTAAATGACTATTTTTGCTTCCTTTTTCTATTTTTTCCCAGTGATGCATCACAAGAATTAATTTTGAGCTTTTCTGAGTCTAAATTGTTCCCGAAAGCCAGAATTGAAAGTGATCAAGTGAACTAGTTTTCCCAACACAATTACGAATTAGGTTTACGAGAACATTCTGTAATTGGGTATCCGATGCTCGATTACGTTTTGTTAGCAAGCATCTGACAGCAGCTCTTATGAATTTTTAACACATTGCAATCTTTTTCTTTTTAAAAATAAAGTGTAATTGTTTTTGTTGTGATTGTCACATCTCAGCGTTACCTGGTCCAGTGTTGTCTGGGAAACAGAGTAGTCCTCGATGCTGAGCCTGTCTTTATTGGCCACCACCAGCTGGAAAATCCTCGCCAGGGAGGATGAGGCAATTTCATACTGCAGCGTGTTGTAGTGTTTCTCCCGCTGAACACAGCCGGGGAAGGAGTTCTCCATAAAGCTCTCCACAGGCTCCAGTTCTGGACACAAGCCTGCTTTGGCTCCCCTGATTTTCATTGTCACAACGTAGCCGTCGCCAAATCTGGGTTCGAGGAAGCAAGGCACAGAAACACTGCATACTGCTTTCTTTGGTGGCTACAGCTCTGAACATTAATGCTTCTGTCATCTATAACGTGATGGTATATATGTATATACCATCACGGTATATATATATATATATTAATGCTAGCCTCAGACTTACAGTCACAGATTGGAACCACAGTTATTGGGTAAGTAAGAAACAAACTCTTACTTGTATTTGAGGTGCTGGATGGTACCAAGACACTTGAAGGTCCCGTTAACCATGATGGCCAGTCGGGTGCATAGAGCTTCACACTCCTCCATGCTGGTGGAAAACAACAGCAATCCATCGTTATTCATGTCTGTGACCTTTGTCGCCTTGTCAGACCACAAACTTTAATACTTCTTATTAGAGCTTTATGTAAAGGATGAACACAAAGTAGTGCGTTTATATGAAGTGGAAGGAAAATCTTTAGTATACATTGGTTTTAAAGTCATACCACAAAATCTCAATTGGATTTAGGTTTGCACTTTGACTGGGCCTTTGTAGCAGATGAATAATGCTTTGCAGACTTCTTGGATTTCTTGTTCTGCTGAAAAGTGCAAATTGGGTCTCTTGGCTATTACTCTAAATAATGATGTCCTTTTCCAGCCTGTCAGTTTAGATAGACAGCTTAACCTTGGTAGGTTTGTGGTTCAAAATGATAATGTTCTATAACCAACCCCAACTTTATCCCCGACCTTTCTGCTGTATTGTATGATCTCTAAAATGTTATTTGTTCATTTGTATTTCAATAAATTTAATTATTATTGACAAGTTCATTTATTTCTGTAACTCAATTCATTATGTGAAATATAATATACAGTAATTACATAAACAGATCATTTTCAGCTTACAAGTAATGAGAACATATTTAGTTGCTCAGAAAATTAGATTAAATCAGACCAATTAAAGAAAACATTTTAATAAAGAAATGTGAACCTAATGAACAGTTTGTTTAATACAGGCTTTAAGGTGTTTATTTGGAAAGGTAGCAAGGATCAAAGGAACAAATATCCCATTTTAAGGAAATGTACATGTACATTGAAAATAAATGACTCACAAATGGATTGAATTTCCTACTTAGGTGAGTTTTGGAGCCAGCTGGTTGCACTCGAAAAAATAAGGGGATTTTTATGGGACTTTTATTTTTGTTAAAATGTTAATTATATGTAGAAATTTCCTTCCACAAACAATAATATCGGAATGTTTTTTGGGGTTTTTATGCCTTTGGAAACAGGCTAACTGTGCTTGGTTAGCTGCTGACACATGTTTGTGGGCCAAGATTTTATTTCATCACAAGGTTTCGAACCTGTGTGACGTTAGCACCACGGCCCTGCCGTCCTGAATCACACTCATGATGGCGTTCCACAGAAAGCGGCGAGAGTGCGGATCCATCCCAGTCGTCGGCTCATCCTAAAAAAAAAAAAAAAAGGAAAACAGCTACAGAACAAACAACAAACTTGTCTCTCTGAGCACATAGCACCACACGAACAGAGACCAAGTCCTTATCTCTATCAGCATATGGCAACAAATCACAGATTTATGCCAGTTTGAACTGAACTGCGTCGTTTTCGTGCCAACATATAAAACATTCCAGGCCAGGCCTGACTGAACCCATATGGCTTACCATCTGGATCCATAGACTATTTCATTGATAAATTCTTGCATAAAATCTAAAAAACACAAGCAAAGGGCTCTGTAGCTTGTCGTCGTTGGCTCCCCTACCAGCAGGACCAGCGCAGGGCAGCCAATCATTGCGATGGCTGTGGACAGTTTACGCTTGTTGCCTCCGCTGTAAGTTCCTGCGCTGCAGCCAGCGTATTCTGTCAGGCCCAGCTTCTGGATGCCCCACTCTGCCACCTGCAGAAGAAACAGAATCTAAGTTCAGAGGCCACTTCAATGCATCACTGGCGGATTCCTTCATAAAAGAATACGCCAAAAAAAAGGAAAAAAACAGATGGGAAAAATGGGGATGGAGTAAACAAAACGTGAAGAGAAGATGGAGGTCTTTGCCATATGTGTAGCAGAGTAGAACATCCTACGGTGCTTCAATATGTGAAGCAGCTGGAGTCCCACTTACTCTGGGGATCTCTGATTCGGGCACCCCTCTGAGTCGGGCGTAGAGGTAGAGATGCTCCCTGCCGGTAAGAAGCTCATCAATGGCATCAAACTGGGGGCAGTAGCCCATGTTCTGGTGCACGTCTAGTATCTCTGTCAGGATGCTGCCGATATAAACACAATATGTTACTTGAGATACTGCAGGAGCTCAAAGGATATGGAACATTTTTAGATGGCGTTAGCTGTATGGAGACATGATGCAAATGTCTACATTTAGAAATTTGTCAAAACAACATCAGATTCGGGGTGTCAAAAGTCTGATTCTCTCTCTCCTGATTAGCACATGTTCACTTGTGTTTAGAGACGCGGGTCAGTTTCATTATCAGATGGTGTCCAAACGGTCTAATTCTCAGAGCTGTTTTAGGATTCACCCAGCTGGAACTACATGCAGGATGAGCCAGGAGCAACAAACTTTTGTCATTACATAGAGCACTGAAAAAATATTCATACTCCTCAAATTTTTATGTATTTTCTTGGGGGGGGGGAGAGGGGGAGGTTGAGTGCAGTACACAGAAACAACGTGGTGAAAGCTATGACATAAAAGGAAAATAACATGGTTTTCAACTGAAAATCATTTGGCTGCAAGTACTAGTTTAATTTCAAGATGTGTCAGGTCTAATAGGCATGACATTTTATCTTGCATTTTAAAAGTTTCACTAACTTTTAAAATGTCTTATGGATGTGCATTGCAAAATTGCTAAGTTTTGTACAATTTTTTTTACAATTGTGTTCATTAGGGTCAGAGTAAAAGGAGCCCAATGCATTCTGTAGATTTTTGTGTGTTGAAAATGTTGAAAATCTAATTTAACAATTATCCACTACTTTTTATTGGTCAATCTTATAAAATTAATTTGAAATGTATGTAAGTTTATGGGTCAGTTGGTATAACTACATTTGCAAGGTACTGTGTCTTAATTTTTTTTTTTTTTTTTTTTTTTTAAGCAGGGACAGGAATGCCTTTATTATTCAATAAATGAGCTCCACCTACCTGTACCCAGCCACAGTAGCCTCTCCAGAGCTGGCATCAGTGTCACCTGTCAACATTTTGAAAGTTGTTGTCTTCCCAGCTCCATTAACTCCCAGAAGGCCGAAACACTAACAACAACAAAAGGACGCCATTAATACCAGAAGCACAGAAAACTGTGGCACTATTATAAAGAATGAATATCATCAAGAAGCTCAAATGTTTCCTCTCTTATGGTTTCAGTCACTAATCTGTGCTTTCTCAGGTCAGGGCATTGCTGTAAAGTCAATGAATCAATGCAATTTGCTGTCACTGGTTAGATGGAAAATGTTTTTCCAATCAGCGTAGCATTGTATTCTAAGCAGGATTACATGGAATATTAATCTGACAGTATGACTGGATTGATTTGACTTTATACTTTACATATAGATCAGATCTGTTTGTTTTTTCAAGTGCTTTGAGATTTATCATTAACCGCCGTCACAGACAAACTGATTTGAATGACATTTTATATTGTGTATAAATATCTATTTCAACTGTTTTCATGAAAACAAAATAAATTTAAAGTTGTGAATTTTAACTATTAGCCTTTATTTATTCACAGACAAACAGACACAATTTGTGGCAAAAAGAAAAGATAGAAATAGATCTCAGCATGGATGAACTCGGTGACTTCACCTCGCCTGCAGGGACTCCCACACAAATCCGGTCCACAGCTGCCCTCTTTCTGCCCACATACGTCTGTACAGAGAAACGATAATATCTCATTTTATTGGAGCAGTACCAAAGCAAATGTAGCGACCACAAATATATTTTAAAACACACCTAACTGGTGAATCATGTGCAGTGTCCTGACTTCTGAATTTTATAATTTCATATATCTTAGTCTGGTAAATTAAGATTATTTGTTTGTTTGGTGGAGTGAAATGCAGTTTGTGGACAAAGGAGTTAAGGACAATTTTATGTAATTCTGAAGATATTTCTTTAGTGTCCACTTTATGTTCCTCCTTTTTATATGTAAAAGAAAAAAATTATAAAGTTTAAGCAACTTGGGCAGTGACAATTATTTCCTCCAGAATTGATCTAATAAAATATCTTATTCTGTTATATAGAAAAAAATGAAACATGATACAGTCCAATGCAACAAAAAGAAATTTCCAAATTACCATCTTTTATATTAGATAAAACTTCATTTATTTATTTTGTGTGTGTTTTATTTAATATTGGTATGTATACATTTCATATGTTCACAAATGCACCAAGTATTTTATTTGATCATCCTTTTATTGTCAAACATGGCTGCTGTAGTTAGGCATGGACAAAGAACAAGATCAAGTTACGGTTTCAAAACTGCTAACGTTTTTGGTCATACTGTTCCTTTAAATGAGATCTGATCTGCACTCCTCAGATCGTTCCTGAACAGTTAAGTGTTGTATTTAGCAGCTTTGTGGTGCTGATGGAGGCTGCAGCTATCAGGGACTGTTGTTAGTTTATGCAGCCATTGTCAGATGGTAGATTATTATATTTATCAAGATAATGTAATGCCGGAAGGAAAATAGCTTCATATTATCATAAAAATATTACTGTTTGGTGACTGTTTAATTCATGTGATTTATGTGAGCAAACACCTAGTATTCAATACACTAAGTAGTAAGAATACTTTCTAAGAATCTTAGAAAAGATGCGGAAAAGTTTGATGTAAAGATTTTTTACCTTTGAGAGGTCCCTGATCTGCAGGATGTCCTTCTTGCTTCCTCCCTCATATATCCTCCGCCTTTCCTCTGCAACATCCTCATCCTCATCTTTCACTACAGTCTGTTTACAGTCTGGTAACCTGAGAAATAAAGAACAAAGTCCTCTAAGGAGGAATCGACAAGACCAGAGAAATGCCTTTTCAAAAGCTAGCTTGAACAGCTAATTCAAGCTAATTGCTGAATTAGATAATTCAAGCTATTCGGTTTTAATATATTTCCATTCAGTGCATTAAATGTTGCTTGTGTGTGTCAATTGCAAGCTCTTACCAGTGATCCAAGAAGAACCGATACTGGATCAAAAGGTTGAGACCAAAGTACACAAAGCCTTCCACTAGCATAAAAAAGATGTTTTTTCCCACAAAGTCCCACCGGAAAGGATCCATCTTGTATTCTTCACCTTTAGAAGAGAAAAAAGAAAGACATACCACAATATTTTGACTTGTGATATGAAACACACACACACACACACACACAAAAATCAAAGCTTTACAAACAATTTAACATTTTGTCAAGAATTCCTATTCTCATTTTTTTCTTCTTATTTTCTCCCATTAAAACAACAAACTTGAGTGCAGTTAAATGCAATTTTTGTGGTACATCAAGACAAAGCAGTGCATAATTCTCAATTATGTAAGACGATAGATCAATTTCAACATTTACATCACAATAAAAAGCAGTATAAAGTTGTTTTTTTAGAAAATAAGCACTTTCCAGACTCCCATAATGAGCATACAGAGTTCGTAACCTCTGTGAAAATCCAGCTGTTCTGTGAGACACTCAGAGTTTTGTTGGAGAACATACAGCATCATGAAAACCAAGGAACAAAGCAGACAGATCAGGGGTAAAAGTTGTGGAGAAGCTTGAAGCAGATACAGATCCTAAGCTTCGAACATCGTACATAGCAAACAGAAAACAGAAACCGCAAGAAGTAATGTTTGAAGTAGGGAAGGAGCCATGTAGAGGACACAGAAAAACATTTAGTAGAAAGTTATCGGGTAGGATGACCTGCAGGACAAAGGTGAAAACTACTACAGCGCATCTCCCTGAGAATACCATGGTGGTGACGGAATCAATCTGTGAGGACGCTCTTCTTTAAGAGTGACGGGGAAACCGAGTTTTAAACTTTTTAATATGTTCTTGCACATTCTTTGTCAACACTTTTAACGAGTGAAACACCACGCGGCGCTTACCAAACCTGGCGTAGACATCAGTTACAGCCTGATTCATGGCCATGTCTATCAGTCCTCGCCCCAGGCAGAAGTGAGGAAACACCAGCAGCAATTTCTTCAGCCACTCGTTAAACGTCAGCAGAGCCTGAAAACACAGGAACACGTCGCAGCAGCGACGATATGAAAACACATCTGATGGCATAGAAACCAGAGCTCTGCGACAAATACAGGCTAATATTTATGTTCCATTTGTAAACTGTTTGCAAAACACAACATGATGGTGCCATGCTTGGGACTCGGTGTAAAACTTTATCTGTAAACAGACAAAAACAATCTCAAGTAAGCATTTGTGTTGTGTGTGCCCATTTTGAATAATGTCCTCATTTTGGCTTTGTTTTTTGTTTTTTTTTCTGTATGGAAAAAGAAGTTCTTTTAATGAAGCTAATTTTTCAAACTTGGCAAGAATGATGGCAATTTTATAATGCACAATTTTATGAATACTTTTTGAGAAATATCAACACACATTAATATGACTCAGTCCACCTGGAGAGCATCTCTCATGACTCATCTGCGGTGAGAAAAATGGAGCGCAGATGTTCAGAGGAGACAACCATCTGCTGGAGAACGGGCTCTATGTTTTTATCATAGTAGATTACAATGAGAGTGCATTCTCCAAACTTTACCCAGCTTTGGTTTTACCCTACTGCCCCCCCCTTTTTTTTCTTTTTAAACACATAAAGTTTGCATACATATTTGTCCGGACAGAGTCTTCAGACCAAATATTGTCTTCCACACTCAACCTTGAATGTTTAGGCCTCATTAAAATGTTTTCCACATTATTCACCGAAATCTACCATTTCCTCTTTGACGCACGCTAAAACAAGTTTGAGTCCGATCTTAATTAGCATCTCCTTGTCCCCTCTTGGTATTTTTTTTTCCTTTCTGGTTTGTCAGACACTCGTCTGCCCTCGAGGCCTCACAGCAGACTTTAGTCCACATCTGCATTAATCAATTTATGTTACTTGCAACTGAGGGGATCCAGACGTTCAGAAAACATGGCTTGTTTTGAGAAATAATTCACCTCTTACAGCCGCGGGCAACAGTACGAAACAGAAACAGGAGGAATTTGCATGAATGAGTTCTTCAGCTGCAGGTCAATTTTTTCTTTTTTCCCCAGCGATGATATGACAGATACTGATCTATAATTGTTCCCCTTATAATAGCATAATCTATTTATTATACACAATCACACGCAAAACGGTCTCTTAATATTATTGTGTGAAATAATACACTAAAGAAACAGACCTCAACATGACAGTTTTCATTTCTGTACTTGAATAAAGCAGTAAATTGCTCTGTGGGATGAGTCTCATGTGGTTTGGTAATAATTGAAAAACTCACTCAAGAATCAAATTGTTTGTGGTAGATATATTTGCCCACAGTAAATTGACACCTCTGGGTAAATATGGAAAGTAGGAGCGTTAAACAATTACAACTCGTCTTTTTAAAACTTACTTAAAAACTAACAAACACTTACACAGTTAACTGGGATGTGACCTGATCTGCATCATTGCAGGTCTAGCTGTGGGTTTTTGTTCCATAGTTTCTGGCTTCTTCATGTAATAACTGATTACATTAAGTTTTTAGAGTTCTGCTCCAAGTTAAATTGTACATCTCTTCCACTACTTGTTACTAAGTATGCCACTTTTACTCATTAACTTTATTTCTTACCCACATTAAGTCCTTAACTTTAATGAAGAAGCAGCAAATTTTACTTTGTTACAGTAAATCTTTCTCACTCACCTTAAAATGATCAGTACTTTAGGAATAATTCAGGTCAAACCATTAACAAGCTTTTCCTTTTGCTCATATTTCGGTTATCGTGTGTCCTTACCCGATTGTTTTCAAAGAGTTCCAGGATGAAAGTGATGGCGCTGCTGTTGATGCCGATAAACAGATTGATGCAGGACAGAGACACGTACGCAGTGCTTGGGACACTAAATACGTAGGACATGGGGTACATCATGGGTGTCACTGACCACCTGAAAGGAGAGGCTGAGAATTATGAAAATAGCATGTTTAAAAGGCAAATGTCACGTTTTAGAGCCATAAAATGCTCAACAGATGTGAGAACACACAATATCAGCTACAATGATCATCTATGCAGGAAATGTGGGTGAGCTGCATTGACGTAAACAGGCAAAGAGGGCAGATTTCTCCTCTTCAAATTGGTGTTTCTCTCTGTGAGAAACACCAATTTGCCCCATGAAGCAACGGGAATCCTGGATTAAAGAAAAGGAACAGCTCACACCTCAGAGGTTAGCACAAAGCACAATTCATGCCATGGCAACTGTTAATAGTTTGAACAAAACCCAAACAACCAGATGAAAGCCACCACCACACCTGGTGTTTGTGAGCATAATCATCTTTTAGGTAAGAACAACTTTTTTTTACATCACATTTTTTATTTCATGTGTAATCTGTCAGTAGAATATGTTGATGTTTACAGATCCTGTTAACCTTTGGTGTCAGATAAATAAAGTTTTCTATTCTATATCAATGACTTCTCTATGCAAATGATCCTCCTGCATCTTTAACTTTGACTTTCTTGAATTACAGACTTTGCTCTTTTGAATTCCTCCGTATTGGGTGTTTTTTAGGTCTCTTAACTCCTGCCCTCAGAAAACATTTCTCCTGACTTTCATTTCCCTGCCAAATATATTTTGTATAAATCTTCCCTTTATAAAGTCAATTTTGAGATAGAGACTTTATTATTACTACTTTTATCTGAGATCAACTTTGGGTAGATAGATCATTTTTATCTTGTCTGCCTTTTTGGCTGACTTGTGTTTGCATTGTTTTTCCTGCCACACTGTTTAATTTTTTTTCCATTACTGTGATGGGCAACACATTTAAACACATTTGAAAAGGAAAAAAATATGTTGAAATTAATTGTTTTTAATCTCTTGGGCGTTTAATTTCCTTTATAAATATAGACATTCGGATGAGACAGGCTGGATTTCTCCATAATATCTCTCCCAGAAACACAATTTGCACTTTACTTCAAAATGCTTTACACATTTACTTTATATTTAATTAAACTACATTTAAAAAAAAAAATCAGCAGTTTACCCATAAAGAAGAAGAAGAGCTATTAATGCTGGGAGGTTGGTTGGTGACGTGTAGCACTTTTTATCAAATGCCATGAAAATGCCAACCACCATTGCAGTGCTGAGAAAGTAGTTCATCTGAGAGAGAAATAAACGATGAGATTATAAAGCAAAATCTGCAACAAAAAAACAACAAATTAAAGATTATATAAAACTCATACTATCACAATATATTTTAAGAACTTCTTTTTCAATCTGGAACTCTCTAATTAAAACGGTATTCATAAACCACACACACATTTGTAAGCAGTTTCATTTACGGAGCCGGATCTTACTCACCATGTCCCAGAAGAAGTTGGCCACCCAGTACACACAAGGACTCACTCCACTGACAAACTGCAGGTGTTTGGCTTTGGTCACTCGCTCCTGGATGAGGTAGAGGACGAAGCTGGCAGGGATGAAGGACATGGCGAAAATGACACAGATCGCCACAACAGCGTCCACAGAAGTGGTCAACCTGCAGGAAGAAAGGAGGAGAATGAAATCACAGCTCTGGTCTGGGTTGGATTTTTGTTTTTATTAGATGCTGGAATGCAGTGACTGAATAAATGCAACCAGATTCTTCATCGTTTTCAGTGTTGGATTATTCCATGGCAATTCAAATCTGTTTACATTAACACTTTTTACGCATCTTTACTAACGCTGGTAATTTTTGATCCCACAGCGTATTCAGACTGCTTTTGAGAAACTATGATTAAAAACTTGCTACAAAGCAGATACAAAAACCAAACACAGTGTTTTAGACTTAGCATTTCTAATCCTTCAAAACAAAAAAAAACACAAAAGGTGCAGCTTTGCTCACACAGTGACTTCAGAAAGCTGCTCCTTGGTTAGATTCAGAGGGTGATTGATGGCGGTGATCCCATACTCGACAGGTTTGGCGAACGAAGGGAGGAAGGCTCGCAGAATGGCGTTGTTGGCCACATTCATGAAGGCCACCATGGCGTGCCAGCCTTTGTTATTATACCACACCTGACAGAGGATGGTAGAGGCAATACAACACATCCAAACAGAAATATTCATACGCCGAGTGCAAGCAAGCTTTCTTCATAAAACTTACCTTTACATTAAACTCGCTCTCCATGAAGTGTAAGAACGTACCGATCTCCCTCAGGGCAAGTCTGGAGTAATGACCCTGTGAACAGGGGAGCTCAGAATGAGCCGACTGGATGGATTACTGTCTAATGTAGAGGTGAAAGCAATCAGAGCATTACCCCCGTTATGTTGAGCATCTGTCCCAGCTGGCGGAAAACGTTCTGGATATCTCTAGGATCCACGTCTAGGACGGGAAGTTGCCCTCCTACAGAGAGGCCTCCATACCTGAAAAAGATTCAAACCTGGAATTAAAAGAGAGAAACGTCGACTTCTAGATACAGAGTGAGACTAGAAATGCAGGTACCTTTGTTCATTCACCCAGTATTTGCTCTTTAAGCTGCAAAATAATGATAAGAAAAAACGTTATTAGTAAAGGTAAAAAAAAAAAAAGAGAGAGAGAGAAAAAGAGAGAGAGAGGTAAAACGACTCCTTTGCATTATTATTATTTTTTTTTAGGATAATTCTCTGCTGTTCCAGTCCAACCTGCCTGGTTCTGATGAGACTGGGGTAGGTTTTCACCAGATAGTCAGAGATGTTCCGGTCGGTCAGATCCAGCATGATGTCTCCCGTGGCCTCCACCCGCTGCCGAGGGGGCAAGCCTCCCGCCCCAGCAGGGCAGATGGGCATCATGGTCAGCTTCTTGCTGGTGCTGCACTGGCAGGAAGGCGACGGGTTGCGCTGGTTCCACTCAGGACTCTGTAATATGTTGTGGACCACAGGGGAGACGCCAGGTTGCTCCCAGTCTGAGGCACTGGTGTTGCACATCGTCCTTGATAAAACAGAGACAGGGATGACACATAATGATCTGTGCTACATTTGTGCTAATGTTAATTGAGTTTATGATTTAGAATATTTCTCATGGCATTTGGCACAGCCTCCCAGACTTATTGAAGGCAAGTGTAGAATTGTTATTTCTGCATACATTTTTAATACAAACAGAAGATTATTTGACACTGAAATACGTATAAAAGGATAGAGTTAGTGGTGAAACAAGCAGGGTATTTTTCATTCTGGACATTGTCTTGATACTCACTCTGACAGCTCTCTTTGCATGCATCGTGTGCCAAGGCCCGGCATGCTTAACAAGCGATCTGTGAAGTGCTTCATTCTGGGGTCAAACGGACGCTCGTTGCTAAAAACAGAGGGAAACATTAAAGAAAAAAAGATAAGATTACTGTTAATGAGATTCGGATGATCCAGTGGCTTTGAATAGTAGTTATACTCTTCTACTTCTTCACATTGTCACACTGCTCAAAACTTCACAGTGTTTAATTTGGATATTTTTTTTTTTTGTCATAAAGGAACATAAAGTGGTGCATAACTGTGAAATATGGGGGAAAATTATGCATGGGTTTCAATCTTTTAGGGAGGAATCCAAGAAGCCAAAGGTAGCTCTAGAAAAGCTGCAGGGATCCACAACCATTATTATTATTATTATTATTGCACATCATAAGCAGCCTGTACAGAATACTGGGAACAAGAAAAGTCAAAGCCATCAGAAATCCTGTTTGCAATCTGTTACAAGTTATGTAAGGAACACAGATAACATCTGGAAGAAGATGCTTTAATAAAATGACACCAAAACTGAACCTTTGGTCCTCCTGGAGAACAAAAACCACAAAGTCCAAACCTCATAGAGACACGTCCCAAAATGACTTGCAGATGTAATTGCAACTGCTAAATTAGATTCTTCTAAGTATTGACACAGGGATGTTGGATGTAAATGCAGGCTATACTTCCAGATTTTTATTCGTAAATGATTTTGAAAATCATGTATTGTTATCCTTTCACGTCAGAACGATTCACTGCCCAGTGTCGGTTTACCAAATAAAATCCTAAAAGCCTGGAACTGAAGTTTATGGTTGTAACTTGACAAAATGTAAAAGAAAAAAAAGAAAAAAAGTTACAAGCGAATGAATACTTTGGTAAAACACTTCACAATATTTTTGCGTTATTGTCTGACCTGAAGAAGGTGAACTGCTGTCCGTACATCCAGGGCGTCAGAGTTAGGCTGGGATATTCTCCAAATGGAGGGACAATCAGCGTGAAGATCAGAGAAATGAGGACGAAAGTGGCGGGAAGCACAATCTGAAAGCACAGTTACATGTTTAAATAAGGATCAGAATCTATTGGGCATTAGTAATTAGAGATATCAATGTCTTCCCCAAGGTTTTTCCCCTCCTTCTGGATGCAGATTATGTATGCTAAAATAATTTGAAACTCAGAAAAGCAACAGCCATTTTTATCAGTGGATCTCCGTGTTCGCTTCGCCCAGCAGTACCTGTGCCAGGAAGTCTTTTCTGCTTCTCATAGCGTGATGGAATCTCTTCACCAGCAACGCGTGGAAATGCTTCAGGATCAGTGAAAAGCCCTTCACCTGTCTGGATCCCTTCCCTGCACTGTTGTCAGAGGTAATCCCATTTACACCGTTATTCTCTATTATAAACAAGAAAACAAAAGATGAGTATTAGTATAACAAAAAAAAAAAAAAACACGTTTTCAGTCAGGCAACTTTTGACACCAGGTCAGCTTAAATTCTGATCTTTATTTCTTCATCTATAGAATAAAATGCTTTGCTAAGTTTTGAAAGCTTATGCAGCAGGAAAAGAAAGAGCATGTAATGAACAGCAGCTGCTAACTGAACCCCTTAGAACTGGGTTGTTTTGTGGAAAATTTGTTTTTAAAATTACTCCATTTAATGGAAGTCCTATTTAGGAATTCCCTCAAATTAGAAATGCAAGATTGTACCAATAATAAAACATGGCATTTACATAACCCAGGTCCAGCAGGTTCTACGGGAGGAAGAGGGGAGTAACTGCATTTTTATTGAAGCTCTGTCCAAATGCTCCTCTTTCTCTGACCTTCCTCTTGGCCTACGCCAACTTTGCTGCCATTTTGTCTTCCCTGCAACATCCACTGTTCTAGAGGTGGGGCAAACAAACACAAACTACAGGGTTAGAAAACATAACAGACGCACGTTTTACAAAAGTGATGTGGCTGCTGTTTAGATCACACCTGCACAGTTTGCATGTTTACATCACGATTACGCATGCAGGTGTGGTGGAAGGATTAAGAACATGTTGGAGTAACAGACAAATGGGTCAGGAATTTAATTCCAGGAAAAGGTCAAGCAGAATATCAGTGGTGGCATTTACCAGCAGTGGTGGCATTATTTGCTGCTTCTCCATCTGCTGTGACCTTTAGAAATATCTGGAAAGGGAAAAAGATCATCCTTTAACTCTCAAAACATTCCAGGCAGTTATTTTATTAAGTATTTAAATATAAATGCTACAATGATATGTAAAAATTTTGCCAACATTCCTGCTACTTTAGGTGGATAAGCAGGAAATTCGTGGCGAAACTAAAGTAGAGTCTAAGATATTTGTTTAAGGTTTCTAAGAGGTGGTCATATGAGCAAGTCCCTGGAAATAAGTTCAAGGTGTCGTCTAATAAAATGAGTTGAGTTGAATTATAATCACAAAAACCAAATTTAGACAAATTCACCCAAACTGCTGTCAAATTTATAGCTATGGTGAAACTTGAAAGGACAAGTTTCTTTCATTTAAGAACCTGAACAAATTAGACCATTTAAAAAATGTTTCCTCTTTTAATGAGATAAATTCGGCACAATTTACACACAAAAAATAAACTGTTAAGTCCAGCAAGATTTGTCAGAGATTCTTTCTCCCATAGTTTTGCTTTTTTCTTTTTGATGGTGTTAGATTTGTGCAGATGGGGGGAAACAAATGATTCTCCTCTGACCTTGAAGAGCAAAGTATAAAGCTGGGAAGGGGGCTGGTTTTGCTGCCAGTCAGCTAGTTGGCAGTGTGAGGGTTGTGTAAGCTTTCTGGAGGCTTGGGTTGCCTGCTGCCTTGAATTTTCAAGTGAAGTGATGACAAGTCTCTAGAGAGGTTTTGTTTACAAGCATTAAATCCAATCTTGGTGATTCTGGTCCAGTTTGTGACAGTATTTAGTAGTACTGGAAATTAAGAGGGAAACTTTAAGTTGTTTTTTTTTTTTAATCCTTTTAAAAGGTTGGGCTTTACTTTTGATGGACGCTGGAGATTGTCTAAATTCCTTATTTTTGAGGAATTTATAACCTTTAATTCCACCATCCATAACCTGGAGGTGTATGGATGGTGGATTGGGGTGGTGCACAATTTGGCAAAACCTTAACTTCTTACATCCTAAGTCTATTGACAATTTTGTAAAATGACGATGTTTTTTCTGCTTAGGGATTCTAATTTATGTGAGATTTTTTTCATTTGAATGCAGCACATGTAATGGTCCATGACGCAAGTTAAATTCAGTTGAATACTGTAAAATTAAAACTGGAGGTAGTTCACATGCTGGCCACCAGATGGCACTAATGTGCTTCATAATCAATCTTTGGTATGTTTCAAAAAAGCATCAGCAGGCATCTCAGCTGCACTGAGACATCACTTTGAAAGGATTTTGTCGCCTACAAGGTGGCAAACTTTGTTGAACACCTGGGGACTGGAGCTAAGGCGAAGTCCAGGTTCGCTCAGTAGTCTGGATTTTATGGTAAATGTCAAGCATTCACATTTATTTATGCAATTAACCCTCTACTGCCAATTTCCCTACCTCCTCTAAGGATGTATCAGAGATGCCAAAGCTGCTCAGACCCATGTCAGCAAGAGTTTCCTCCAGCTCTCTAAACAGGCTGGCATAAGCTCGATGTTTGAACCCTTTATTAGGGAGCAAATAGGTCAACTCCTGTCCGATGGTCTCAATGAGCTTTGCCTCGGGAACGTGATGGTGGATCAGACTGGTGATGCAGTCGATGTCCCCTGGGAAAGAGACAGAAAAGTTACAGTTTTGGGAACTTTTCTTTTAGCAAAGTTTTCCCGAAGCAGCAGAAGCTGAAACAAGAACAAAAGAAGAAAAACTGCTTGGAAAGCAAAACACAACAAAAAACAAACACTATTATTCAAGAGAGAGAACCTGTGCTGGAGCAGCTCTGTGGTGTAGCATCTTAAACAGCATCTCCTTAGGCAGATGAGGAGCAAAAAGGCTCTTGTGTCAATATAGATACTAAATTATTAAAGTCTGTAAATAATGTGAGCTGTTCCAGCCTGTTTTAGGATTTACAGGAGAGATGCAGTGATGGAAATCATGAAAAGATCCTGTTAGCACCATTACTCACAAATTGCTCCTGATAGGAGTGAAAAATAAGGGGAAAATGTGTTAATGTCCACTTTTTTTTAAAGGACAATCTCAATAAGGGTTAGCATTTTTTTTATGTGCCTCAGAGTGTACAAGAGAGACATTAGAGGACATTGTTACCTGAGTAGACACCACCTTTTTGTGGACAGAAGGGGTTCTTAATATATATTGGTTCATAGTGCTACTTCTCTCCATACAGAAAACAAATTAATCTGAATTAAACCAGCAAAATTTCATAAAAATGCAAGAGGTCTGATTGTACCTTTATTAACCTGTCTTCATGTTCAAAACTGTTAAAGGATCTAAGATTATTTCTTGAGCACAATTCAAGGCGACTGCTGGGGTCAAATGTGGGTTAGTTGTAGCATCATGAAACCAAATGACACACATCCGAGATATTCCGCCCTCTAGTGGAGGACTAAATATCACAGGTAGCACTTATCAGTTTTTTTTCCAAGAATCCAAGATGGCTGTTTATTATCCATGGAAATTAAAGTCAGCTGTTTGGTTCAGATGTGATTTTGGATATGAGCCATATGGACAGTGGCCCAGGGCGGCATGAGAAAGGGCAGACACATGAGCTCCGGATAAAAACTAGAACTTTTCTGTTAGTTCTGTTCTAAAGCTGGCAACCCTGCTTGTTTAGTAGTTGCCTCCCACCCCGACCTGAGAAAAGGGAAACTCGGTAATGTACTTTGCCTGAGACTTCTCATCATTTATCCTTCTCCAGGAGTTCAGATAGTATTTTAATTGAAAATATGCATATCAACTATGATACAAACATTTAGTATTAGATTTTTTTAAGCATAGAACAACAAGCAAAAACATCGTCTCAAAGTAAATGTGAGCTCCTGCACAAGGTGTGGTTCAGTGGCTGCAGTCTTTGTGGGGACCCGATTGGTAACTTGAGGCTTCATAATAATCCTGTCACCTTTTCTTTTAATGTTATAAAATCAACTGAAAGCTAATGCTCTTACAAACACAAAGTTTTGTTGCACCCAAAATCTATTGTTTTTGGCAGAAAATACAGAAGGAACAAGCGGTTGAGTCTTTCTCTCACTAAGAACCCTGGGACGGGTTTATCTGTGAATAGTTTTGAAAACAATGTATATATTTAAAAAAGAAAACCATTGTGATTTCCAGTTACATTAATGCCTTCAGCTTATTTTGCTAAACAACTTTTGTCTAACAGCAGAGACAAGGAAAGGCAAAGAATAGCACAATAATGTCTTTTACAACAAATAAGGACAGACTTGACTGCAAATGCAACTTCTGCAGGAAGTGTTGCTTGCGAGCATGCAGATGAAAGGCTGACAGAGAACACAAACACTTACCCTCCAGAACTCTGTCTAGCTGCTGGTGCTGATTCTGAGACTGATCTTTGTATTTGGTGCAGATGGAGCAGGAACACGAGCAGTCTGAAGCACAGTCGCATTCATTCTGACAGAAACACGGAAAGACACGGGCGCTTTCAACAACAAATGCATATATGCTGACAGAAGAGGAGGAAACCCTGTTCTTTGTCTGCAGGCGCTGCACACCTCCCGCTTCCTGATGTCCTTCATGCGGCGTACGAGTGTTAGATAAAAGCCGACTCCAAAGCAGTTTTTGAGGAAAAGGGGGGACCCGCAGCAGTAAAGCTGTCCTTTGGAGATGATGGCGATTCGGTCACTCAGCAGGTCGGCCTCATCCATGTGATGTGTAGACAGAATCACGGTGCGGCCTGCACAAGGACCAAACTTTCACTGAGGTGACACACATTTCTGTTAAAAACGTAACAGAAATATAAATATAAATTGTTTTAATTCTACTTTCTTCTTTTCCTTCAGCAGCTATGAATGACAGTTTTACAGTTTCGAAAGTTCACTACCAAATTAGGGAGTGTTTGTAAAATGCCAAAAAGGTTTGTTTCATTCTTTAAATTCAGCTTAAGCTTTAGAAAATGTCTTGAGTGGTAAAATCGTGACCAAAATTTGTAAAGTGCAATTCAAATTAGTAATTTTCACCTGATCTATATTTCAGCAGGAGATCCCAAATGGACCTTCTGGAGTACGGGTCCACTCCTGAGGTGGGCTCGTCCAGAATGACAACCTTGGATCCTCCAACAAATGCCATGGCAACAGACAGCTTCCTTTGCATACCGCCTGTAAAGTGCAGAAACACATAGTAACGAGAGGGATCAAATAAATTGACCTTCTCTGTCCTTTTCTGACCCATAAACAGACACAAGTGTCAGACCTGAAAGGTTCTGAGCCTCTTCGTCTCGCTTGTGAGGCAGGCCAAGGTCCAACAGCATGTTCTCCACCTCGGCCTGAGCCTCCTCTGGAGCCCGGCCCTTCAGCAGCGAGTAGAACAGGATGTGCTCCTCCACCGTGAGACTGGAACACCAACATGGCGCAGGAATCCATCATTTTGAGAAAAGAATAGAATAAAGTGTTGCAGGAATGGTTTAACCTGGGCAAGTCTTCAAGAACTATTTGTCGTTTGTAAAGAACAATCACGATGGGAAGTTTCTTGTGCAGCTTTATGCATGTGGAATAAACAATGTGCAACAAATCTTGATAATCATTCATCATATTCCTCCCAGTTCACAATAATGCCCTAATTTGTGTTGGTCTATCAGACAAAATCATAAAATATACAGGAGATCTGTTGCAGGAAAAAAAAAAATTAAAAGTTCAGAGTATGAATAATCTTTGCAATGAAATGCAAATGATCCAACTCACTGATTGAAGAGGATGTTGTATTGAGGGCACATGCCCATAGATGTACGGATGATGTCTATGTCTGTCTTAATGTCTCTTCCGTTGACGTAGGCTGTGCCGGATGTGGGAGGATAGAGGCCAGTAAGAATGGACCTGGGAAGAATAAAGATTTCCATATTAATCCTATAAAGAGGTGGGTGGGAGTTGGTAACTTCCTTAAAAACCGAATAAGAGAGGAAGAAAGGATGGATTTTTATAAGTCTGATAAATTCTCATGATATTTTGATCAGTCTACGTATTAGTTTTTCATATCTGATTGAAAAATGTGCTTACAGTGTTGTTGTTTTTCCAGCCCCGTTGTGCCCCAGGAAGGATGTGATCTGCCCTTCGTAGAAACAGATGCTGAGGCAGTTCACGGCTGGACGAGAGCTGCCGTCGTACACCTTGACCAGATCCTGGATCTGCACGCCCAACACCAGGCCCAGGGGATCCTGCTCAAAGAACACCGGACCTGTAAGGAGGAAAAAGAGAAAGAAAAAGATGAAAGTATTTACAAAACTGCATTGGAAATAATCAGAGCATGATTTGATTCATCTCTTGGGAAGAAATTCAGTTTCAGATCAGCTGAAGTTTCCTTATTTTAGTTTCTTAGAACAATAGGAACCTTTATCTTCACTGAAATAAAATGTAATTATAAAAGATTATTTAAATTATACTCCTTTGCAAGTCTCATTTCACCTTCATGCTGTTGTGCAGTTCCCCTTTCTGTCCACTAGATGGCTTCAGAGAGTTCTCCAACAGAAGTCTGATTCCTCTTTGGGGTTTTTATTTCTCACCTTCACTCCCAGCATTCGGATCCTCCTCCTCCTGGACTGGATTTTTCTGTTGTTGTTTCAGCAGCTCCCTTTCTCTCTCCAGGCGCTCTCTCTTACTTTGGTGCTTGCAGGTTTTCTTGCTGGCCGAGCCATTGCAGGTATAAGTCTCGGGCGTGCCTCTGCTCTCAACGTCCAGCTCCTGGTTCTCTGCTTCCGGTTTCTTGGAATCTGGTTGGGTAAGATAAACTCCAGTAAAGGTCCCTGAATAATGGATTCCTGGCTCGGAAATATGATGATTTGTCCTACAACATTGTACTTGCATTTACATTATATAATAAATTATATTAATTGTTTTTGACTAACACCATGTATTTCTGTATGTGTGCATCCTTGCAAATGTGATATAATTAGACACTACTTTGTAAAAAAAAAAAAAAAATATATATATATATATATATATTCCAAGCAACAGTAGGAGCTTTTAAACTCCAAATGTGCAAGGAGTTGCTTCAAATTATTTACAGCAGTAATTTAAATTAAAAATAAATCACTTATTATTCAACTTGCACTACTTTGTGTTGCTCTACCACATAAAATCCTAAGAAAATACATTGAAATGTAAATGTGACAGAATGGGAACAAGTTCTAAGGGTTTTTTTCTAAGAGGTACGACCTTAAGGCTTAAACTCTATGTAAATAAATATGATCTACTAGATCAAATAATAGGTCCTTCATCATTTTAAAGAAAAGTAGTACAGCTCTCAAACAGATTTTCCACAGGAGACCAACCTTGATCGGTCGTTTCTTGATACGACGGTGCAGGTTTCTGCCAGTAGGAGGGTTGGAGAGGGAAGTAGAACGGTCGACCGATGCCGTACTGTCCTGTAAAGCAAAAATTATTTGCTAAAATCCAAATAAGTTTGTTACGGTGCAGTGCTTAGTATTAGGACTCCGACCTGGGAAGACGTTGTCCAGATACCAGGCCAGGACTCCATAGAGGACGGCATCAAACACCATCATGAGGATGGAGGTGAGGAAGGAGTAAGTGTCTTTCTCTAATGGGCTGGTCTGAATGTTGTTCCACTGTAGACCCAAACCTTGTTCTTCATACCGTGAAAGGTACTCTGTCCCAAAGCCAAAAGCCACTGGAGAGAGCAAGCTCTAGGAAAGCAAACAGGATCCACAAACAACACTAATTCAGAAGTGACACTAAAATGTCTGTTGATCCTACAGGAATGGGTTTGACACATTTAAACCAAACGGCATAAATTATCTTTAGTTCTGTTCTTGCAGGCGTTTCTGAAAGCTTTTAGCCATGAGATGTGTGTTCATAGTCAGCCAAAGGAAAGACTGAATGGTTTAGAAATACCTCCTACGCTCTCTTGAGTTTGCAAAACACCTTAAATAAAAAAAAAAAACGGTATCAAGAATAATAACCAAACATACTGCCGCCAATTTCATGTTCCTGGTGATGCGGTCCTGCCACGCAAAACACAGGATGTGAGGCAGGTAGAGGGTGAAGTAGATGATTCCACTGCAGGCAGCAGCCAGGTTGGCTTTGTTGAAAAACACGCTCATCAGGAAACACTGCATGATGGTGGTCACAGTGAAAATCAGCAAGAAGAAGAAAACAAGGAGTGGGTCGCTATAATTCAGCACCTTTCCGCCCTGCAAGAGAAAAAAAAAAAACATATTTTAAAACATATTTCACTCTAATACTGCCCACAAGAGGGCAGCATTACTCCCTTTAAGAAAAGAACTCAAAACAAACGAATGAAATTTCCACTTTTCACCAAGCGTCCTCTCACCATTATGATGGCCGTCAGCAGCGCCGTGCTTGCAGTCATGATGATGAGGCTGTCGATGAACCATGTGTACCAAATGACGCCGTTGTTGACCCCCATGGCTTTGAGGGTCTCTTTGAGACGCAGCTCCTTCTCCAAGACGATGCTCTTCACAGTCATGGACACTGAATAAATCCAGGCTAAGACCATGAACATGGGGAAGCAGCGGTTCAATGTGATCATGAAGCTGCGGAACAAGTGAAGCAGAAAAATTGATATCAAAATCCGTCTATCTGAGATGATTTTGTCTCTCCACAACAAAGAACATCTTATAACGCTTAAGGAAAACAAACGTTCACTGGAATTGTTCAATACACTAAAGCGTTTAATGAAACAAGAAATTAAAAAAGATTTATAATTAGATGCACAAAAGAATAACAGAACAACCTGGACTGTGGTCAGAAAACATTTTATAATCGGAATATGCAGCATACGTAATAAAATATACAGCATAAACCAGGTGTTTACATGCACTGTGTTAAAACATAACTTTTTTTTCTCCTATTTTTATTTGTCGACATTGAATTTGACTAAACTTTTTCAATTTCAGGTCAGTTAGGACTAACAAAATTATCTGAATTTGCTAAACAGCAGAATAGAAAAAGACAAAAAGTGACAGAAGGTTACCGAAAACAAAACCGCAGAAGGGATTATTTATCTAGATGTTAAGAAGTATCAGAAGGAAACTTGAAAACACTTTTATCCGTGTGAGGACATTTAAAAAAAATCGTTTAACTAGTTTATTTAAATGGTAAATGGACTGAACTTAGTTAGCACTTTTTCCAATCATTTTGACCACTCAAAGCGCTTTACACTAGAGTCACATTCGCCCATTAGCACTCACACATTTATACACTGATCGGTAGGCAATTTGGGGTTAAGTACCTTGCACAAGGGCACATCGACATGGGGCAGGAGGAAGCAGGAATTGAACCTACAACCTTTTGATCACAAGACAACTACTCTACCCACAGAGCCACAGTCGCCTACATCAGCTGTATCACTGAAGATGGCTTAAAATTCACCTGTCTTATCCAAAGTAATTAACTCTTAGATATGATCTATGTGAAGGAATTAATCCTCAGTACTTCAGGAAACCCGTTTGCATATCTTTATTACAGTAGCCAAAGCACCGATAGGTCAACTCACAGGTCATCGACGTAGCAAGGATATGGCATCTGCTGAACGTAAACCCCCAGTGGCCAGTCATTTCCGGTGTGAAGCTTGATGATCCCATGTTCGATCATGTCTTGCAGGTACGCAAAGCCACCCCACAGGTACCTCTGGTCCTCGATGGGGTCCGCTCTGGGGCCGGGATCCCAGTACCTAAGACACATATTTTTAAATCAACTGAATTAAAACAGGAGGTTAAGAAGGTTCCTTTGATTTCTGATGGATATTTGATTAATTCAAAAAATCCCAAGCATTGATTTCATTCAAATATTTGCAACTAAAAGAAAATCCCAAAGCCTCTGGAGCCACATACGACACATGCGCATCCCCTTGATAAGCAGATAACTGTGAGACAGAGCTCTGTTACAATCTGATTACTCAATTGCATAGAGGCCAGACTCCCACTGGGTCCATTACGGCCCGTTGGTGAGCTGTAAACAGCTCAAAGTGCCTTGCGCTCCTGTTCATGGGGGATGTTGGCACACTGTCTGCCCATAAATGGGAGCTCAAACAAAACAGAAATGCGTATAAGTGCCGCACGTGAGGAGGATTAAAGGACGCATAATGAGTTTATGTGAACCACCAACAAAGTTTGTGAGACGCAATAAAAGCAGCTGGAGAGGATTTTCCCTCTCAGCGAGAATGTGACAAGTATATATGAAATGGTTCATTGATGTGGTGGCAACAGTAGGAAAAGCAACGAAAGGCCAAGGGACTGGATGAGTCTGATGCTGCAAGGCTGAACCTAAAGTCATATCAGTATTCTGCTGTTTAATATCTGGATTTTCTGTGGATCACTTACCTCAATATAAATAACTTTTAAGAAAATCAGTAAAATCACACAAAAGTCATTGGATATGCTTATGTCAGTTAGGAAAACAATGAATCTGATTTACAAGACACTTTATCTATACAAAACTCTGGTAAAGATTTATAAGAAGCCTGAAAATAAATTGATCTAAATTGCAAAAAAATAAAATAAAAAAATCAAGAAAATCCAACTATTACTTCTAGCCACAAACCCCTGAAAATCTTGCTGTTAGCAGAATCATAGGTACAACACATACTGGCAACCTTCAAATTCCTACAAACAAATGTATCTGATTTTTTATTATTATTATTATTATTATTCATTCCTGACTTGTTTAAGTTCATCTTGTGTCTGAACATTTTTATTTAGTAATTCACAATTCCCTGTTTCTCTGGAGCAAAAATACAATCAGACAAAGAGAAAGGAAAGACAAGAAAGAAAAATCATCAGAAAAAGAACGACTAACAAACATGCCCTTCCAGAAAGCCAAGTTTAGTTGATCTCCATGTGCCATAAAGATAAAGAAATTTTAAAATGCTTAAAGCAATTGTGCTGAGTTGTTATTGTCTCTATGTGCAGTGAGTTGGATAAGTAAAGTGAAAACTCTACAAAAAATGACCTCCTGGGGTCACTAAGTCTCCATAGAAACCAGTTAGATGTTATCTGCAAGCCTACTGGCTCACTGGGAGGCAAGGCAGGAAAAATACTTTTATGTCCCACCACCAGAAAACTTCTTGATTTTCTAATGTTTTTTGTGCTTTAACGAAAAGTCTTCACATCGTCTAGTGTGAGCCAAAAGATTAAGTGTTAGGGTGCGGTGGAGGATCAGTGATGCTGTGGGTCAATGTTATGGTATCATGAAGTCTGTCATGAAATTCAGGGAAGAGATGAGAGTAAATAAGAGGATCCCAGACTCTGTAGAGATCTGGCAAAAGGTGGTTACACAAAGTACATTGCTAAATATGGATTTCCCTCACCATTTAAGTAAGTATAAAAGAAGCTATATCATAATTTCATTTTAATAATAAATGCACAACAATCTGAAGTTGTACATTTTAGGTACCCCATGTCTACAGAAGAAAGAAGATGAAGCTTTACAGACCTGTCTTTAATCTTGTTGGTCCTCTCCACTGCGTCTATGTCCATGCGGATCTTGTACTGGACGTGTCGAGGAACGCTTGTGGTCCAGGGATACACGTCCATGAAAACCACACCTGCCCAGAACTTGTTCTCCTCCAGCAGGTGCAAAGCCTGATGAATCATCTGGGACTCATCCGTGTAAGCCACAAACTTATCCAGGCTGACACACTGCAGAGACACACATAGTTGGGAAGACGACGATGGATTTGGTGTTGTCAAAGTGGGAAGCTATTGTTTCAGATGACAGCAATAAGTCTTTCAGATATAGCATTTTGTTTCTTCTTGCTGTTGTTTCTTTGTTTTTTTGTTTGTTTTTTTGTCCAGTGAAATGTACCAAACGCTGCAATAAAAATTTGTTCCTTGTTCCATTTGCTTAGCAGAGTCATGGTAATAATGTTTTTTTTTACATAGGAAAATCTCCATTCGCTTATTAAATCAGACAACACGCATATATGACATTTCTAAAGGATTATTGCCCCTGAGGTCAAACACTAACTGACATTAAACAGGTTTTGTAGCATTTAACATGCAGAGCAGAATTGAACCTGCTTGTTCTTCCAGCAGTCAGCCCATCGATAAACACCAGTGACCTACTTTTACTGGCAGTTGTACACGACCTATTCTGTGTTTGACAAAATGAGTGGCATGATTTACTTTTCTTTCCTCATCTTCTTGGCCCTTTTCCCCACACATTCTGGCTCAAATTATCATAATGTTTTGGGGGGTTTTTTCTCCAAAGAATCTTTCTCAACCTTTGGGTAATATTGTGTTCCTTATTTGTTTATTTTTGCTTGTATTTCTGTTTTTGATCTACGTTCTTGATATTTATCTTTATTAAAACATCATACTTGATGACTTTGAAGTTTTATATTGTTGTCTGATAGAGATCATTCTTGACTTGGCTGCACCTAAAGATGAATATTTGTTTTGTTTTGTTTTGTATTTCTAAGACAATGAAATCTAGTGTCTTTCCTGGTTGTGCTAAAATATTATTTTTTCACAATGGTGGGTTTGATTTTTTTATCTTGGAAACCTTTAGGATCCATGGATTTTTTTTTTTATTGTGTCTTTTTAATTCTAATTAATTTAACACCAAATACAAGAATCAAAGGCTAAAACAACGCCTAGCAATATTTCTTATGGAGCTGAAATGGATTAGAAATTATTCATGGTCTTTAAATTTGAAAAGTGCGGTGTGAGTGTGTATAAAGTGCAAACAGGGCCATTCTGAAAATAATTCATGGTTTACAAATAATATCCGTTGCAATGATCTGTCTTTATCTTATTCATCAAATAGATCCACGTGTTTGTGTTTTTATCGCATTAGATAAGCCCACATTATGAGGAAGGAAACACAGCAAACAGGCCAGGTTTGAAATGTAAAGTATTGCTAAGGTTATAAAATAATATCACAGCCTTTGAACGTGTCACAAAGAACTGTTCAGCCCATAATTAAAAATAATAATAATAATAATAATAATAATAATAATAATAATAATAATAATAATAGTATGAGGTCAGGGGGTCTGAATACAAATGCCCAAACACCATTTCACATTTATCTTTTAGATAAAAGTGAAAACCATGAATCATTTTCTTTCCAGTTGTCAATTAGGCACAAGTTTGTGTGGTAATATCACAAAAAAAATCCAGCTAAGGTACATATTTGTTTGCAGATATAATGTGACAAAACTGTTGGGAAGGTATTTACTGTTTGAACTTTACTGGGAGTTCTCCTGGTAACAGGGCATTTTTTTATTTCAGAAACACTTTTTCTTTAAAGACGTTTGTTACGCATTCTGTACGTATTATGCAAAGATAAATATGAAGATAAATAAACTGAACTCAGACATATTCATTACAGCACATATGTATGCAACTTTCACTTCATGCACTGTTCCTTCAAAGGTACAACATAAAACATGCATGTTTGTCACACGAAGATTTTGTCTCCAGCTCATACAGAATCTTCTGCATATGAAATGTCTAAAGTCTCCATCTGGATTACTAACCCGAGTTTCTATTCATCTTTATGGGAGTACATCAATGCTCACTCAAAGGTAGATGTAGGAGAAAGGCCCTCAGTGATACACATGTTCCAGTGGAGTTGTAGTGTGAGAAACATCCACTCCTGACAGAGTGAGGGGACTTGACGTTAGCTGCCACAGCCGCCCAATGCACCAGCGCTAGCTGACAGCTGTATCTAATTGGCTAAATTGCCTGGTTTGTTTGCAGGACTCTGAAGGGTCCTGGCTCTGAGTGCTGCGACAAAAGACAGATTTAGATTCCTGCAAAGATAGGACTCTTTCTAAAACCACAACCCTCGGCTCCTTTTAAATCCCACAAGAGAGGGATGGATTGAGTGAGGAAAGGAGGATAGAGTGATTTGTTCACTTTATGAAGAAGAACAGGGGTTGGTTTCAATGCTGAGCTGAACCACGTCTGAGCTCCTGAGGAGGGTGACTCATTCCCACCTACCCTCTACTTTATCACCGGCTCCACAATGGAGGCGACGGAAGGAGGCGACAGCACACTTGTTCTCTCCACCTTTCAGGGTGACGGACAGGAGAGAACCTATAGAGCTGTGATAAGTGGCTCCATCTGTCTGAAAAGGCCTTGCTGCAACCTGAAGGAGCAGCTCTGACCGACTTCTGCTTGTACAGGCAAATAGGAGTTATTTGCACAAATCCCAGCTGCAGCAACGGGGCTCCTTACCTCTCCGTATTGGTTGAACATGCGTATGATTTGGTCAGCAACGTTAAAAATATTCCGCCAGTCCAAGTTTGGCATCCCCTCCTCCCTGTCCGCCTCTGGTCCGTTGTGCAGAAAGTTGAGAATGTCTCTAGTTGAAAACGCGCTTTCCACCAGACTGTCGTCCATGAAGTGCATCACTGTTGGGTTCCTCAGGGTATCCTAGGAAAGAAACGGAATAATAGAGCCTCATTAATTAGTTCTAAAACATAGGGCTTATGTAGCACATGTAGCGCCAGGTTGAAGAAACTTTTAAGGGATTCTTTCCAGAGTTTAAGATTTATTCTGTGTATATCAAAAAATGTTTCCACCAAATGACCTCTACTTCTACTTCACCTTTTGGCACTTATTGTTTAACATGTCCAGTAAAAGATGTGATCAGAACAACTGTCTCCGTACCCTGATCATGTTCATCTGGACGCTGTTGTTGAAGAAAGCCCAGAGCTGAGGTCCCACCTCCTCCCAGGCCTTGGCCATGTTCTGGAGCCTCTCCAGCTCCTCAAATGTTGTGTTAGCCTGGTCCCAAAAAGAAACAAGTCAAATTAGAGCTAAAACTAAAACATGTCTATCATTTGTTAAAAACACACACCAAGATGAGTTCCAGATTTGGAACAACAGAGCTTTGCTTTTCTTTAACTTTTATTTTTATTATTATTTATGTTTTCTTGATACAGTCACGTTAACAGGCTTTAATGTGAAGACCAGCACTAGTTAGTGCAAAATGTTAAAATGACAAAATGTTAACAAGTTCGTGGAGTGTAATTCTTTTGCGAGACTCTGTAGCATAAGTAACAGTTGCAGTAAAACCACATAATCTGACTGACGCAAACAGGTTTTGTTTGTACCTCTGGATGTCAGGCGAGGTCACGCTGTCTGGTTCAAGCTTTACAAGTTGTTTATACATCACAGAATTTAAATAAAGGACTGCAGTTGGATGTGTTTGTAACAAATAATAAGAACATGAGGTTTGCTGGTTTAAAAAACTCAATTTGTTGCCAGAGAAGCGCATTAACACCGACTTTATGAAACTTTTTGTGAACCCAAGGGGAGTTTTCTGGCAACGGATCACAGAACTGTTTGTGCTAATATGTCAGCAAGTAAGTAAGAAAACTTTATTGCATTTCTTTGTTTAGCACATTTCAATATATAGAGATTGCAAAGTGTGTCACAATTGCAATTAAAACAGGAAAAAATAACAAAAATTGTACATGATCTTCACTGACAATAAAACAATCATTTTATAGTAATTTAGAAGCTGTAGAAACAACCAAACCAAGGTAAACTATAGCCTTTATTTGATATAAACTTTATAATCTTGGTCTTGACAAACTGCAAAGCCATAATCCACAAAATTTCTGCTACTAAAGCCCTTTTTTATTTGTGTGTATAACATTACAAGGAACCATTAAAACCTAGAAAGGATCTAAAAAAGAAAAAAAAAACAGTTTTAATTTAGACATGACTGGCGAACTAAGCGAGGAAGACAAACTAACTTCCTGTAACAGTTGCTTGATATTGATGTGTTCTGTGCAAAAAGCAATGGCAGAGACAGATCTATTTACCTCCTCCACCCACACATTCAGTTTATTAATCTGATTTTCCTCTCCCCCTGTAGCCTTTCCCCACCTATCCTTTACATTCAGATTCAGGCCAGTTTGAGTTGGGGGTTGAGCGAGTAGGAAGACAGTAAGAGTGTTGGAGAGGAAACAAAAACTGAAAAAAGAGAGAAAGGGTGTGCAGAGGAAATAAAAGAGGCGAAGGGTCAGGCTGAAGGTGGACTCTCTTACGCTCTTTAATATCTGTCGGACGGCCGGGGAGTCGGGCGTGTACAGGATCTTTCCCATCAGCAGAGGCTTGACTGAATTCCACACAATCTTTGTGACGGGGTTGGACTCCAGGGTCTGCATCAGGGAATTACAAAACGGAGCTGTGGGCAGAGAAAAAAGAAGGAATGTTGGAGGGCGGGGGGGGGCAATACTTATTCCTAGAAGAAAATTACTAATAAAATACAGTTGGTTAAAGTGTGAGAAAAAATAAAGTATTATTGACACTTCTGCTGCAACCCTGAACTCCTTCAACTCAATTTGAATGTCCTATGCAGACACAAAATAATCATGTTTTCACTTGCTAAACTTTTTTGCATTTTGTCAGGGTAAAACTGCAAGCTTCAATGTATTGGGACTTAAAGTAGTTCATAATTATGAAGTGAAAGAAATGTATTTTGAAAACAGTTTGTGCCTAGCACACGTATTCAGCTACCCTGAACCACCTTTGACCTTCTGTGATTTACTGTATGTCTCTATCAGCTTTGCTCCTCCAGAGGCTGCAGTTGTTCCTCATTCTTCTTTGTGAATCAGGTAAGACTCCATCAGATTTGATGCAGATTGTAATCAAGAATTTTTTTTAATTTTTTTGTTGCAAATTCTTTTTGTCATATGAACCATTGCGTCGCAGATCTCACTGCATGTTTAGGGTCATTTTCCTGCTGGAAGGTGAATCTCCACCACAGTTTCTTTTGCAACCTCTGAGTTTCTTCTGATGTCATCTCATATTTATTCCCCCTGACTTGTACGTTGTGTCGTTTACTCTTCAGGATGGTGTTTTGTCATAAATGTTATCTAAAAAAAAACACAACAAAATAATCCTTTGAGTCCTTTGCAAAGGAGCTGAATTTATAAAGATTTAATTATGCATAAATGGACACTATTTCCTCGTCGGTGACCTCTGGAGGCAATTGGGTATACTGGATTTTATTTAAGGGTATTAATGTAAAATGGGCCAGATGCAAGTACCCCTCTGCAATCATGTATATTGTGCATGTCTGTTCCTCTGTGACGTGAAGTCCCATTAAACACAATGGTATTTGCGGCTTCTCAGTAGGAGCTTTTCATTACATTTTATATGGAAGGAAGTGAGACGGTTCACGTTGGCTAAGAGAAGGACAAGCTGCTATGCATTTCTTTGTGACAGGAGCTTTTCAAACTCTCCGTTTAGTTGCAGCCCTTTCTTGTCATGCATGACCTTTTGAAACATGGAAACCAAAGAGGAAAAGAAACCCGGCTAATAAATGGAGCAATGTGGGCTTTTTCCAAGAATGCTCTTTCAGTTTAATCTTCAAGTTTTGATACGCAAGAATTAAACTGGGTGCTTACAGCACTATAAAAATATGCAAGTGCATTTCTTTGAAACAGACTTGGAGTAATAAAACGCCTTAAAATATCCTTGAACTGAACTTGTTTGTTTCCTCGAATCGAATTTGAGAAAATAAAAGCATTTTATATGGAAGAAAGAGCACAGAAAAGTTTCCTGAAAACTGATCTTTTCACACAGTAACACAATGGATGCGATCGGCCTGTTGACAAAAAGAGCTTAACTAAACAAATCGTTCATGACTTCTTTACTTACTAGTGGCGTCATCGTAGACATAGTTGTGATTTTTGCTGCCGTTCACCCCCAGGAACACCTTGTAGTTGTTGTCTTCGTACCAGTTGAAGGACAGCACCCTGGAGCCCCCTCCCTCTGGGTATCCGCAGAACAGGCTGGACACCCCGGACATCAGCTGGGTGAAGGAGGACGGACCCCCAGCTTGGAACAGAGAGGAGGTCACCCTGAGGAGATCCTGAGAGCTCTCTCGTTTCAGCAGCTGTGGAAGACACAAAAAAGGACAAATAGCCTTCATGTGTTCGCTCTGTTATTTACCGTATTCCTCAAGCAGCAGCGCTACCTGGACAGAGAAAATCTCCATTTTTGTTTGCTAACCTAAAATCAGGAATACTCTACAAATAGGATATTTCTTGTAAAATGTTATTTTTCTCTGAGTGGTCAGAATTGTATCGATCAGGACGCTGCAAAGACCACTGATATTCTCTGTAATGTAATTTATTTTGATTATCTTAAGAGCCGTCTGCACCTGCTGCTGTCCTCCTACTGTAAAATGGCTAACATAAAGCACATGTAGTTTCTATAGATGTGGAAAAGTCCACTCACATGTAAGCAAGTGCAGCAAATGTCATCAGATCTCTGTTTGTATGCTCCAAACTTATCAAATGACAGGAAAATATGATTCTACTGACTAAAGGGGTTTGCACAAATGTATTGTAGCACATGCAACATCGCGTATAAAAAATATGTATTTTATCGAGGTGAATTATTTTAATCACTCAATATAAGTTTTCAAATAAAATGTTGGATTTTTTTTTTTCAAACTTTTATCTTTATGGTGTGAAATTATTATGTGAGATACATTTACTTAAAAATTCTTCTGAGGAAAAAAAATATATATTTTGCTATTGTCTAAAATAAAGCAAAGTAAGGTCACCTGAGCTCACCTGACCTTGAAGACATTTAGTCTTCTCACCAGTGCTGGAAGGTCAGAGTAAATATCCTCCATCCTACACTGCCTTCACCAGGATAAATACATGTTTTTCACTCCTTGGGAACCTAAACAATTATTTCTGAGGCGTCTGACCTTTAACAGGTAATTACATTCGTGGTAGGGATATTTACGTTGCTCATATTCATTCATGCCCTGTGAGCTTCGTTATATAAACGATCACATGAAAACAATAGTTTGAAAGATAAGCAAACATGCTGCTCAGACGCCTCTCCTCACATGATGAGGATAGCCATGGGGACGGGCCAAATATCCTCCTATTGACAGGACAAAAATAACTTCATGCAAGTACAATCTTTTCCCCAATGTGCATCGTTTCCTCCCTAAAGCATTATAAGCTGGAGGACAGAAAGTTTTCCCTCCAGACATCACGTTGCTATTGGAAACTTACCCTTTAAACAATCTAATGCAAAAACAAATATTCAGAGAGGTAGACTTCTCCTGAGGGTAATTACAATTAACCCAATTTTGTCAGCAAAATTCTCGAAAGTGATTTATTGCCATTTTCCATACAGCATCCTCAAAGCTGCACCTTGTAAAAATGCACACATGAAAACTCTCACACACGGTCTGACACGCCCCTGATTTTGGCCTTGCTAACTCCCTCTTCCTTCATTTTTTCAAATTTATTATTTCTCACACACACGCCGAGCTGAAAACACACATAGGTAATGGGGTAATGAGAATAGCTGGCTCGCCTTTCCGTCACCGCGGTGACACAAAAGGTCCCACCTACAGGATGTGTCACCTCGAAGGAATGTCCCTTTCCCCCCTCTCTTTCTACGGGCTACATGCACCTCCCACCAGTCTCTTTCTTTCTATCATCCCTTGCCGAAGTGTTTCTGGGATGTACTCCCTTCCTGGGACAAAGAGAGAACGTGACGGAGCACACATCTCATCCCAGGTGTTTTAGAGGTTAGGATTTTTTCTTTTTGAGCTTTCAAAAAACCTTTAGAAGCTTCCGCAATCTTGAATTGGCAGAAAACAGTAGAATTAGACAGAAAAGCAGAGTTGTTTTGCATCTCTCTCCCGTATCTGTTTTCAGAAAATCAGTGAGGCAATAGCAAATTCTGGTCAACCAAACATCCAGAAACACAGTATTCCTATTAGTTGTTTGAGGTTCTCCTGCATTCCTTCTGAGATGATGTTAGTTCCAATTAATAAAAAAAAAAACACAAAAATGCTTTCGTCACGGTGTTGCCGATACTGGCATATTGAAAAATAAATTACATGTCTATCAACAAGTTAATTATTGGGAGTTTTTTTTTTTTTTTTTGTTTTTTTTGAGTGGTTGTGGAGAATGTTACTTTTTCTATTTATATTTTACTTTTATGTCAAACTGACAGAAAGTTTCAGTGTTCAATAAATGATCATGACTGATTATTATTAGTTCAAAATAATCAAGTTGTCGGTTACACTTTCAGTGTCAAGCGTCTGGTATGCCGATGTGAGTGACTCTTTATCACCACAGACAGCATGGGCAGAGGGGGATATTAAGCAATATTACTACTGGGCCATTGTGAGTACGCCATTTATAATTCTGATGTATTTTTTATGTTATAATTTTGTGCAGGATATTATCATTAATATTATTGTTAACTTGTTTATGTACATATATAAATATTTTTACACTTGTTGATCTTTTGTGTGAACCTAAATACCTTGATGCTGATATTACACCTGAATTTCCATATTTTTAGACAATAAATGCTCTTTCCACTCTGTTATATTACTGCAATACCTACGTTGTCTTTGCCTTTTTTACAAGGCTAGCATGTGTGGTATACATGATATGTGATAGCTCCAACAAAATATAAAGATATGCACATTTTCAGTGACATACTGTGAGAACATTATAGTTGCTTCTTTTATTTGAATTGAACATATACTGTACATATTTAGAGTGACCTCCACAAATGCCTGTGGGGCATCCTGGATGTGATTAGTAAGTGTAATATTTATACAATGCACTAGTTTATTCCAAGTTTAAACATGGCAAGGACTTTAATTAATTTTCATAAAGTATTACACCCAGTTCAAGGCAAACGCCTCATCTTTAAAAATTTGGGTCAGTATTGTTGAAAACATTTGGACTGGGTCATCCCTTGTGACTAGCATTAGGAAGGTTTCACAATGCAAAAACGTTCATTCAACTGGAATTAGTAGGTTTTTATGTTACTATTCTCTTCCTGGAATATTGTAGTGTTACATGAAAATGTGCTGTCACTCTTGCATTTATAATAAAGAAGCTTAACAGCCAAAAACTGGGGATGAACAACTGTGTTGAATTTGCAAACAGTTGTGTCTGCGAAGGCTCCTGAGGCCAATTTATTTCCATGAAACTGAATGAAAGTATTTTGAGTGTGCATGCCAAGGAGAAAATTAAGACAGAAGGGGTGTGGGATGCATGACAACATTTCAACCCTGTTGTATACGCAGTGCTTTTATATACTACAGTTCCTGTTAGATGTGCTAAGCCTATTTAGCAAACATGGGCATTAATCTTGCATTATTAATAGGCTCTTAATAGTTTAATTTAAAACTTTCATTTTCCAAGTTTGATATGATCTTATGAAGAACCCACTTTAATTTATTTTAAGACAAGATTATTCTTAATTTACTATGGCTTTAATGTAAATTAGACAAGGCCAAAGTTAAACATACAGGCTCAAACATATACATGCTCTCACTAATATTTGGTAAAATACCCCAAAGTAAATTTCATCTGTGGCAATCTGGTACAGATTAAAAGGTGCATCACATGCTCTTATTTTACATTCATTTTTAGAGGGGTCATTAAGTTAGATTTTCTAGAAACGATCATTTCTTTGTAAGAGCTGATCATTTTATTTTCCTGGCTCATTTCCAATTTTCTCTGGGTGGAGAGGTTATCAGTGCACATGTATTATTTAACTGCATTTGAAAACCACATGCATATAGTGTGCATGCATTCACAAGACTTTAGGTACCCCTCTGCTTCCCATGACATTACACAGTACTAAGATAGATTGGTCACCTGCACATGTAACCCCCTGCATTATAGAGACCATCCCTCAGGCCCCTCTGGAACGACGTCTTAACCACAGAGAAGCGGAAAAGGCGAGTTTCCTGCAGAACTAAAAATACTGATGCCTCTGAACCCTGCATGACTCATGAGAAGAAGAGGACAAGCAGACGAGAGTGCAGAAGCAGAAACGCTGTGATTACTTACAACTTGGATCTTCTCTGACGCTCCTTTGAGAACCAGACCCCAGTAATGTAGATCGATCCCCTGGCTGTCCAGAACCTGAGGCATCTGTGAAAACAAAGTCACAAGATGCATGAGGGAGGAAAAAATACCAGCAGAACAGGAATAAAATGAGTTAAAATTAGAGATGTCAACACAAGTGTCCTTTTGTTCTTCTTTGTCAAAACAATACGCACATGTTTAATATTGCATCATGGGATAGGTTTAGACAGGAGATTACAGTTTATTAACTACTTTTAAATGCTGGAAACTTCTAAGAAGTGTTTTTTATTCCAAGGAAAGAAACTTTTTTTTGCATGCTTTCCTTGTACATTTACAGGAATTGCAATTAGCAGCCTACTGGAACAAAGGCTAATCAACCTAACAAATTCATCCCAATGCACCGTTTATCTACTAAACAAAGGACCTGAGCTATTTTTTTTAGCCAATCTTAAAACGGAGATCAATCATTTGATATGAAATCAAAGCAGCTCTACTCTCTACAGAACGTCCTCAGAGGATTTGTGTTTATGGGAAAGCATTAGCAGAAGGTGTTAGAAATCGCCTGGTCAGAGCTAACTGCCGAGGGTATAAGGAAGCCCTGTGTGCCAAGGCAAACACATAGATGTGATATCCTTCCTCCTGCATTCCTCGTGCCTGCATTTCAATGAACGAAGGAAGGAGTGAGGCAGCGTGGCGAGGGCTGGGGAGAGAAAAAGCAAAGGGAATAGGAAGGGAGGAGTAGATAGGCTGATGGAGAAGGGAGTCAGGAGCGTAACGATGGTGGAAAAGATAAGCCAGGGGTCATTAGAATAAAAGTAAAAGGGTGTGATTTAAATATTTGCATTTCAAATAAATCTAGTGGAGGAAGCGTTACACCCTTGAGCAAAGTTACATTTTAGACGTTTCAATTGCAACAACAATTAATGACACGTGTGTTAGATGTGCTTTAACTGTGTGCTCCGAAGGTGCCTGGGTCAGAGTAGAGCACTTTCTGGGTTACATGCAGAAAATTAGCAGTATTACCAGAAACTTCATCCACACAGAGAAACGTGGTGGTATCAGAACCATACTGTAAGGAATATTTCACTTCAACAGTCCACTAAATCCCCTTTTGGCATGGGAGCCAGTAGAGAGCAATGTTTTATGTTTTGATGTAGAGAAGAAAGTGGGAGAACAGATGAGTGTGTGACACACAGCCTCTGGGGAAGAGCATGACTAATGGTAGGTTAATTGCTAGTTGCTAGTCAAGCTGTACTTGTTTTCCCTTCCTGTGAAGAATAACCGTTCTAGTGTTCAGCCGCCTCTTCCATGCTATTGCTCTGTCAGCTTGGTGGGACCAGACAGGAGGCTGTCACCAGCAAAACCAGCCAACGTTGACACCAGCCAAAGTTCTTTCTACTAGAATTCAGAGATCTCTGTTCTGGGCGGGAAGGTAACAGCAGGGAGAAAAGCCAATTGAAGCCAAATACAGTGAAGCTTCTACAAGCAGCTTCTGAAAAAATTAAACTGAGATAGAGGTTTTCCATCCAGCATGACAGTCCCACTAAATACACAACAAACATATGAGCAGAGCTACAATGTGACTGGTGAGCTAAGCTTTTACATGTCAAAAAAAGTCAGGACTTAAATCCAGTCACAGTCTGCGGCAAGAAAGTTTATACTCAAGCCCTTGCAATACAATCTGACTGAACTTATGCTTTTTAAAAAGGTGTTTAACGGGAATGTCAATTCTAATCGACTCTGTACTTATAATTTTTTTATTTACAACACTTTTTGATGGTGCATCACACAAATGGCAATAAAAAAAGCATGGAAGTTAGAGGCTGTAATTTGCTATAATTCTACTGGGTTCAAGGGTTCTTAATCAGCTCATCCACCCTAACATGTCTCAACAACACAAAAGAAAGGAATGTCTCATTATAAATGTAAACTGTTTTACAACTTAGTTTTTCTTGGATGGTTTCCAAATAAAGCCTAGTTTCACAGTAGCACAAGTCTGCAAGGATACATTTTAAACTGATTAATATCTGAAGCACAACAAGGTGAAAAGAGAACCAGCAATAATGCAGTGAAATGCAGCGGTGAAGCACAGCGGTAGGAGTGTGATAATGGGGAGCCGCTTGAGTAAAGAGGGAAAAGGGACGTTTCCAGAAGAGGGAATCATTAATACCTGTTGAAATAAATGCAGACTGACTAGTTTAGTCTTTGTCTGAAGCCAACAGGAAGAAGAGGAATATTACAACATAATAATCTGAAGCTTCCTGCCAACATCACTGTTGGATTTCTAAAGAAAACCAAAGTGCAACCTGAAAGTCAGCCAAGTGTCACTCATCTTGAATCAGATAGAGTTCCTTGTGTATTTATTTTTTATTTTTCCAGAAATCAATCAACAATCCTCATAGAAGCAGCTAGAAATCAAGTATGCAGCAAGAGGAAATATTTTCATACATGTGCAACACTTTTTTACTTCTGGGTTTGGCTGTTGCTGGAAATTGTGTACAGTAAACTGCTTCTGCGCAGAAGTTTGTATGAATTCATGAAGTATTTGCAAAAATATTCTAGATTGTTTTGCACTACAGAGACTGCAGGTAGACAACAAGAATTAAACTAGTCTAAAAGGAAAAGTGCTCATCTATAAAGTTTCCCAAACGTAAAAACAATTTAAATATTTTTGCAATTGCAACTGAAAAGTGTACAGGAATTAGGTAACTGTTTTTTGTTTGTTTTGTTTTGTTTTGTTTTTTTCATTAGATTTTCTGCAAACCTTAAAGCAAAGCGTGCTGTGAGCTTGAATGAACTAGTTAGGCGACACGTGATGGTGGAGTACCAGATGCAGCATGCTCTCTTATGGAATGCCCAACAGGTTGTATGCACGTCCAAGCTAAGCCCATTAGCAAAACAGGCCAATGCGGATAATGCCATATGAATTCCCTGAGCCAGTCAGATGACTCACCTGGCCTGAACCTGAATACCTGCATATACTAATAACCACAGGGTGTCATCACAATAAAAAAATAAAAAAAAGAAGACAGTTCAATCAGTTTTGTAGTTTGTAGCTTGATTTTGCCTTATCTTTACTTTTCATTTACAAGTTTCCTCAAAATACCAGAAATACATTTGTTTTCTTTGATCATGTGCACTTGATGAAATAAAATAAAACAAAATAAAATAAAAGCTCTCATTCAAATTCCAGGAAACTATAAATCCAGGTAGAACAAAGGTGGCTGGATCAGTTTCACATTCACGAAACATGATAGCAAACCTTAACAAGGAAACATCATACATGGTTTCATTTGCAGTGAGACACGCTATGTTGTGGACAAACCAGCACTGACTCATTTACTAAAACAATTACTTCTGACAGCGCTGGGAAACTAGCTGGTAATCTAACATATATTTGTTTTCAGTTGCTAATAAAAACTCTCTGGTAAGGTAGTTTTCTTATATCTTGTACATTATCACACATTGTTACGCTACAACCAACAAAAATCACTTAAGCTCCTTCGGATTGGACTGAGAGTGTCGTTAGGCACCATATTTCAAGTCTGAACGTAGATTCTCAATTGAACCGCGTTCTGGTCTTTGATTGGGCCATTCTCAGGTTTCAGGTCACGTCTGTTCTGGAAGGCGAAATTCCTTCGTTTTTTCTACCAGCCTGTAGCAGCTTCTCTGACCCCGCTGCAGAAAAGCATCTCACATGTTGCCCAAAAAGTTCAATGTTGATGAAATGCAACCAAAGGATCTTCCATTAAATATTTGCTGTGAGATCAAGCGCAAATAGGCCTTGGTCAGACTCGTGAATGTACAGCAAACAGGTGGCCAGTCCTTCCACCTGACCTCTGGCTCTTTGTAGCTTCTACAGTTACTATGAATCTTTTTGGTCATCTCTAATCTGTTTAATCAGTTTTGTTGGATGACCTTGTCTTGTGCCATTTCCATTCCATTTTTGAATGGACATGAAAAAAATTGCAAAGAATTAACATCAGCTTAAGACTGCTTTAAAATTCTGTGCCTGGGTTTACATGAAGCTGTTTCTTTTCAAATGTCCCTCATATTTATATGTGTGGTACATTTTCAGCAAAAAGGCAGTTCAAAGTGCTTTACATCAAAAAACCATAAAGAAACTTTTAAAGACTGAAATTAAATGGTTCTTCTAATTAGGAGACTCCTGAGGGAAATCAGTTTAAACGGATTTTATCGATGGCATCAAAAATAAAAATTCTGAAAAGTTTGATGCTCATATGTAAAAAAAAAAAAAAAAATAAGTTAACAATCACAAATCATTTTGCTTTTATTTCACAATTATGGTCACTTTGTGATGGTCTCCTGCACATGAAATTAATTCATTTAGGTTTACGGTTATAAGCTGAGAAAATGTGGTGTGTTTTTCTGCAAACTAGGCGCCGTAACACACAAACTGCACTCACCAAGCTTCGATCTCAATGCTTGTTCTTGCAAAAGCATGCATTCCCTTTTTAAAAAACTCCAGCATGAAAGCGCCTCACACCATTAGAAAGAATGTGTAGCCTTAAGTTTGAGTGGGAAGATAAATGATGGCAGTGTGTGGAACCACAATTACACCTGCTGCCATGAGATTGCACTCCTCCAGACTCTGAAACTGTGAAATGCCTTTTAAAGTTCCTCCTAAATTGCCATTCAGATGAATCATAAAGGTAACAGCAAAGGAAGGCATTCATGAAAAAAAAAGACTTTGAAAAAATATTTTTTTGCCAGTCTGCATGAAAATAAACCAAAAGGGAGACTTCACACTGTCTGCATACATTGCAGCAGAAACATTGCCAGGGGGTTTAATAGGAGGAACTGTTTTGTTGAGAAATTTCACTTTTAAGTAAACCACTAACCAGTCTGAAGATCTTGAAGAAATCCAGATTTGCATAAAGGATGTCTTCAATCCTCTGCAGTCTTTGCTGACTGAGGGCACACATGGCATTGCGCACCCCGTGGAGTCCCATTCGACTGGGGAAGATGATGAAGCGCTCCAGCAAGGCCTGGCTGCACGCTATGTCTTTCAACTGTAGGTCTGGGACACCAAAAGCAAACTGGGAAACACAAAAAGAAAGGGAAAAACCTGCTCAAAACGTGTGCATTTTAAAGAAAACACATTTTTAGGATTTCATTAAGCAGACTTGTTCCGAAAGAAAGAAAGGCCCACCATAAAGCTAGTATTGCACCCAAACCTAATGCTTCTTTTATCTCTTTGGCCTAAGGCCAGGAGACAAGGTTTGACCTCTAGGTGATGGAAGCTGAACTCTCTTAACTTAAAAAGTTTAATTGACCTTCCAGGTCGCTGACCCTTCTCTGTCCAAAGAGAGGATTTCAAGTTTCTTGGTGTTATATTCACAAATAATGGCTGGATGGAGCAGGAAATGGACAGACCGATTTGGGGATTGTCCGCTCAAGTGCAGGAAATGTTCCAGTCTATCGTGGTGAAAAACATTTTGAGCTACAGGTCTTGGTTTACTGGACAGTCTGTGTTATTTTCTTCTATCTTTTTAACCAAGTAAGTCGATTAAGAACCAGGTCTCAATTGGTTGAGAGGTGGCAGATGCTGGGAGTTTCGCACTACCCAAAGGTAGACCCAGAACCAGCCCAAGGGAATAGATAGTCCTTCTATTATGACAAAATCTTAGGATCCTCCAGAATGAGCTGCAGAGTGTAACCAGGGAGGGTTCCTACCTGGACCTTTTACCCCCTGCCAACCAAATCTCAAGTTTTTCCGTAGAGCGTCCTGACACAGAGGTTAAAGTTTTACCTGTTCCAGACGTAGCTGGGCATTGACGAGCTGGTAAACAATAGACTCCGAGAGGCCTGCGTCTCTTAGCAGGAAGGCCGTAAGGATCTCGTCGTCCTTCAGAATGTCATCAATCTTCAGCCCACGGCCTAAAAGGAAAACCATTAACATTGATAGTGAAAGATCAGACACACGCAGAACAATATTGGCCAGAGCAACACTGGATAAGGAAATGATTCACAGGAAAACGTTAGGCCTGGTTATAAACAATCATTTTCAGGAGAGGATTGGCTATTATCCTGACTGAAGCATTCCTCGTTTTTCTGTTTACCTGCAGCGGCGTACGGATTGTTGCGCAACGTGTCCATAAAGTTTGAGAAGGACGCCATCTCACGCCAAAGCCTGCCATACTGCCGGACCTCTGTCTCATTGAGCAGAAGCTCCTGGATGTCAGCGTAGAATCGTGCCAGTCTAAAGTTTGTCCAAAATAACAAAACAGCTTTAAATAAGTGCTTGCTCACAGTGAATTTAAGAGTGCTGTTTTGACCTTACACAGAGTTGTTATAGTTGGAAACGACGCCCGGTGACTCTCCCTGTGTTGGGTATCTGAAGCAGGGGTTGTTAGCGTTGCAGAAGATTCCCTGAATCCAGGGGAGAATCCCTGCCGATGGCAAGGCCTTGTTGGGGAAGTGACCTAAAGAAACAGACATTCAGAGGGAATGTCAAAGCTCAGGATCTGATTATTAAAGACTCTCCAAATGGGCTGCCCTGTGTTATTCTTTCCATGTAAAGAACTGCAGCAGATATCAATATGTTTTCATAGATGAGGGTGAGTTAGCAGAGAAAGCTGCTGGTGATGAATTTCAGCAAGAAGTTCCTTCTCACATTCATGCTGCTGGTAGAGAGGATTGGCCTTCCTCAGCCACACCAGACCAATGAATAACAAGACGGGCCAGAAGATCTCCACCAGGAAGCGGATCTAAAGAGAAACAGTCCATTACTGGGAAGCACTAAAACCACATAAAACACAACCCTGGAAGCTTAAACGATGCTGCGTCATGAAGAATTCTGTTTGGGATGTTTCAGTGCATGGGCTTTTTCAAAAACCCATGTACAAGGTTTATACCTTCTGCCTTTTGCGAAGAGTCCAGTTCTTCCATAGTAACAGGCGGATTTGGGAGCCCGTCTTCATCGCTCTGCGGCTCAACCCCTGGACGGGGTCATCAGACTGTGAAGAATCTGCAGAGACAAAACGTTAGCGGCGAGCGGAGCAGCTATCAGTGAGAAGGGGTCTGAAATGGTCACACCGTGACATGACGCACGGGATTAACGAGGGATTATTTACAGTGTCTTGCAAAAGTATTTAAACCTGCTAAGCTTGAATGTCTTTTGTGAGAATTTTATGTGATAGAGGATGAAGTGAAATGGTAAAAAGCTTTTAAAATATTCTAAAATACACCCCTCAGGATTAAAGTACGTTACTGTTTAAACTGCTGTACAGTATATTATTTGTATTTATATAAATATATTTCTATTTTTTATATTTATAAAGTAACTGAATTGAAGAAAACAGGTCAATTACAGTAGGTTAAGTAATTAAATTCTCGCCAATATAATCACCTGTGTTTAATAAATATAGTGGGGGATTTCATATTTTTCACTAATAAATGCACTTGCTGACAATATAATGAAAGGATTCCACAAAATAAAAAGATTCAAAAATTGCACTGAATAAAAAAAAAGTGTACTACTACTTTTTTGTATGTTTGCATCAGTGAGAGCACAAAAGGTTCAAGAAATTAGCTCATCATCAGTTTTTATTAGCTCATCACCCATTTTTATTTCACATTATGCCGGACAAACAATAACTGAAGCATCTGATTGTTAATGAGTTCAAATTTATGTGTGTGAACCAAAGTGAGTACAAGAAACCCAAAATCATGATGTACCTGCTGTGGCTGCTGGAGCTGAAATAACTGGTGATGATCAAAGAGGTCATCTCTAGAACGTAAGTAGTGCAAATTTGTTTATGTTCTTGTTCAAAATGTTCCATCTGATTGTGGCCATATATCTTTGCCACTGTTTAATTGAGTAAATGTTAAATTTTGCAATATCTCCTTGAATGCGATTCTGATTCGGCTTCATTCGATCTGAATTTCAGTACATCGGAGACAGAAATGTTACTTTAACATTTCTGTTTCTGACTGGTGAGTTGTGGGACTTTTATCTTGCATCTTCCCTCTGATGTTGACTGGAGGGTGATGGTACAGGCTGTAATGTAAGTAAGTGCATGGTGGGTCATTTGAGTCTATCCGCCTTGGATGCTGTCACCATAGTGGTGACAGCATCATGCTGTGGGAATACTTTTTTCAGCTTGCAAAGGGAAGCTGGTCAAAGTGGATGCAGGTAAAAAAAAAAAGGGGGGGGGGGGCAAACCTGGTAGAGAGGCTGCAAAAAGATGTAATCCTAAACATGCAGACAGAGCTATTAGGGACTGATATATCGTTTGTTAGAATGGCCCAGTCAAAGTCCAGATGTAAATATAAAAGAAAATATGTGGGGGAAAAAAACTATCAACTTGATGTTTACAAACTCTTTGAATCAAATCTGAATGAAATTTTAACTGTTTTGCAAAGACGTATCGGCAAAAATTGCAGCTGGATGTGTAAAATTAGAAGAGAGATAAGCCCAAAGATTTCCAGTGTGTGGTGGTCCTGATCACTAACAGTTATCAATTTATTTTCTCTATAACCACCTGTCATCCCTCTTCAACTGAACATTTTACGAACAGTTCAGCCTTTAAAGCATGAATACTTTTGGACGCACCTGCAGAAAGTAAAACAAGTCACAGTGAAGTAAAACGCCTTCTGCTAATGAAGCTTTTTAATTGGAAACATAAAAGTTACGAGCAAGAAAGAGACACAAATCTTGAAACAGAAAAAGAGCATTTCCTTTATTAGCTTACACAGAACTAACTGAAGGGCTTGTTAGCTTTACTCTCTCAGAGCAATAAAGTCATGCAGTCATTGTTTCACGCCAGCCTTGACCTTGTTTTGGATGTGACCCAACTTTCGATCCAACTTGATTGTAATAGGCCTCACTGTTAACGCTGGAATTGTCTTGACTCACACCTTTAAACCACTTTAAGTAAAGCCTTTGGAGGTGTTCCTAAGAAACGGCTCCTAACCCTTACTGAGCCATTGTTTCATCCAACTGTTACTCCAAAACACAGTTGCTGAGGAAATTTAAGGATGACTTCATGTCTGCATTCACATGCCACCTGAATGACAACTACAATTTAAACCTGATCCGTCATGAGTCCCCCTCCCCGCCCGCCCCCCGAGAAGGAACAAATTAATTTTGGAGAAATCAATCACTATGCACAAGTTATTCACAGATGGAGCGTCACATAGCGCAAGAACATGTCCAGTAGATTACTGGACATACCAGATGGAGAATACGGGCAGACCAACACTTGTGAAGAGAAAAACAAAAGGGGAATTGCAGCTAGAAAACAGGGGAGGCTAAAAGCTGTTATTATGTCTGAGTTCTCGGAAAGCATCTTCTTACTCAAAACACAAATTACACACAACAGGATTGCTTTGCACACAGCTCTGCAGAATTCAGGGAGAAATTACCCCACAAGCATGTCGCAACCTATCAAAGTAACTTAAACAACAAGCGATACATTACTTCAACTATGTCAGCAATAACAAGCGCACACTCACACACACATTCACACACCTGTCGGGTCTTGTAAGGCGTTTCAGATTCATCAGTTTGATTCTCAGGCTTACCTTCTCACCGGATCACAACAAAGTCGAGCAACATCAAGAAAAACGGGTTCACAAATAAGCTGAAGTAATGCAAAACAATAAGCCGGGTGGAAGAAGTGCTTCAGATGACTCCGAGCTGCCCACCCTGTCTCTCTTTCTCTCTCTCTCTCTCTGTGCTGCAGGTCAGCAGCACTCCTAATCTGATTGCTCTAATCTCCCGGCTCAACATGGGCAGGCAGAAAAGAGACAACAGTCATCCATTTTGAGGTAGAATTAGGCAGATACCTGCAGGAGAAGGAAAAGCAGGGAAACCTGGCGGAGAGAAAAGCGGGAGGTGGTCTTCATCACAGCAGCAGCAAATACATTTGTCAAAGAAAATAACCTGAGCAGAAATGAAACCGCACCAGCGTGTAATCCCACAGCTAAACACCTACAGAATAAATTAGGAGTTTGGATTTATAGGACACAGGAGCAAAGGCGAGAGACTAAGAGACGGCAGCATTTGTTTCAATTTTTGTGTCTGAAATGAGTTTCCTCTGAGCGGCTGAGCGGAGAAGGCGCAGGTGACATGAGTAATTAGCTGAGGAGAATGTGAAGGTTTCAAAGTAGGACATTAAAGCCAGCTGAGCCCCCAGCAGACGCAAAACATCCTGAAACCACAATCGATTTGAGTTGGAGCAAATTTGAAATCCATCAAATGCAGAAGGAAAAAGGAAAAACAATCCAACTGGATGCATGGCTGAAATGAAAAATTTAAAGCTGTGAGTAAGTTTCCACATTTCATTCAGGGTCTAAATATCTGAAATCTCACCATATTTATCAATGTCAAAAAATGGTTGGTTGAAGCCCATGTCTTTGTTTTGTTTTTTTAAGTAAATACATAAAAATAAAGGTTGAAAATTTAAATGCATCCATTTGAGTCATGACAGGTCCGGTGCCGATCTCCAGCAGTTATTTGTTAACTGCAGGGCCAGACGCAGGACAACTTTGAGTTTTGAATAAAAACCTACTGTAAATGTTTGAGAAACTATCCTGATGTGCTATAGGTACAAATAAACTTCATTCCTGTACTTTTTTCTGCTTAGTAGTTATTTTATTTTTCTATTTTTCCAAAAAAAAAAAATTATTTAAGTCAAGATATAATAAAAAAATTTAACTGAAAAAAATGCATTTAACAAAAAAAAACAAAAAAAACAAAAAAACAAATAAGTTTAAAATAACTTTTGTTTTAATCTGCAGCAAGAACTGTTGCATGAATATATAAACATTTACACATATGTACTGTAAGGCTTACATACTGAGAGAAGATGTACCAATCACAGGCCACTCAGGACACATTCAGTTAAAAAAGGGAATTATTTTCAATTATATTAAGAAAATTGCATTGAAAATATTCCAATTGTTCCCTGTAATGTGAAATTCAGTACATATTTAAATTAAAAAATTAAAGAGACATCAGCATTTAAGCCTGGAAGTGCGACATGTAAAGTGTCATTTATGTAACAGATTAACACTGAACAAGGAAACCGACTGACTTACAGCTAACAGGAAATAACTTCTTTTTGGCAAATATACTGTTTAAAAAATATAGCAGACAGTAAACGTTGTTGGCACCAAAGTCTAAGTATTTGTTTTGCTTCCTTTGACCAACTGCTGTTGGTTCTGTCTTTAACACGTAAAGAGGAATATATTAGTACTTTGAACACTTTCATGGTTTATTTTTACTTGCCTACATGTTCTCCCATTCACCACAGACATATTAATATTTACAAATATAAATTTTGGTTCTTTTTTTTTTTTTTCTTTTTTCAGACAAAATGAGCCTCCCTGTGTTCGTTCTCCTGCAGCAGTCGGAGTCTTTGGTAGATGGGTTTGGTCCCGGTGGGGCTGAGGTCATCAGGGCTGCTTGGAGAGGGAGACTGGGGGGGAGAAAGAGTGGGGGAGGCCGAGACCCCGGGGTCAATGGCGCTGTCTGTGGAGTCCTGAGTCTGGTGAAGTGTTTTTACTGGGGTTGTGGAAGGGGAGGCTGCTGGGGAAGTGTTGGTAGAAGTGAGCGACGTGCTGGTGGCTGTGGTTGTAGTCCAGCTGGAAAGTGTCCTGGATCTGCTGCTACTGGAAACCGGGGGGATGTAGAAGGTTCCCGGTGGGGGCTGTAGAGTCCGTGGAGCCCTGAGTGTTAGTGAAACGTTTGGCGAGCTGCTGGCAGAGGACTCTGCATCTTTTTCTCTTTTGGAGCTCCACACAGACTTAACTGACAGCATGCTGGGGCTGCTGGAGAACACGGTGCTCACGGTGCTAGTGGCCGTAACCACAGAGGCCGCGGTTGCACCAGCACCAACCGTGATGGGCAGCGTGGCCTTCACCGGCTGCAACCCGGAGCTGGTGGGCGGCAGATTGGCGACTATCATGGCAGTTCTGGATGTCATGTCATAGTGCTTGTACTTCTTATCCCATGTCCTTCTCTGCATCGTCTGAGTGTCGATAAACGGTGTAATGTAATAGGTGCTTATTCTGGATGAGCCACTCTGTCGAGCCCTCTCGGGCTCCGGGATCTCCTGAATCGTTTCTGTGTCCCTCTGAGCGGAGCTTCCATCGACCACATCCGTTTTGTTCCGGTTATTCCTCTCCAGAATCTGTGCCGGTGTCGGCAGGCGTTCCAGCGGCATGCTGATCGGTCGAGAAACGGGCCGACCGACCTGGTTACGCAGCTGGACCTTCGTTGGCAAGGTGTTTGTGTGGTAGGAGAGCGAGGAGCTGGGGCGGTTAAGCGCCAAGGTTGATCTCTGGACCTCGCGTCCGCTCGACGTGTGCAACCCGTTGAGCTTCTCTGTGGCTGAAGAATCCGATTGGTCTTTCCCGGCCTGGACCTCCTGCACCTCACCCAGGATGTGGGATGTTGGGATTACCGAGGAGTATCTCTTGTATATTTTGGCACTCTGAAGGCACAAATTTGACAAAGAGGATTACAATGTCATCACATTTACCCATCTAAATTTTACAACATACAACTCAAAAACAGCCAGATGGAAGAACAGGAACAAGGAAGGACAAGCAGCAGTCACATTTATTATTATCTGCTAGCTAAGGTAAGTAAAAAGCCTTAAAAAAAACATTTACATTTTATTGCAACAGCATAAATTCAAACTAAACATATCAGAAAAGTCCAAACTTGGACTTAAAAAAATAAAATCCTGCAAGTTTAGAAATTATAAAATGACTTCAGGCAAAGACATTAGCACCTGTATGAGTCTATCCTGCCAATCAACAGTGCTTAGTCATCTGGTATAGCTGTCAAACAACCTGTTGACATGTAGGTAGAATCTAAACTGTTATGACGGAGGGTTGGCCTGCTACTGAAAGGAATAATCTCTTAGATCAGTGTTGTTTTTAAGTTTACCTTCTCTGTGTTATTCAGTCGTGTTCCCTCAGTTTCCCTGCTTGCATTCTACCACAGTTGTTTTTCATCTCCCCTTATTAGGTCACCTGGTTGACATTTTCCATAACTGCCTCAATATTTAAACTCACTGGTTTTCTTTGTTCATCGCTGGAATTTTCCATTTCACTACCTCCATTCTATCAGCCAGGTGACAGAATGGAGGTAAGTTCCCCTCTTTTAATGAAAGTAGTATACTACAGTTTATGTTTACGTCAAACATGTCAATTTTAGAGCCATTTAAAGAGGCCTCTACAATTGGGGGATTTAAATGAAATCAGTTATTTTTTAACATTTTTCTTAGCTAATTTTTGTAAGTTTTAACAATGTTGTTTTACATCCCATGAACTGTTTACATCTTTCAGTGCAACTTTGAAAATAATGTTAGGTCAAAAATCTAAATGATGTGAATCACACTGCACCAACAGGGTGACCGTCTAACTCCTCCTCACCTCCTTGATGTCCGTTAGCGAGGTAGAGTGTCTGCTTAGCTGGCGCACCTTCTCCTGTGGGGTCAGTCTGGGAGACGCTTGTGCACTGCTGCTGCTGGTGGTGGTGATTTCGGAGCCAGATGGAGTAGGTGCATCGAAGATCATGTGAAAGTGTCTCACCATCATCTCCACCATCAGAGCCTGGCATGGATAATCCACCAGAGAGGAGAGAGACACCTCTGCGTCGATCTGTCTTGGTTTTACCAGAGTGGGTCCGAAGATAATCCCCAGGTTACTTGCATTCATCTTGTTCTCGTCGGCCTGTTTACTCACTCTGGGGATGCAAAGGGGAACAATGAGATTGATAAGTAATTTCCTTTTAGTCAGTTTATTTTCTTTGGGACTTCAAAAACACTTTGTTTAATAATGAAAAAAAAATAAATAAAGAAAGAAAAGTTTTTTTTAAGAGTGTCAGCAGTGCAGTGGTGAAATGGATATTATACACAATGGAGCCAAGAATAAAGCTTGGAAATGCATGATGACGTTGATTAAGAAAGAATACAAAATATCCGCCATGCTTATCAATAGTGCTACACGACACACTGGTGCCAGCGCATGTTTGAAAACCAGTTCAGTGATACTGAATAAACCACAGGTTTTATGCTGTCATTTTCTAACAGTTCCTGCCAAGCTTTAGGGAAGTCTCTGTTTCCCCATGTGTGTCATGAGGAAGTTGGCGAGTCAGTGTGACTGCAAACAGAGCGACATACCAAAGCACTGTCTCTTCGTTCCAGATCGTACCTGTTCAGATGCGTGACAAGGTAACGCAGAGTCCTGTAGTTGGCTGTGGGCAGCTGACGCAGCAGATCTTTGATCTTCAAAAGGACTCTGCTCATCTGGGCGCTTGGTGCTCCTTTCTCCCCCGCCTGGGAACTCGGAGGTTTATCAGCTTCTTCTGCTATCGCTCGCTGACACTCTTTGGCCAAGCCAATAAGGTTGTTATAGAACCGATACTGGATCAGTGGCTCTGGCAACTGTTGGAAATGACACTGCAATGAATTCTATGCTTCCGATTTAAAAAAAAAAAATGATTTAACGATGAAAACAAATGAAACTATCAATATTGAGATGAATGTCATTAATTTTGGGGCTGTTGATGCATTTGATTTTAGGGCAGAAATGTTTGTTCAAAACCACTTTAATTTAAAACTGCATAACTCTGATAGGGTATTGTACCACTTTTGTTGAGAGAAATGTTAAAGCATATTTAAAATGCAAATGCATATTTAGAACTTTCGCGTTAGAACATCACAGTCTGTCCATCTTCAACCAAATCTATAAAGATGACTAAATATCAACTGACTAGTATCCATGGTGAAGTAAGTTTAACACCAACCTCGAAACAAATGTGTGGCGACATGGTTTATGCTTTTTAATGCCCTTCGAAAAACCTGGGAGAGTGTGATGTTGTGCCACTGATGCAGAGCAAAGAATGACTGTCAAACTTCTTTAAATTCCCCCTAAATCTACACAGTTGGAACTGCTTCTCTGCAACTTCCTGTGGTACGTCCTACCAAGTACGAATGAGGATGTCTGTATATTTTGGGACCAGCATGAATTAGAGGAAATTCACAATAAAGTCAGACTTAAACCCCCCCCCCATAAAAGTTGTAGATTCATTCCTCTCTAGAAATGGTTTTATGATGCATCCCACGTGCATCATAAAACCCCAAAATCATGACGCCATTCATGCTCATGACAGTATCTGAACTTCTGATTGGTACAGCAGCTGAAGATTTAACTGAACATAATTACAGACGTCTACATGAGTCATTAATTTCAAAAACTCAGTAGGAATTTGATAAAAACCTGTCTTAGGTAGAGTTTGAGGACGTTGCTGATGTCGTGAGGTGACAGTTCAGACAGTTCAACCAAGTCCTTCCCGTTTTCAAACGCCTGACAGAGCTTCTCCACTCTGGATTTGGCCCCATTCACACGATAAATGCCCTACAGGGGTCAAACAGGGGGATTCATAGTTATACATAAACCAGTTTAAAAGATTATTGTTAACTGATAACAATAAAACGCACAAAGGCCATGAAAGTACCTTGATGTTGAGGGCTCTGCTTTCGATCTCAGTGGTGCATTTTTTGATTATAAAGGGGATTCCATCCGGACAGTTCTTCGCTGCTTGGGCAAAGTCGATACCGAACAGCTGCAGCCTGCCCTGCAGCTTTTTGTGACCACACTGGATAGGGAGTGTCTCCAAGCATTTCTTATGGCATGCCAAGGAACACTGGCAAAAAGATGCATAAATTACAATTAGGTGACACAATATTAATACTTTAATTTATTAGCACTTGTGTCCTGCTCCGTCTGTGGAGTTACGCCCAAAATATTCCAATATTCCAAATTTTTGATTTTAAATCATGTTTATTCAACTATAAAGTTTGTTCTTGAAAGGAAATGAAACAGATATTTCTCAAAACATTCTGAAACAATGTAATTGTTTGATTACAGTTTATTAAAACATAGATTTGGAGCAATCAAACAACTGACTGACACTCCAGTTAACTGGTGTCTATAGTTTCCACTGATATTTTGTCTGTTTCTCTTTGCTGTTGAACTCCGTGTCTTTGAGTTTGAGAGGCCTGTTTGCCTTAATCTTAGCTATTTCCACTGATTCAAATCCATCAAAACAACACTTCCAATCAGGAGAAACATGTTGGGAGAAATGATGAGATGACTTTACACCTGAATCTACTGGTGTTATGAATAATTTTCGGCTTAACTGTATCAACAATAAGACACATCATTTTAACAGTTAGTTGAAAGTAATATGATTTGTACCTCTTCACATTCGGCTCCATGAAAAACAACCAGGCTGTCACACTCTCTGCACTTGGATGGGGCTCGTAGTTTTCTTAGCTTATGTGTCTGAGCAGCTTTTGACATCTGAGTATTTCGGAAAGGACCAGGAGAACCTAAAGTCTCTGTCACCATCTCTACCAGACCTAGAAGTGAAAATAAAAAAAACGAACACATAAACAGGTGATATTATTCAACATTTCCCAATAAGAAAACTAACATAACTTCCCGGGGAAAAAACTGAAGCTTAACTTTGGGGAAGTTGCTGGGCTTTGTTTCTGTCACCTAACCGTACAGATATTCTTCCCTTTATCTGATGTTCAAACCTAGCACAAAAACTAATGTAACCCCAATCAATTATCCTCTGCAGACAGAAAAAAAAAACATAGGGAGTGAAAATATTACATGCAACAAAACTGACATCCGATCAGTGCAATGAGGCAATCTGCTATGCACCAGAGAAGATTATGCAATCCCCTCAAGACATTTTTATTTCCCTATGTCAACTAATATGCAGGCTGTTATTAGCAAACGAGTGAAATACACACTTAAGAGGACAAACAGATGTTTCCTACCGTTGTCAAAAGGAGAGAGAGGCTCCCTGTCATCCAGATCGTCAGCTGAAGACATGGTCCCAGTGGAGGGAGTTCTGGGCAGCCGCCGCTTGAAATCACCTGTTCAGTCATTAAAAACAAGGTTACGATGTACTACCACTGACTAAGATTAAAAGAAGCTACCATCAGCAACAACAAAAGAGAAACTGTGATGGTCACATGAGTACATTAAGCTTTAAAAAAAAGAAAAACTTAAGTAGTGTGTCATAAAATTTTAGCAGATAAAGGAAGTGAATTTGGAGTGAACGTGTGTTTATTTATCCTCTGCATAAAGTCAACACGTTACTAAAAAGAGAAGCACTGTCTAAAATATTGAAATTATATCATTCTTCTGATAGTTTGCAGATACAATCCTGCACAAATTGTCTCTCCGTCAAGTGTTCATCTTAATTTATGCAATTACATCTACAAAATAATGTGTCATTCTCGATGCATTTTTAATAGCTTCTAATGAAAAGAAAACAAATATATAGATATATATATACCTATATCTATACATTTTTAAATAAATTTAGAAGGGAATAAATGTGAAATCTTCATGCCTGGGCTAGCGGTGGGGGAGTCCATGGATCTGGATTCGCTGCTGCCCCCAGCACTCTCTGAGTCGCTGCACATCCCGCCCTGGCTGCCCTGGCTGTTGGAGGTCCAGGCTCTTAGCGGCGCCTGGCTCCTCAGCGCTTCAGAAACGCAGAAAAGAAAAGCAGCAAGGTTCAACAAAACAGCATTTGTTTTGGTGGTTTTTCAGTCACACTCACATTTTAGACTTATGAGTGAGTAAGCATCACACAACCTCAACTGCTTTAGACTTAAAAAAAAGGAAAAAAAAACACCATTCCCATGAATCAGCAGTCGGGGTAAGTCCCCTCTAGGGCTGATAAAGACAGAAGCAAACTGAACCAATAGAGTGTCATGAGCTGTTTAACCTCCTGAAGCAAAAACTATTTCATAAAGAAAAAAAAAAAAAAAAAGAAAATCAGCGTCCTGAAACTCACATGTGCTGACATGCATATACCTGGGATGTCTGTGCTGCTGTTGGATCTCCGCTCACTGATCTTTGAAGGCCGGTGAAGAGAGTGGTCAACGTCGTCTCCGCTCAAAACGTCACAGGAAGTGATGGAGCCCTGCGACAGGTTGCCATGGGAAGAATGGGTGCTCCCATGTGACCTTTTGGTAAACCCAGACCTGGGAAAGAAAAAAATCAAAAAGTTGATTTTTAATGCTTTCTGATTTTAGTTGCAGCTGTCCTTTTAGAGTCCTACAGTCAGTCCAGCATTGTTACATTACGTTGAACCAAGACTGACATAGGGAAAAAATTAATAAAACTAATTGCATTTAATTTTCTAGAACAGAATGAATTTAACCAATTCTAGACACTAACATGAACAATACAGGTTAATCAGAAATAAAGCATAAACATTCTAGATCACTGCAGTCAGGGTGTTTTGCAGCTATGTAGAAAAATGTAGTGGTATTTATAATGTATGGTTAGCAAGGTTATATTACTGGCAAAAAGATATCTTAGTTTACTTTTTTTTCAGTTTTGGAGGCTTGAGGTCTTCTGAGGTTTTCGTAGTTCCACAATTGATATGCAACCATTTAGCATTTTTGCTGTGCAGTTGATTTTGCACAACGAATGCAGCTGCAAAGCCACAATGAGCAAAAGCAACAATTAGCCAGCTTCCAACTGAACAGCATGCACATTTGGTTTGCAGGATGTGTTGTATCTTTTTCCAGTGAACAAAGCCTTTCCCAGGCAATTTCTTGTGTGACAGAGACTATATTGGTTCTGTTTGTAATGGTAGGTACTCTGTTCTCTGTGCTATTGTTGTGGAGCAGAGCTACAGAGGGTGTAGCTAAAGCACAAACCTTTACATTTTGCAACATTGAAAGCAAAGAGCTCAGTTTATCAACCAACGGAACAGGCTTTTTTCCCCCCCCACACACAAAATACCCTCACAGGTATTTTTCCCCCACAAATACCTGTGAGGATAAAACGTCACCAGTTGAACCATCAATGACTGCAGGATGAGCAGTGGTTAGGACCTAATTGGTTAGGATAACAAATTATAAAGCTATGCATGTTGCAGGTGGCATATTGTCACAGTTAAAGTAGCTTTCTTAACCTAGTTAATGCCTTTAATATCCAAATGTTTTGTCACACAGGCAAATTTGCCCAGTTGAAAGTACCCATGGGTCACAAAAATGTTATTCCTTTCTCACTTAACATGCAAAACATTTGTCTAGTTTTTCATTTTTAACTGATCAAACATACATTAAACATGCAACATTGTAATAAGCAGAAAAAGGAATATTAAATCATTTTAAATCTCAATTATATAAAAAGAAATATTTCAAGCTTGCCTTATTTTAAAGACTTTTATTTGCTGCTCTATAAAAAAAAAAAGCTTAGGCTAAGACCACCAACAAAAACAGTATGGAGGTCTTTCTTCAAAAAAGGCTTGTTTAAGAGCCAGGTTTAGTGAAAGGCTCATTCAAAACTATTTGGAGAAAAAAGCTGCAGGATGTTTGGAAGTTCTACTTTCTATGAAATTCAAATAAAAACAAAACATGTAATAAAAAAAGGCAGTTGTTATTTCATAAGATTAAGCTGGTGGTCCAGATTTGTACCATGTTTTAATTGTGACTGGGGGACCCACAACATTATTCAATGGCGCTGATAAAAGCTGATGTTCAGAAACTACAGTTAGGACATTTGTAATGAGAATCAACAGAAACAAAATGTAGGAAAAGGTAGCAAAAATACCTCTTATACCTCTTATTCTTCAAAAGTGATTAATTATGTTTCTAAAATGAGTTGTCTTAATGTAAAACCTGAGACTGACTGAAAAGAGTAGGAACAAAAACTGAAAGGAGACCAGTTGGCAAATTACTCCTGCAAACTGCATAACTTTGCAAAACCCTTCACAATAATAAAAGTACACACATTCCAGTCATTTTTTTCTTTTCAGTTTTGATATATGTAATTAAATCTGATAGAAATAACAGTTAACCTCTCATCCTAATTCATGCTGTTAAACTAGCTTATGAAACATTGTTTATTTTTCTGCGTAGAATCTAGCAACTGTCTGGCTCCGAGGGAAAACTTGGGGGCACCTCGAAACCAGAGCCAAACTCTCACGCTCGCAATCTTCCCTGCAGCATTCAGCCTGCGACACAGATATTTCCTGAGGAAGGGCAAGAAATTCAACACGCGATCTGTCTCTCCCAGATTTTGTCTCTCTTCCTCCTACTCTGACTCACTGCTACCTCTGCTGAAAGAAGAACTGAGCAACTTTAAAATGGGAGGGGAAGGCTATGAAGAAACACTGAAAGAAATGTTTGTTTGTTTTAAGCAATGTTAAACTAAAAGAGCCCAAGATTATGTGTCAGCCAGGCTTAATTTAACAAGCTTAATGTTGCTCCTTAAGAGTATGAACTAAGCTTGAACTTTGACAAACTGTCACCTTACAAATATAAACTTCAATATATTTATGTGAAAGATCAACTTGAAGTATTGGGCAATTGTGAAGAGGAAGGAAAATAATGCATCTGACATACATTTGTACTCAGTCTCCTTTGGAAGAGATGTATGGAGATCTGTAGCTAAAGTGCAAGAATCTCTTGACAACACAACTATTACCACTCCACCCCACAAATCTGGCCTTTATGGCAGAATGATAAAAGGAAATGCATTGTTGAAAGAAAGCCAAAAGACACATCGGCATTTTTTCGACACAGCAAAAATGTGGAACGAGGGGCTCTTGTTATGTGTGGCTTGAAAACAAATAAAGCACATCAGCCTGAACACACCATAGAATGTGCAGTAACCTTCCCTTTATTTTCTAGTTTGTCATAAAATAAAATAACATTTATGGTTACTGTAGCTTACCTGAAATGTTCAGAGAAGGAGTCTGGCTGAAGATGCTCTTTAGGAAGGTTTCTAGGCAGGTTGCGGACAAAGTTAGCGTAGCATCCACCTGGTTCATACAACTTGGCATTCTCACTCAGGGCCTGGAAGTGGGTTGGGAGTGACACTGTCTGCACCTGCTGCATCTGAAACCAGTTCACTGACACCTATTAAAAAAGAAACACACAAAGACGGTCGGCATTTTACAAAATATTAATATTTTTAATCACTGCATGGGAAGCAAATAAAACTTATTGAACAGAATGGATGAACTGATAGAAAAATTTGGGTTAATACAAATATTTGATATTTATGTTGCTGCCATGGCTGATAACCAATATGTACCAATATTTTATTTATTACATATACTTTACAAATCTTTCAACAGGAGATCATGTTGCTTGTGGAGACAATTCAAGCACTTAGCATGCTAAGGTAAGTGAATCTTCATCAGTGCTGACTGAAAATCTACGTAGAGTAGGAAGAGATTTAGTAATGTTATTAGTTGTTACTGTCACTGTCACATGACCAAATAAATGCCACAAGACAAACCCCCTCACCTTCAGAAACAAATGGCAAAAAGATGGAAATAAGTATCGGTTGTTAATATTGACTTAGTTTAATTTATCTAATCGATACTGATATGTTAGTCCCAATATATTAGGCATCCCTTAACAGTCCAGCTAATTTCTCATCTGGAAAGAATGAATTGATCTCTCTTACAGCTTTGAGTGTGAGGTCACACTGGAAGATCATCTCTCGGATCTGTGTGAGGATTGTGCTCTTGGTATTGGCCAGATCCATCCGTTTGACGCCTGCGTCAGCCCTGCAGCTTTGGAAATGGTACTGGGCTTCCTCAGCCTGCTCAAAAACAATAGACAATGGTTTATGGAAGTTGCTCATCCCAAACAGGTGCCACTACAATCCCCCCGTGTTGTAACCCTTGCAAACCTTCTGCATAGCCTCTTCCTCAAGCTTTCTCTTCTTCTCCAACTGTTTGTTGCCAGTGCTAGACTGCTCCTCCTGGGAGCGGTTTGTAGACGACTGGGCTTTTCTGTACTCCTCTTTCCTCTGGTCGTTCAAAGCTCGTGCCTTACGCAAGGTTGTGTCAACCTCTTGCTGCCAAAGCCAGAAGATTTTGCCGCGTTACTTGATTTATTGTGACAATGTACGCACCAGTTACCATAGAAACAATCAGGCATGCCCTTTTCAATTTTTAGCCCAGCATGTAAAGAGGCACTGTAAGAAACTAACATTAATACATTTCGATATGAAAACAATGAAATAAACATTAATAGAGCAAAACGTATATAAGCATAAAAGCTTGAGGAACATCACAGATTCTACAAACCAACTGCTTCTGTTCTTCTGCAGTCGCATGGTATAATTCTAAGAATAGCTTAGCAGAGCAGTTTGCTAAAAGAAAAGTTTGCTTTTCTTTGCTTTCCTAAGTATGTTTCAAGTGTCTGTGCAGAGACTTTCAACAAACCATTTTCTTTTGCTCTCTCTGCCACTGTTCCTTAATGTCCTTCCTCAACTTGTCCAGTTCATTCTTGCGAGCCTGAAGAGGCTTGAAAGTAAACAGAGAAAACAACAGCGTGGAGTTACTGAAAGAGCATTTTATAAGAAGTTTCGTCTCTGGATAATTAGGCAGTTCAAGGGTTTCAAATCAAAATGAATTTCACTGTAAACTTAAAAGCTTTCAAGCCATTTTGAGTCATCAAAATAAAAACAGAGAGAAACTAACAAATTAATTGATGTTTATGTGCTGTTACATCATTACACTGAGTATGAAAGATGATTCAAATGGATGATAGCGCAATCATAAAGATGCTTTCAAAGTTTTGTTTTGGCAACATGAATTAGCAGATCCAAATGCAAAGGCTACAGAGCAATTTTTTTAACATAAAGATGAACATTTACCTGAATAAATTTATTGCTTTGGAGAGCCAACGCTGTCTGAAGGAGCAGCTGGTTGTATTCAATCTCGTTCTTGAATGTGGAAACATAGATGTCACTTAGAGGCATGTAGTCCTGTAGGAAACAGGGAGAAAGCAACGTTTTCATGTGTTTTTGATTCCCTCTGTTCTATAACTGTATGGGACACCAATTCAGCAACAGACCAATGCCTCGAATAAGGTCTTAAGTTTGTTACCTGCTGACTGGCGAGCGTCGTTGCAGACTCAGCCATTTTGGCATAGCTTTTGGCATACTCAATATCTGACAGAAAAGATCAGCAAAGTGTAAGGCTGCGATCAATGAACTGTACACAGCAAATATTATTTATTATATTTCTTCAGATTTTACAGGAAATCAAGAGTGCCAAGAAATTGTTCCTCTCTTGTTGAAGAGGAACAATTTAACAAACATTTTCTCGATGGAAAATTAACAATTTGAAATAAAAGTGAACTGAAGAACTGATCTTCCAAGTCTGAACTCTTCCATCAGCTCAACGTCCGAATTCAGCAGTTTAATGCAGCAGTTCATGTTTTATGCAGCGAGGCACTTTTTAACTTTTCTTCCACAAACATTTTAGGACCAACAATCATAATTTTGTTTTTCTGTTACATCCGTTGTTTATATTCATCAAAAGCAGCGTCATGCATGTCTCACCCATGGCCAGCCGTTTCTCCATACACCCCAGGAGGTCTTTAATGTACTTTGACAAGGCCTTTGCATAGAGTAGAGCGGACTCGACCCCACTCTCATTCTTCTGCAGAGCCAAGTCGACCTCTTCTTCTTTTGACAGCGACACCTCTGGGCCTGTGGAACCAGGAGAAGAAGCAGACATCACATATGTGGTGTGACTAGAATGTCCCAAAGCTGAATGTTCGTATCTCACTTCCACTTTCCAGCATATGTATGCATGTGTGTGTGCGCGTGTGTGTGTGTGTATGTGTAGGGGGGAGGTAGATTAAAAAAAAAACAGAACAAAATCAGTGAAGTTCACAAGTTGGGAGGGTATGAAAGTACCAGGAACACTTCGACACAGTCTGGTAGCATTATGTTCCTTTTATGTGTCAGAATAGACAGCCCTCTCAGCCGCTGGCCACACAGTATTACTCTTCAACAGGCATTGAAATGAGCAACTAGTGTGGAAAGAGCTGCAGAAATAACAGGGGCTGAAGTCGAGGTTTAAGGCGGGTCTACCTCAGGCATTCAAGACTCAGAAAACTAAATTACTCAGCTACAACTGACATTTCAGACTGCCCTGAGCTATAAAGCAATAATTACATGCTTTGTAAAAGAGCCATTAATACCCCTCACATTTCAGGTCAAAGGTGTTTCACACAAACATAGCTCAAAGATAAATAAGTGATTGCGAGGCTAACTTACCAACGAGATCCCTGCTCCCCGGAACGTAGCCCTCAGGATCCACAGAGAGGTTGTCAAAAGACTGTGAAAAAGAGGTTTGAGATTAGAAGGAAGAGGAAGTGCACACATACAATCAAAGTCACACATCAGTAGTAGCTGGGGGTTTCAACACTCCAATTAAGTCCAAAAAAAACAAGGTCTTGAGGCTTTTTAAATAGAGGCGGGGTGAAATTGCTGCCATTAGTGTGCCTTTTGAGAACTTTCATGTTTCAAAACAAAAATTAGTCTAACAAGAGGTCTGAAAGGTGGAAAATAGACAGGTGGTGTCTCACCCTGCTCCTTCTGGTCTGGGGGATCCCCAACCCTGAGCTGCTGTCCTCATCTCCCATAAGGAAGTCAGAAACTCTGCGACGCAAACATGGAAAAGATGAGAGATTGAATAGTCCATCAACCAACAAGCTCCTACCTTTTCAGATTCTATTTAACTGGGGGGGGAAAAAAAAAAAACATTGGCGTTGAACCACAGTACTCACACATTGCCAAATGTGAATGCCAAAGTGTCAATGGATGTGTGTATCTCGCTGAATATAGCCTGCTTGTTTTCTGAATTCACTTCCTTGAAGTTAATGCCTGGGGAGAGAGGTAAAAGTGAGCGAGAACTTCAACGATAAAAAAGATCTGAATCATAAAACAGCTTTCCTGACCTTCCCCATTTAAAAATGTGAGCTCTCTGTGGTTAGCTGATGAGATTTTAACACATTTAAAAAAATAACGATAAAAACACAAGTGGGGAAATTCAGACAACGCAGGAAGAAATAAAACATTTTAGCCTTCTTTCACGTCAAATATTCAATTTTAATGACTAAATGTTAACTGTCAGACGTTCTGGGCTAAACTTTACAAAAAATAAAGTCAAGCCCAAAATTAATCAAATGCATTGCAGATGGTACTGTTACACTCCTTCTTACTGGAAGTGATGCTAACATTCAAGCCAGAGTCCCAACATCACTGTGGTGGGAGCTAAAGATTAGGGTGATGGCGAGAAGGCCATCCACACTCAAAAAGTTTTAGCTCATCACAAAGACGAATCAACAAAATAAAAGCACATACAAAAAGCTTCATAAGAAGCAGCAATCATAAGAATTATCTGAATGCCATAATGTAAATTATTTTCAACATTCAAAACAGTTCTCTACATCCACATTTAAAAAAAAGTCGTTACAGACAGACTTTTTTGTAATACTTCTTTGTTTCATCATGTTTTACAAGATGCCAGTCTCCTCTTCTTATCAGGAACAAGCTGCTAGGTGACAAAACATCTAAAGCTAAAGCTGCCAGGGTTATAAACAATTTTGGGTTTAACAGGATTTTCTACAGAAACATTTCAGCCAATCTTTAAAGCGGCTACAACACATCGTCAGTGTGCTCCTTTACCATTTTGTATTTGTACCATTTTCATTAGTAAGTTTCTTAGGTATGAAAAGAAGCCGTCTGCCTATGAAATTATTAGTTTGATCAAACCAGTGAAGAAGCAAACGAACATGGAGCAGACGCCAGGAGAAAAGGAAGGCTCAATGCATTACAGTAAAGTTTCTCCGTTTTTCTCTTCTAAGCTTTCAGCTCCTGTTTGTTCAGGACGATGTTGGCAGGCTTTTGGATGGCTAAGAATAAAGGTAGACTTTTTCATAATCAGGGGAACAGAGACTAATGTTTACAGTTATTAAAGTTACCCATTCCAAAAGGGTGAAATGTCAATTTCCTAATCACTTTGTTTGTTTTACAGTGACTCCTCTTTGCATTTGCTTCTAACATAACTAATGACTGTTTAGGGCAGGAATGCCAGAAAACATGTTTAATCTCTGCTTTCACAAAGAGTAATTGGAATTGGCTCAAATCTATTACTGGTTCTTCTCCAATAACCCCCATAAGCCATACTAAAGAAGTTAGCTTCTGTCAGAGCTACTAAGCATTTACATACATTCAGCAGTTTTAAAGAACATGACAAAAAAAGCATAGCATATACAAACTAAAGAAGAAGAAATGTGTGAAGTCTGTATGTCATCCTACCAATTCAAGCACCCCTTTTTAAAAAGCCCCAACGGTCGTCAAGGTGGAAAATTCAAGGAATATTCAGAAACAATCCCAAATTTCCCCTCCTTTGGTAAAAAGTGATCGAGTCCGTCGGTCCATCATACATGCTGCTCATACTCAAAAAACTGCAGCTTTTTAAAAGCTGCTGTTGACAGAGTCCCCGCCATTCACACTGACATTCTCCGTGAACTTGTGCACCAGCCTTTCTTCACACCAACCATTATGCCCAGGAAGATGACAGTTGCAGTGAGCAATCAGAGGAATCGAAGACACAGTGAGTGAAATCCAACTAAGCAGAGTACTTCCTGTCTGCCCCGCAACAGGAAACACTCGCACAGCTTGAATTCAGTGACATGTAAAAACTACAGACAGGCGTGACAGCTCTTACCTCTTCATTCCCCCACCCGGTATTGTTGTTTTGCAAATGGAACCAGAAAAATGCAGCAATTTGAATACGTAGCAGGGAACTTTCAATTTCCAGAGTGCTCTCAAGCTGTTGTTTCTCCATTTTTATCTTGATTGGAGCAAATTCAGTCCATGTCAGTAACGGACGGGTGATTAAAAATCCGAGAGGTCACGGAATCCCGGGCAAGAACGGCGCCACATTCCAGGGAGACTCTTGAGGCCACCAGAAGAGAGGAGGCGCGGTGCGAGCCTCCCTGTTGTGCACCTCCCCGTCTCTGAATGCTAACACACAGCTCTGCACTGGCTTCTTCCTCAGGACATCCTGTGGGTCTCTAACAATGATTCCAGACCTCTGCCTCCCTTGTCACAGCTGAAATTTGGAAACTGCATCATTCAAATATACAGCCTATTGTTTTGTTGGTTTTTTTTCATGATTGACTGTAAACTAGGACATGAGCATTAATAAGATTACTCAAATTCTTGGATATACCCAACTTTATCGCTGACCTGTCTGCGTTGTATTTTGGTCGCCATGATGCCGTTTGTTCACACAGTTGCTCTGCATTTTATTACGGACGTCAAAGTTAGGTGGAGTTAGTACAAAAGCACGTGCAACACTCTTAGACTTTTATTTTGGGAAATAGATTTAAAAATACTAATTATACCACAACTTTACTATTATTTATCTTGAATTGTTCAATAACATAAAACCCCAACGAAAATATACTTAAGTCTGTTTGTAATGTTACAAAATGCTGAAAAAGTAAGAGGCATCAATAAGCCTGTCGTAATAAGCAATTAATCGCATAAGAAATCAAATGAGCTTGATCATGTCCATTTTGATGATCAATATTTTTAGAAGAGCAATTTTACAGAGACATCGTGTGTGTGGTTTTTATTTCTTTATTGTTTTATTTTGGGGGTTTTCGTCATGTTTTATTTTGGATATTTAGAATATCTTTCTGCTCCAGTGTTAAGAGTTCTTTACAAAAATAAAGCTTATTGGTCTTTGAGAGGGCGAACTTGCATTTATACACATTATCCATATTGTACTTCTGTGAAAATGGTCTCAAAAAAAAAAAAAAACATCACAACAATTTCTGGGACAATTTATTGTCCAGCAAAATTTGCTGGGTATAAATATTTTCGCTGCGTCTTCTTTTTGCAATATGTTAACCACTTCTAAGACTGTGAGCTAACTAAGACTTAAATGTATAAAATAATTACTGTTATTCTTAAAGAAGCTAGGATTAATCTAGAATACACTGCACATGAAAAACACCAGGAAAAAAAAAAAAAACAATCAGCTCTGCACATGTTTTTTGGTTGACAGGAGAATTAAAAAAACTAGGAAAGAAAGGAAGTTCAAGCTTTTATTGGAATGTCCTGGACTTTTTCCTGATTTGCACCCGGTGAGACAAAAAAGCAACACAGCAGCTTCTATCTGGAGTAAAAACTGCGCCAGTCCACTGTTAATTACAATCGCATTGTTCCTGAGTTATCACAGTCTGCATAAAGTGTTAAATAAAAATAAATAAATACAAGGAAAACAGCTGGAGTGGACACTATTTCATCTGAAACTAGTTAGACAACCATGTGTGTGGAGAAGGAGGAGCCACCATGGCAGCCATACAAATGCCCCAGGTATCATGTGCAGGCTTCAAAGAGCAACACAGGTGAGAAGACGACACGCTGAACACAGAGAGGGGCACAAGGCCGGTTATCATCTAAACCATGGAGTCTTCCTCTGTCATGTCTCACTGATTCATCCGTCTTTTGAATGCTCCTTCACCGGCTCTTTGTCGCTGTCAGTTTGGTCATGCTTTTATGTGTTATGCTTGGCTATGAGGGCTGTCCATTTGAGGAGTCAGTTAATGCAAGGCACCCCCTTGTGGACAGTTAGACTCGAAAGGAGCAAGAAAACTGAAGCAAACAGCAGCACACACCATAGCTTTCTGTGATGTATACATTATTTTTTTTGTCAACATGGTTCACGTATATTTTTATCCAGTTTTAGGGAACAGAAAATATTTTGACAACATTTAGTTTAATGTCTTTTAGTTTATGTAATAAAAGTGTAATAAAATAAAGATGTGTTCTCATTTTAAAAAAGAATAAGACGTAATGTTAAAAAAAGAACTTGAGACAATTATTTCTGTGTACTTTTTAAGTAAGTTAGTCAACGATCTTTAGCCTTATTGGAAATCTTTTGTTTTCTTTTTGCATTCTGAAAACTGTCAACACCTATCTGAAAAGGCAAGAGAATGCAGACGAGCATTCTTGAGGACTAAGTCACACTTCAGAGACAGGACAGGTGACCAGACAGTGAAATACCTCACAGCTTAGCAAAAGCGAAGAAAAGACAGAAAATGGACAGGCCCTGAAAAGAGGCCTCTGGAGATGTTGAAATAAGGAATGAAAATTACAGCCTTGCTGCCTCCGCTGATCCCGAGTGCAAGTCTGGGGAGGAATTTGTCTGTTGGTCACATCTCCAGCAGATGAGCAGACTTTTTGAGTTCATTGACAAGAAATGGGGACGCATCTGCTGCTTCAGGAATCCAAAGTCTATTGTTGCCATTTTCCCAGTGCCATATCTGCAGCACATCTTTAACAAACACAAGGAAAGCAATCCTTGTCTGAACTGTTGCCCTTCGGTGAACCCTCACTTTGAATGACTGATCAAGCGATATGTTTCATGCCAAGATCGTCAGATAACATTAGAATTGGGCTTGGGTGCATTGGCATGTCCATCTGCCAGAGGAAAAAATAAATAAATTAGTCACCTTTGACTTTTGCAATGACAGTGCCAGCAGCTCCGAGGATGTCTGCCGAGTTCAGGGTCCGGTGTTTGCCGATGACGGTCTTGAGAACACGGAGCAGCTCTGCCAAGCGCTCCTGCACCAACTCCGGAAGACCCTCCAGGTTGTCTGGGGCCAACAGAAATAGAAAAATAAACCTAGTTGCACAATTCTGGGATTGAATCACGGTAATCAAAATTCTGAACTAATGTCACACAGTAAAGTCACAAACATGCCAGGGTTTAATTAATTTTCCAAAGCCAAATGCTATATTTCACAATCACTTAGTCATTTGGCAACCTTGATGCCTTATCGTCAAATTCTTCTCCGGGTAAAAGATACAGTACATGCTCTGCTGTTATTTATCTGAGCCTCAAGCAACAAAAATGGAAGGAGATCGTTGTGGTTAGGAGACAAACACAGATGTATGCAAGTGCTGGTGATGTCACATGTTTTTTTTTTCCCCTTGACACCATTTACAACGGAAATATTGTATTGTTTGCAGGTAGAGCTGTGTCAGCTATGGTTAGGAAATTCATGAACTTAAAAAGGAGAGCATTTGAAAAAAAAAAGTGATCAGATGCTTTTCTGCACTATTTGCATTAGACAGCTCAAAATCAAGTCAAACTCATTGTAAACTTGGTTGTAAACTGACACATGTGGTAGCAATTAAACAGTTCCATGTGTCTATTTGAAGATAAAAAAGAAGTAGAAACAAGTGAAAAAGCTGCACGCCAAGTAGAAGATCTTGCAAGATTTCTTTAGCGCCAGTGAGGTTACACAAGATGACAGCGGAGAAGAAGAATGTATAAAATGTGTCTAGATTAGGCCTCTCTCCACTTTTTCAACCATATCGCATTCTGTCAGTCCCTCTGCTATGAAAGGCATCTGTTTCTTGCGGAACCAAATGCAGCAGCGAGAAGGAAAACCCCCGTTTAAAGGAGAACTTGTGTAACTATCCTGGCTCTCTACGTGGTGCTTATTCTCTACATGACAATAAAGCTTTCAGAGCAAAATAAAAGCCGAGATGAGTAATGCAAGAAACACCAAAAAAAAAAAAAAAAAGCAGATGCGAAAAGCAAGGCAAAAATGTAAAATGTTTGATTAAGCTTCATCAGCAGAGGCGGTGTAGAAGCTGGCACCAGACATTAGGTGAGTTCATGTCTAACTTACTGCTTTGGAATAAGCGGGGGCAGAAAAGTCATCTGTTCTTTGTCAAGGCTACCCAAGCGAGCAGCAGGGCGAGACGAGAGGCAGAATTTATGGGAGTGCTAAAAGGATTTGCCGAGGGAGTTACAAGGCGAAGGTTTGGTGTGTGTGTGTGTGTGTTACCCTTTCTGCTCCTTTTCCTTACATACACACTAATTCAGCATTCTGGCGTAAAACATACATAATTTCCAGCAAAGACATAAAACTAGCATGATGTGATTACTTTTGTAGAAAAGACCAATAATATGAAAACAATAATAAATGCAGATTTAGAAAGATCCAACCTTCCTGGGTAGTTATAAAGGAAAATGTCTTTTAAATTGTGTTTCACTCCTTCTTTGTCCTCAGATGAGAGCGAGTGACACCTCAGCACCGTCTTTGAAGTTTGCTTCCCTATAGACACGGATAATGGATGTTCAATAAATGTCCTCCCATTCCTTTCAACCCCCTCCCCTCCAGCCGTGATCAACAAGGCTTTAGTGCTTAGCTCTCAGGCTTTTGAGGATTCTCCTATCAAAGATTTGTGTGGGTTAGTGATTAGCATATAAGAGCCAGTGCTAATCAAATGCACACCTGAGAGTTAGCACTTAGCATGAAACCAGAGGGGCATGACTGACTGTGCTGCTGTGGGATTACAGAAGTGATGGCTATTTGGATCACTCATTTCCTTTTTTACGAAACAGGAATTTAATTAGATGAATCTACCTTCCTTTGTTTACAGTCACCCACTGTCAAACGCAGCAGAACACAGAGCAGATAACCGCTGTGATGAAACAAATAAACAGCAGCCAAACCTTAGAGTGAAAGGTAAACCCACCAATACTGACCTTCTGCAAACAAAGACCAGGCATGTGCCAATTAGAGTAAAGCCTCAAACATCTATTAAAGTAACAACATGCACCAGGCGTCAGGGAACTGATAAGCCCCAACTCCTTCCGTATTTTAGAAAATAATTAAATGTGAAATTTTTATAAAACAGCAACGACGAGCTTCATTACCTAAAACGGTAATGAAGCTTCCCAGACATGCAAGGCTCACACATCGTCATACATGTGCGAGTCGAGTTGTCTGTGTTTTCCACACGAAGGCTGTGGTCAGTGGTTCTGCTACAACATGTCATCAAGAGGTGCAGTGGAAATTTTACAGGTTTAGTGTGGGAGGTGGTCCATTGTTCCAGCAGCGATAACAGAGCTGAGGCGTATTGTTTAAAGGAAGACCCCCTGCCAAAGCCAGCGCAGCCCAAATCTGCCTGCTGCTTTTGGAGCAGCAGGCACATCAGTTGCAGCCACGTTTCATGATGCATCTTAACCATTAATTTGCTACAAGAACAAGATGTTCTTTACTCACCGTTTTATATGTTTACTTAACTAAATGAGAAAGTATTAACATCAAATGATTTTTTTTACAAAATTTACAGTGCCTTGAAGAAGTATTAATGCCCCTTTTTAACTTTTCCACATTTTGTCATGGTACAACAACAATCTTCAATGAATTTTATGGAGTTTTTATTAGGGTTGTCAAAGTTAACGTTTTAATTGCGCGCTTACTGAAATTCCTGGTAAACTGTTATTTTGGTAAAGTGTGATTAACGCACAGGGTTCTGTACTTTTTGGATCTCGCCTCGTTTGAAGATTATTTTATTTCAGCCGTTTCTTTATGGGACTGATCTCCCGTTTATTAAAAACGTCATCTCTAAAAACAGCTCCACTCTTTTTCCGCCTCTCCTCCTAATCGATGCTGTCTGACAATGCCACTCTCAGCCAACAGGCAGAGAAACAGGAACAACCTTGGACTTATTTTATTGTTGTAGACAAAAACATGTAGTTCAACATTTTTTTTACTACAAGCTGTTATTCACTACTGAAGCAAACATGCATAAACAATGAACAGTTACATCTGTCCGGATTCAAAAAGTGTTTTACTTTGAGCAGCAAAGTCATAGTCTGTTAATCTAAAATAAAATGTAACTTAATGTAAAGAAATCTGCAGAATTTTAGGATTGTTGGCTTTAATAAGCTCCTCAAAGTGAATCTTCCTCATGAAAACCACACTTTTCATTACTACATGACCAGTTGCCTCTAAAGTCAAGCCTTTGTATTGTTTCAGGGGTTTGCATTTAACAAAGACAGCATGTGGAAAGAGTACAAAAACAGTTCTTAGAATGATATGCAAATATTAACTAGCTGTCAGCTATTAGAGCTCAGCTTAAATTTTATGGTTAAAAAACCCCGTTAAGTCACTATTTTTACGTTTTTACCCAGTGTATGTAAATTAATGACATCCAAATTGCTCCTAACAGTTGGGCTGTCAATTTTTTCCACTAATTGAGGAAAAAACTTATTTTACTCTCTGAGAAAAAGGCTCTAGACAAAAACAATTAGACACAGATTAAGGTGGAAGCGGTATTTATGATCTGTCTGGAACCCTTTGAACACAAGAAGATTTATTGGCAGGCCTTAAAACTTTAGAACTTTCCTGACCATGCAAATCAGAACACTAGATCACAACAAAGTGCTTCAAGATCAACAGAAACTTCTCAAACAAGTCATCCAGAACAATCATCTCCGTTGCTACCAATTTGTATCCCCAGTGTGGTGACACACTCTAACATGTCACGACAAGTTACTGCAAAAACACACATCTTACTTCTGACTTAAATGAAATACCATGCAGCATCTCAACCATGTTCCTTTTAAATTATTATTGCCTCTTAAATTACTGTGCGTGGGAGTCCCATTGTGTCCGACGCAGCTCCCTTTGAGTCTGGTGCAGAGAAGAACCAATCTAATCCAAATCTCCAGGCGGCCTAACAGAGGTTACAGCCTCTGCTCGCCCCCACTGATAACAGCAGGCAATCAACTGGCCAGCCTGGACACGCGATCTGCTCCACATGAAACAAGCCTTGGCAGCTCTACTGACACGGTGCCGCTTGGGAAACAGCCCCAGGGCTTTACTGAAAGACCAAGGAGGCATTTGTCTTCCCCCTCCTCCTCTTCCATTTCAGACGGCGTAGGGGTGACACATTGACACCTGAACCACCAGATGATTTCATTTTCTTTCTTTTTTTTCAGATGCATTTCTGTGTACCACATTCCAAACTAGTGACGCACAACTTGCTGTTATCAGTCAACTCATTGCAGCATCATAATGCCCCCTCTAAATGGAAACGATCACTTTCTTTCCATTGCATCAATAAACTACAAAAAAGGTCAACTGGATGGCCACGAGCCTCTTCCCTCACAAACAACACACACGAGCGAGGATTGACGCCACAGATGCGTCTTGCATTTCTGGGCTGCCGGCTACAGGTGGAATTGTTTGGTAAGGATTCCATCTCCCAGCACTAATTTTCCCCTCTGTCCAAACAAACGCTGCATTGCCGGGTGGTTCTCAATCGATCCCATACCTTGTTAGGAGAGAGAGAGAGAGAGCTATAGCATCACACAGGCTGTAAACACCAATCTGAACAGCAACTTGCTTCTAACTATGACTCTGTGTGAGGTCTGTGCTTCAAGGTTAGTCACAAGTTTTAAGGGCTTCTAGACAGGAATAATAATAAAATACCCTCAGAAGTGGGGGGTATGTTTGGTCATCCGTATTTCAATTAAGACATTTTTACTGCAAACGTCAATTTACAGTCCTGTTGCAAGAATGAGGCTTGTTTGTCAGAATGAAAGTACCAATCTTTAAGAAGGTATTAAACTTTTCATTAAGTCCACGTTTCTGTATTAAACATGTGTTTTTATTGGTCTGACTTCATATTCTAAATCAAATGTCATGTTTTACTACCTGTAAAAAGATTATCTTAATAATTAAAATGAAAATCAGTGTTATTAATCCATGTTATGTGAACTGAGTTACTTAATTGAATTAACGTTTCAATAATATTTTAATTTATCAAATATGACTGTGCAAGATCTCCTGGTGAAACAACAGGCCAAATAAATTAGGCTGGCAAGATTTTTTCGTGGTCCGTCATTTTGACTGATGGCATCCAAAACATTACATCATATTCTATTTTTACCAGACAAATTTTATAATCTTACTAATGACATAGGATGTTCTGTTGCATTTAATTCTCTTTTGGTTTAATTAATATTCAATAAGATGAACAGATAATCAAGATCCCATTACACATAACCCAGATGAACACATCTCAATTAATCTACTCCGCTTAAATTATGAACAATTCACCTACTGTGGTCTGAAGATGCAGCCTCCTGGTCCACATCCGGAAAACAAATCTGCGCTAGAGTTTTTAAAAAATCCTATCCGAACTGGACCAAGTTCATATAGGAGCCTTATGCAATTTTAATTAAACTCGACATATTATTTTAATTAAGCTTTTACTGCTTTCTTTTTTGTAGTAACGCTTGAGTAAGCAGTGTTACTTTTCCTTTTTATAGCTTTTCTTTAACATGTTCCAGCTAAACTGCCTACTCCTCGATTTAGACTACGAACAGATTAACACAACATAGAACTCTCTTAAATTTTCTCTGTTCCGTTTGTGCTGCTATACTGGAGACTGGATTAAAAGCACCACTTCAGCAGCAAGTAGTCAGGGGTGTAAATCGTAATCTATTAAAATGTTGGACAATCTTCATATTTTTCTGTCATTTAAAAAAAAAAAAAACTTGAATATGGAAAATATTCAACTGCAAAGTGCTTATAATTTCAAAAGTGTATAATTTTCAAAAATGAAGACCTTCAAATCCATCAACATTTTCTGTTACTGTCTATAACGTGGCTTTTGCCATGGTGACAGTCAACAATAATGGCTCCCAATCATTAGCAATCATAGCTTGTATTAATCTGATTGGTGAAACCTGTGGCAAAAAGTGACAAATCACCATGTTTCTTCCACATTTTGTAAACTACTTGAAATTTCCCCAGCTTGCTGCTTTGATCAATCACTGAGGAAATGTGCTGGAGAACTTTTCACATTGCTCTGTTAAAAAAAAACTTTTTTTTGTCTGATTAATAGTTTGTCATAAGACTTGTTAATTAAAAAAAAAGCAAAAGTGCTTTTTAAAGCTGAGCTAAATCTTTGATACTGGTACATTATAGCAGCATCTTTCAGTGAGTGAAACTGAATACATTTTTCAAGCATTTTTAAGACCAATAGGATTTAAATCTAACACCAGCAAGAATTATAAAATATAAATTATTTTGTTAATTTATGATTTAGTTCAATTATTTACTCAAGTCTTAACCAACTTTAACTTTCTATGCAGCATAAAATGAGCTTCATAAAAGTTTCTTGTAACAAATTTTAAACCAATATTTCAAGTCCCTGTTTTCAAGCCAAATCTTATTAAACAAATTATATCCTGAAGAAGGAAAAAAAAACTGTAAAGAGTGTTTGTACACCTCTAAAAAGCTAAAGCTCCTTCCAAAACTTCAACTCTATACCACTGAATGTAACATCCTTCACTAGCAGGAGCCCAAGTGTCAAATACAATCCTCTCCATGACCGAAGTCCTGCATAAAAATCCAGCGTCTTCAACCATAAATTGAAGCTTGGAATACACACCCTCACCACAAGCCTGCACAAAAACATCCTTCAGCATCACACAGGAAAGTTACTGCCCAACAAATCTCTCCCATCTATCCAATAAGTTGTAAACCGTTAAGATATAATGTGCTAGATTTGACTTCTTTTGATTGAAGCTAATACCTGTAAGTGGTCTCTTCTGGAGGATCAGGCAAACTTTATGTAAGAAGATATGACTGATGAGATAAGGCTATTTAAAGCAGTGGTGGCTGAACGGCCAGAGAATCTGGCGTTAAAACGGATTCTCCAATCAGGAAAGGAAATTTAGGCCTTTCCTGATTGATACCAGTTATCAGTTTCTGAATTGGCGATTCCTATTTTGACCAATTTGGATTCTTGACTTTCACCAACAATACACAAAAGTCAAAAATATGCTGTTGGTTCTTTAATACGTGTAGCAGTTCTGAATCCGACCGAAAAAGAATTAAAAGATTTTCCCAATTAGAGCATCAAATCACATGTCCCTACTTTTACATAATTTTTATTAAACTCAAAAATAGTGAATCAAAGTACAAACTTGGCCTGAAAATACAGGAAGTTTTTTTGTATGGATTTTAATAAATAGCTAAACTAAAATTGTCTACATTTCATCTGAAGATATCAGAGTCAATCAAGAAAAAATATGTGCGACTCGATTAATTCATTCTTTTATTAATTAAGCTGCTTGAAATGTTTAAAACTACTATAATGTGATGAATAAATCCTAACATTGCAGGAAAATACACTGAAAAGGTCAGGAGGTGGAGGCAAATTAATTCCTTTTTTTCCCCCCCAAGTGGTTATATAATTGACCACAGAACTCATTTTTAAACAGGAAGTTAAAAAAACTAGCCTCTCCTTAAGACAAAAAATCCCCGAAAACATTTAAAATGTGTTCAACATGCGCCCTAATGTTGGACAGTAACTCAGTTACGTTGTGATACTCTAAAACACAGGACAATGCAGCTTAACTGGAGTTCAGCCAAATCCCATCAGTCATCGTGATGACACCCACAGCTGAACAATGACACACGTTTTTATTTTGTGAGTCAGCAGGACTTGTTCCTCAGTCCAAGACATTCAACACTTCTTCTTACACAGCACTGAACTATGTCCTTTAGAACAGTTCATCTCTGACCAAATGTCCACCCCACATTACAAACTAAATACTGGAAGCTTTTAACTGCTACTTCAGGACTTGCAAGCAATGCACTGAAATATTTGAACTACCCTCATGTGAAACGGTTGTCAGTGTGACGTCTGAAGATTAAAAGAGCTAAACTAATCTCTCTCAAGCAAATATGAAAGTGGTAAGGTAATGTTCTGATTATCATTTCCTCGTGATAAAGAGAAGTTTGGAGTTAAAAACTTCTGCCCACCCAGCAGCGGCGGTCTATACAGGCCGACTCCAATGTACACCACACACTAAAACACATTCCTGCAATTTTTGGGTTCTATAGAAGGCAAACCACAACACTTCTTGGAAAATTTCCACAAGTTCTGGAAAAGAAAATAACATTTCAGGGCTAAATTTAATGCTATTTTTTTATATTTTTTTAAGGGCACAAAAACAAAAGAAAAGTTAAATAGTAAAAACTAACAAAGGATTGAGTGCTTCTTAAACAAAACTATTTAGTTTTCTCCAGAGATTTTTGTGCTGTAGTTTTGTCTTGCATAGACTTCATTCACTTTTGTGCTGTTTTGAGTCTTGCAGGTATTGTGTTATTATTATTTTTTTTAGATTACTTCAACACAGGGGAAAGTTTCCTCCCATTTCGCATGAGTTCAAGGTTCTAAATACTCATTTTGAATTTCAGATTCTGACACAAATATTAATTTATTTTACAGAAAACGTGGCTCATACCTGCAATTAGCCTATTGAAGGCTACAAGCGAGCATTTGTTTAAGAGGAATGCAGAGTATGCAGGAGAGTGGGGGGAAGGGGAAGGGAACGCGGTTCTACTTGTAGACGACTCTTTCTTCATGCCGACGTAAGCCATTGACAGAGCTGTCTTATTCAAATGAAAGGAAACTGGAATGAAAATTTGTGAATGAAGAACTTTTGGCATTTCTCCTACCCATCTCTTTTTAATTCAAGCCCTACAGCACTGTGCAATTAACGCCCTTGCTTTGTGACTTAAATTCTTGCTAACCCAGCCATTGTGGGGACTGCAACCTCTTTAAATAGTTTAAAGCTAAAATAAACTCAAATAAAACATTTAACTTCAATAACTTTTAACAATTGCTCTCTTCAACATGGTTAGACGCATAACTAGATGTGTATTTTTACAAGGTGTGAGATGAAGTTATGTTGCCTTTGTTTTTTTATTAGTAAAGTTCACAGTTTACAATTTTGATCATTTAAAGAACTATGGGAAAGCAACAGACTAGGCTTCAGAAATCAGGGTGCGTCAGAGGGTCATATGGGTGTTTACAGAGGCTAGCAAAACTAATTATACTCCTTGAACTTTTTCCTCATAGCGCTGCATTATAAGCAAGTAAAATCCACTGGGATTTTACTGCACAATCTGTGGTGTTGCAATATTTTTGTGTGCAATTTTTCGATTACAAAATCTTACTGGGATGCAATATTGGGTAGGATGTTATATTTTAAGACTCATGCATTCAAGTTCTGCACATTGACAATATGTTTGCTGAAAAAAAAAAATCTAAGGATTTTAAAGGAGTTTTTTTCAAATGTAGCGAAACATTCAGAAACATCAGCAGAAAAATCAGACGAAGAAAACTATGTTGTTGATAAAATACTCTAGCATCTTTTAAAAGCCTGTCACTATGTTTTCTGCACATTTACTATTATGCTGCCAACATTTTGTGTTTCAGCATACCCAACAGGTAGCCACCAAAACCTCAGAATGCATCTAGAATGCACTGTGGTGTGTATTCCATGATAACACACACTTTTCATGTGACGGACTGACACAATGTAGTGAATAATTATGAAGCAGAAGAAAAATTATACACAGGTTTAAAGCTGTTGGACTTTTGCAATAACAGAACTCATTAAGCATCAACCTTTTACTTGGATTACATTCCTCCACAGTCTTTAGACACCAGCTTATTGTACACAAAGTGACCTGTGGGGGCAGTTGCATAAGACAGGGAACGCCAACATCACAATCAGATCCCTGAAAAAAAAACAAAAAAACCTCAAGTGCAAAACTGTGGTTGTAAATGGCATGAGTCCAGTTAACATAAGCTTACAGTTAACAATGAATCTCCCTGTAGTTTTCCATCAGCCAAACGCAGACTCCTCTCCAGCTGCCTCCAGCTAAAAACTAGCAGGAGCTCTGGGAGACAAAATAAGCATCTTCCAAGCAAAACTTCTAAGTTTGTTTGTTTTTTGGTTGTTGTTTTTTTGTCAGAGACAGAGAGCAAAGTGAAGCACAGAGTCTGAAATCTGGAATGAAACTCTGCAGGGTCTCAAAACAATCTTAATTTCACACAGTACTCCAGTGACAAACCTTTCAGAGAATGAAAATAATAACAAAGCAGCTGTGATGTTATGAGCTTTGCTAAACTCACCACGTTCCTCTCTACCTTGCCTCTGCAATGTTGTTTAACCGCAGCGAGGGGCTGGTTCTGTTAGGTGGTTTTATACTTGAAGCAAACATCATAGGAGACGTGCTGCTAATCACAACACAAAATCTGACAGGGTGAGATCGCGGGCTGCCTGGAACTCAGCTTTGCCATAACGATAATCCCTATTATATATTTTTGATGATGTCTCTCAGGCTTAAATCTAAGGGTTTATTTACAAGAAAATACTTCCGGCGGTGGGTGTGGGGGGATGAAGATTTGAGGATAATAAGAAACAAAAGGCTGAAGCTAAATAAAAGACAATATCCAATTATAGCCAAGTCCTTTCACTGGGTCTGTTCTTCATCTCATTTGTTTACACCTTGGCTTCAGACATGGCGATTTAAAACAGACCTTCAATTGTAACTTTGTCCAGACTTTGGAACCTTCCTGACCCTTCAGACAAAAGCCACATGTCCTCCAACTGCTATGGAATGGGAGCACGAGAACGCACAAGTAAAGATGGACGACCGCTTGAGAAACAGTGAGACCAGCAAAGCTTGAACCATGGAGCCATCACGTTGCAAATTAGAAGCATGCTTATTAAGGATTAGGCAAGGCCTCAATGACACAGGTCCTCTGCAGTTTGGCAGCAACACGTGACAACCTCTGTGTCTGTCTGACGAGGAAGAGCGCATGCACTCCACAATCCAGCTTTAAAAATATACACAGGTGATGACGGGTGTCTGTCTTTAGAGACGAAGGAACCTGCCGGTAATGCTCCATTAGCAGGAAGCAGGAGCCAGACAGACTACTAACCATACCCAGTGTTTACACTGCACAAGACTTCAGGAAATTTAAGACAGGAATGCATAACTCATCGACTACCACTTGATCTGCAGACTAATCTGCTTTTAGATCAGATTTTACTTGTGATAAGTTGCTTCCTGGTCCCAGAATTATTAGCGGTTTACTCGTGTTATACAACTACTGATCGAAAAGTTAATTTACTTTGAAGAACTTCACACATTCTTGATACCATTTAGCAGGAAAAAACTGAAAAATGGTTGCTTACACCAAGAGGAAGTGGCTTACACGACTGCAGTAGCATCACGCAACAGTTACCCAATATTTTGCTTTTCTAAAACGTTGGAAACTGGAAACAAATTCAGTGAAAAGCCACAGTGTAAATGACAGTTTGGGGTCGTGCGGTATGATTTCACCCACCTGCTGAATAAGGGGGTTGTTGTTAACTGAAAGGCGAATACCCCAAATGTTTTGGTGATGGCTCAGAGTAACACTCAGCACGACAGAAGCCAAGGTTCTCACTCCTCCAGCGAGAAGAATGACTAAACAACTCACTCCCTCTGCCCGATATACAGTTTCTGTGGGTATGCATCTTGCAGAGTGGTGGCGTAAGCCCTAATTAGTGGAACATTCCTTATTAATTAAAAAGTATCCAACTCATCAATAATTTTAAACAGCTTGAAATGAAGCCGTTTCATAATGCTGCTTTAGAGCTAAGAAACTACTTTTTTTTTTTTTTTTTAATAGCAACATATAGATATACAGAGACTGACTCATAGTGAAATAAACCTTTTCTTTCCTCCATACAAAGACTTGCCAGCCTCCCACTGGCAGTGTTTATACAACTGTGTGCCATAATATTCATATGTGTGGGTGGAATGTTTGTATGAGTCTGCAAACAAAAAGTTAAGCCATCAAGTAAGCAGGAAAACAAAGAGAAATTGCGTTACCTGTCTCCTATCTACAGTCTGTCTCTTTTGTGCATTTGTGTGCAAGTATTAACGCGTGGGTGAGTGGAGTTGATGACGGCGTAGAAAGTTCTTCGGTGTGTTAAAAGTAAATCTGGAGTCTTGACTGGAGAATCTGGCTGATTGACATTATGGTGAATTGTAACTTTTAGTTGGAGCAATACAAAAACACTCGTCAGTTTTGTTTGAAGCCCTAACAGAGCCATGTATGTGGCTTCTCTTAAAGCAAAGCAGAGATACAACTGGTTCGCTTTTCTGCCCGTCAGTGATCTGGACAAAAACAACTCTGCTTGCAGAGTGTTAGCTCTCTGAAAACACTGAGATTTGAGTTTCCTTTAGAGAAAATGGCCAAAGAAAGCTAACATAACACCTCGTCAATACTTGTACTTGCAGCCAAAGCCAGATACTTACAACGTCTCCATCTGACGTTAAGTCAGGCAAAATATATTTTGCTTTAGGTTAGTTAGGATGACCAGAATTATTTCTATTTGTTAATTGGCATAATAATGAGAACGAATTTTTGGTTTCCCATGCCTCTGAACAATTTGTGAAAATCCAGATGATTATCATATTGTATTCTTAGCTTCTGACAGGTTAACTTACAATATTTATATTAGTTACTGATGTGAATTTTGTTCAATATTGAAATCTGGTATAAATATTTCAGGGTGGCCTACAAACCTGACTTTAGTTTACCTAAATGGCAAATTTAGGTAAACTACTGTGAGCAGTTTGTGAATTGATACCAAAATGTTTCACCAAAGTCATAAAGTTTAAAGACGGTTTTACCAAATACTGAGCAAACACCTCAATTTGAATTATGAAACAAATTGAATTTAGCAGATGTTAATTGTATTAATGCAAACAAGCTTTAACTGGAAATGTTTAGACTGATGTGATGTCACTCAACCAGAAAAATATGTTTTGTGTCACTTTGCACCATGTAAGTAAACATCTGGAGCTGAACATCCATGTTTAAATGCTGGAGTAGCAGTTCAGAAATTCGATGTTACTTTCATAATCTTTGTCATATCATTCTATTAGCAGTAAAACTAACCATTGCTTTTGTGTTTTAAATAAAAAAAGATTAGATGAAGTTATACAATTTTTACTCTTACAGTGAGACATGACAAGTTTGCCAAATAAATTACCCAAATTATGTCACCAAAAACAAAAGCAGGCAACTAACAAAAGAATAAACTTTACTCACACTAATTTCCCCAAACTGTCCCAACGACAGACATAACATTTAAGAAAAAAAAAACAAAAAAAAAAAAAACAGCATGTTCCAACTCTATCAGAGCTCACCTTTGTGCTGGAAAGCATCCTTGAGGTTCAGAAGCACATCAGCGAACCACCTAACGTCATTCACCAGCTGCAGAAAGTAGTCCGAATCCACACCTGGGGCCCCCATGAGGCGGGTTGGCAGGCCCATGTTGCTCAGAGGGTTGGGGTTCTTGGTGTTGCGGCCCATGGTCCAAGTCTTGGTGGATCTGGGCGATACGGATTCTTGGGGTTTGGAGGCAGGTCGTGGAAGCTCCTGGACCTGCTTCGTCCCAGTGCCTCCACCGATGCTGCTGGTGGTGCTGCTACTGCTGCTGCTCTTCCGTAGCATCCCAGCAGTCAGGGCAGCCGCCACCCTTTACAGGTGGCGCAGTCGACCGGCTAGCCCCTGAACTCACCACAGTGCCCTCATCCCTGGACGGCTGAAAGACATAGGAGGAGCTCATGTAAATGAGTTTATGTTAGTGTATATTTAAAGCTGGCCTGAGGCCTAAGTAAATATGGCTGCTGCTTAGAGGCGCCACAACATGAACCCTCAATGAGCCCTTAAATTTGAAGTATATTCTCATCATGTGTGTCAAGAATGGGCAGACTCAAATTCATTCAGACATTTTTGGTTTGATATTCAGATTCAAGAATTGCCTGATGTCTCGCTTGAAATTATACAAATCTATACAAAATATTTATTATTGTATAGATAAGTAGATTTGTAAAAACAGTAATAATTCAATGCTGACAATAAAGTAATTTCCACAGCTTGTATCTAAGTTGGGATCACATCTAATGCACAATGTAAACAAATCTCAACAAGTAATCAGAGGTAGGACAAAACTGTGAAGCAAAAGTAAGAGGACTGCAATTACAGCTCTGCTTGTAAAGCTGTCTTGGTTAGTTTTGAACAACTTGAGAGGCGTTTCTACCCATTCGTCTTTGAAAAAGCTCAAGTCTGATTCAATGAAGAGCGTCTGTGAGCGGCAACTTTCAAGTCTAACCACATGCTTTGATGTAAACTTTTAAACTGTTGCTTGGGCTGCATGTTTAATGTCATTGCAATGCTAGAAGAGGAAACTCCACCCCCAACTGTTTTGCAAGGCCTAGCAGGTTTTCTTCTAATATTGTCCTATATATAGCTCCATCCATTGTCCCAACAAGTAGAACCACCTTTCCCTTCCCTGCTGAAGAAAAGCAGCCCCACATTATGAAGCTGCCACTACCATGTTTCACATAGAGGATGGTGTGTTCTGGGGAAAGACTGTAATAATAAGGCCAACCAATAATGACGTTGACTCTAAAAAAAAAAAAAAAACTAAGACAGACAGAACGACTTATAGGCAAAGCCTGACAGGAAGTTGTGGGGACATTACAGTTTCCGTTCTCCACCGGCAAGCTGACTGCAGGCTGTGCAAAACAGAGCTGTTCTTTAATCATATAGCACCACTGCAATACCTGTGCATTTAAATTGTGAACAGAGTGTGCAAACTCTGGACAGGCACATTTCAAATTAAAACAGTTTTTTCACAGAACAGAAAAAACTGTTTAATATAAGATCATTTTAATTTCAAGATAATCCTTATTTTTTATCTCTACTTTATTTAGTTATCCTCCACACATAGCTTTGTGTATGTATGTGCAACTTCTTTCACTTCACAATTTTCAAATCTGAATTAGTTTTACAAGGAACTGTATTTACCAAACAACATAATCTGGTTGAAGTGACTGTAAAACAGAACTGATTCTGCCATGCAATCAATTTTGAGTAATAGTCTCTATAAGGTTTATTGTCCAAATATTTAAGCACAGTGTGGATAATCAAATTCCGCTTCAGGCCCCAAAAAACTTTGGACCGGCCCTGAGTATTGCACCGTAAACTATTTAAATCGATGTACAACTTCAGATTTATATACGTTACGCTAATAAAACTGTTAATATTTATTTGCGTGTAAGACCTACCTTTTTAATAAGTCATCTTATTTACACCAGTTTCTACGTAGTTTCATTTAGCAAATCCAACCGTTAGAAGACGTTTCGCTATAACTAACCAACGTTAGTAACATAAAATGACATAAGCAATCATATTTTTTTTAACAAACATAGGCTCTCACTCAATGAAATTAAGCAACAAGTTAAGTCACCAAGCGAAGCAAACAAACGTAGCTTACAAACAATAATACTTCAGCTTTTCATTTTTCGCCGACTGAAGTGATGCTGCTTACCGCCTGGAAAACAGCCTGACCGGGTCAGAAACTGCTTTGCTGGCACAGTTAACTGCGCCTTTTTAAAACTCACCTGCCAGGCAGTTTGGAAACATAGTAGTAAGAAAAGTATCAAAACAATGTCTTAAATCTTCTCCAAAGCAGTGAAAACCATGGGATGTTCCGTTAGGCAAACATAAATCCTCACAAAGGCAGAACGTTCGTGAAAACCAACTGTACATCGACAAGAAGCAGACTATCGGTAACTCTGGAGTCAATCGTAGTTTACTAGTCTAGTTGTCACGTGACGGATGACTTGCCTTCTCATTGGTTAAATTCTCTCTTCTCTGGTGCATTCAGGTGCCTACGGAGATTTTTAAGTCAAAGGTAGAAAACCACATTTTTTCTTATTAACTGGTTAAAAAGATGTGTTGCTATATTTATTTGCCAGTCCAATTGTATGGTTCATCTGAATCACAACAACGTCTAATGATAACTTTACGGAGTACACATATATTAACATGTGTCAACAGAACAGACGAGTTGAAATGTATGTTTGGGTTTTTCCTAGTCAGATAATGCACATATTCTGGGAAAAGTTAATTTTTTTTTTCAATCTTGGATAAGAGGTGGGAAAGAGTATAAAACAATATTCGTAATTTGACTTTATCTCCTCGTTTGATCGATTAATCCATCCACCTATTTGTTTGCCTTTATATTTATTAAATTCAGTTTTAACTGCATTAATTTTTAAACATATGTATGAAGTCAAATTAAATCAATTATATAGAAAATTCAAAGTGAATACATTCCAGTTAAATCTGATTCCTTCTTGCAGTCATCCATCCGGAGCTCATTATCCAGCCATGTACTTGTGCATTAATTCTGTCCATGATTCATATATTGCCCATCTTACCTACCAGTTTTTCCATTAATTTTCAACCTGTCCGTTATTCTTTCTCATTTTGGAGGCTTTTATTCAGGATAAACGTTTGTACTTATACTATAGAAATGTAGGAAACTGGAAATTGAAGTATGGATAGGTTTTAAAATGTAACATAAATGAACCCTGAAAGATGCTAATGATGGATACCTTCACTCATCTTGTTTAAGCTGAAAAGTAAAATAGATCTTAATACTGTCAGAGATAAAAGGTCAGTTATCTTCCCATCAGCTCTGATCAGTTTGTCTGAGAAGTGTTCTTTCATTTTAAAGCCATTTGTGTGTATATGTAAATGCATAATTTATATCTGCAACACAACTAAGCTCTACTTTGTTTTGGTCTGTACATTCATTCATAACATCTGACTAAAAGAACATTTGTCGTATATTTGAAGTGAACTTTGTATGAACACTTTAAAAGGGCTAAACATTTGGGAAGTTTTTGTTTGAAAAAGTATGACAGTTTTACAAGGAAAAATGTGCAGGCAACCTGTAATAAAAAAATGTGTCTAATATAAAGGATTATTTAAGAAAATAAGAAACAAATAAAAAACTAAATCCATTCCAAATATTGTCCCAGTTAAAAATTAAGAACCAACACTGCTGACACCCCTGCTGCCATCTAGTGTACATGAGCACCCATAGACCTTAGTTTTACTCCACTGTATCAGCAATGTAGCAGTACCGTCACACAGTTAATCATGAAACAAATTCAAAAAATAAATACAACTAAACTGTATTATCAGGATTTATCTTTATTTTCATATACAAAAAGATGAATGTATTCTCATCTAGTTTATAGTTCTAAGCATTTCAATGCACAGATAGTTTTCATTCATACCGATTTAAAGAAACCAACCAACCACACACATGCGCCCACACACACAATTCACATAAACAGGGAAGGTCACATAGTTCCAACATTCGTTCACACTATAAGAGAAAAAAAAATAAAAATATGCCGACTGCAAATGAAGAAAGAAAATAAAAACTATGATTTTGCTTTCACAGGATCCACACATGAAAAGGAAGAAACCCTTTACATTTAGCAAGTAAATATATACACAATACTTGACTTTTTTAATATATTTTTTTGTTGAAGATGAGACTGACTCCGTGTTAGTGTTACTAAAGATACTGCATGAGGTAACATGGTTTTTTTCGGTTCAGAAGAGCTGGGTGTAAGACAGCATTTGGAGGTAACAAGCGGTCATGGCAGATTTTAACCACATGACGCGCCGTTTGCCTGGCACGATTCGAAATAAAAAAGCACCTGGGCCACGTTCAGCTTCCGCACTAAAGTTTTAAACGCCTGGGTTTGTTTTCTTTGTACTGCCCATCAACAGACGCCCAATGGAGGTTGATCCAGGTGTGAGGAGTTGTTCTGTGTTGATCTGCACAAGATAACTGTAAAGTCACAGCTGAGTTTATCAACTATTGCTGTATAGTAAATATTGCTGGACCCTTGGAACCATGCACATGGAAACTGTCAGCGTGAATCCCGACGGTGCTGCATCAGTCAGTCATGTGGCTACAAACACAATGATGGTTTTCCCAAAAAAAAAAAAAAAACACTCAAAAACATTGTTCAGTGTCGACTTGATTATTTTCCCCAGAATTCCTTTTTACCAAAACTGCACATCAGCAAGAGCTACAGACCACTGTTTTAAAGAAAGAAAAATAATCACTACCTTTCACCACCACTAATCAAAGCACAACACATGAGCCTGTGTGTTGTCCAACGTGGCTAAACTATCACTATTAACAGGTCAGAACATCACATCAGCAGGTTACTATTGAGGCAATACTGTTCAAACAAGTGGCCAATCACAGAAGCCGCCACACCAAACCATAAAAATATTTGTTCGATTTTCTTTTTGTTGGTGATATACATGCTAATTTTTAAATGCCAGTGCCACCCTCACAACTTCTAAATAAGATGAGTCAATATCATAAACCACTGATATCAGCAACACTTCTCTTAAAATTAGCAGAAACCACAGGGCTAGATAACTTAGATGGATTGGTAGCAATAGTGTCAATAAATCTCTTCCTGTAACAGAACTGCAAATGCCCTGATTCTTTACAAGTGCATCTTAGAAAATTGGAATATAATCAAAAAGTATCTTTGTAATTCAATTCAAAATGTCAAATTATAGGTTTGTTACACAGTCTTGTAATTTAGTTGCTCATTTCTGTTAACTCTGATTATTATAGCTTGAACGCTAGTTTCTCAGAAAGTTAAAATGTTGCATAAAATCAATAAAAGTTTTTAAGGTTAATAAAAACATTTTTCTTTCCTTCCATTAAAATGCTGGGATAAAACACTGAACAGACATTTTCTTTAGTGACCTTTAGGATTTTTAATTTTAATACAGAAATGTTGTGGCCATGTTGAGGCCAACACAATAATGGAGCAGACTGCTGACTTGGCAGATGTTCAGCACACTGTCATTGAAACTCCACCACTAGGAGGGCAAGCCACAAAAGGTCATTGCAAAAGTAGCTGACTGTTCAGGGTCCTGTGTGGAAGCATAATAATGGAAAGTTTAGTGGAAGGAAAACGTATAGCAGAAAAAGGATGCACAGATTGGCACAGTGGCTGTCCTGACCAAGTATTGAGGGAATGTACTGCACTGCCTATTAAAAATATTTTTTTATTACTGATGTAGTGATCAAACTTTCTGAGAAACTACAATTTGTATTTTCATTGGCTGTGATGTACAATCAACATTAAAATATAAATATAAAATATTTCCTTCTGTGAGTTTTAATAATATCTGAGACTCACTATTTGAATTCAATGAATTTTCGAAGATACTCAAATTTATCAAGATGCCCCTGTATATAAAATGTAAAACAAAAGAAAAATAATATTTAAGTATTAGGCGTCTGTGTGTATAAGCATATTTACAGGAATCTGCCTCTCTTCTTTTTACATTTGTAGGGCATATACATTGTGAAAAGTGGTCAGGTTCTATCAAAAATGGAAAAAATTAAATCCAAATAAAGACAGAGGCCACCCACCTGCAATAAATCCTCTCGACTACTAAAACACAATAAAATACATTAACACAACTCGATATACATGTAGAAAAAGCCTGAGGTACTTGTCAGAATATCTGAGGTCAGTCTGGAAGAGTAAGCAGCTGAAGGCTTACCCAGTCAAAAGGAAAAACACAAAACTAAAAAAAAAAACTAAAAAAACAATAAAACCCACAAAAAAACAGGTTATTAGCCTCACATAAAATCATGGATAGTTAGTGTTACATTAACAAACAATACATGTACATCTACAAATCCTTGAGTATCCTGGAATAGTCACAGCAGCATAACGGACATTCAATGTATGGTATTCATATTATGGTACAACTATGGCATTGCATTTGAGACAAAGGCAACCAATTTGAGCTCTCCTTGCATGACATACAGTGACTGAGGTATCTGTGGACCCGTGTCCGACTGAGTCTAGTAACCAAACACAGATGACTAAAAAAAAAAAAAAAGCATGACAATCACAAGGATAAACCCTCAATTACCTGTTCATCGTCCTTACTTTAAAAACACACACACTCCGTCTCAAATCATTCAGATTCTCTCGCGCTCGCACACAAATGCATACAGATAAAATTAAGAATGTGTAACATTGCAACTCCAGACAGCATCCGTCAATGCCCCTGGCACTGGCAAAGGAGTAACTCTAAATTTTAGCAATTAAAAAAAAACAATAATAATAATAATCCAGGAATATGTCCATGTTAGCTAGCTGGATAGCTTGGCTCTCAACTTATAGAAATGTTCCAAAGAAGCCTGCTGGATACCTGAGAGGTAGTTCCAAGGACAAGACATCTGCCCGAAATCTTCAGAAAGTCCAAAACGTCCAATATGACTGCTCAGTTCGGATTTTGCTCCCTCCCTTTAAAAAGAAAAAAGCTGTGCTCCGTTCTTTTTTCTCTCTCTCTCTTTCTCTCATTCTCTCCATCTCATCCTGAAGAATTCAGAGGTCTGAAAGAAGGGAGCACTCTCCAAATGTATAAGTGGAGAAGCTTCGACCCCTGAGGAAGATGAATATATTTTTGTTTAACAGTCTCGATGTTTCCTCCGAGGTGTGCAGCGTGTCGTCTGAGGTTTGGAGCGAAGGTTTTTCCAGAATTTGGCCGCAGACGGGAACTCCGACAAAGACAGCAACTCATGAGGAAAAAATAAAAATTAAAGAAAAAGACTAAAACGTTAAAGAAGTACATGCGGTACTGACGACGTTTAAGGTTTCACACAGAGGTGGGTGTAGGATGTGCCCATCGCATAGCTTATTACTATTTCAACTACAGCAGATGGATGCGTTAGTAAACACAAAGGAACATTAAACAGAAACAAAATACCAGTATTGAGATAAAATAGCAGCTGCATATAAGTTGCTAGGGTGACAGGGAAGGGAGGTGGGACTGAGTTGTTAAATATTAACGAAGATCCGCTGAGTTTGGGTTTGAAAATTAAAAACAAAAAAAAATAAAATAAAATAAAAAAATAAACAAAGAAAAGTCAGGAGCTCAGGTGAGGCAAGGTGTCACCCGTTTAGGTACTGGACTCTTTGGGAGGTAGGTCCTCGTTGATGAGAGACGTCACAATGGAGGCGGGGCAGTCTGAGGTAGTGCTGCCTATCGTCCTGGCGATCTGGCTGATGCGCTCCTCCACGCAGCCGGCTGACAGTCGTGCCTCAGCGTCGTGGTCCCAGCATTCCTCGATGGTTTCGCACATCTGACTCAAGCCCTGCAATCGAAGACGGAGCGGGAGGTTTCAGTGGCATCTTTGGTAAAAACGACTACAGGTCCTACAGGCCTGGTTGGATGTTACACAACAGATGCTAACTTTCGTGCTATTAGTGGATAACAGCCAGTTGCAGTATTTTTCCAGTGCTTAAGCACTATTCAAGCCCTTAATAGCGAAAAGGTTTTACTTTTACCTACAGGTACATCTAGAAAAGCAATATAAAAAAAGTTTACATTTTTTGTCACTTATTTCAGAAAGTGAATTTCATACTACAACACAGTGTGAAATACTTCAAGTGTTTGTTGTAATCATTGCTAACAGATATAACAAAAAAAAAACCTTCTGTGTCTCGGAAAACATACAGAAGAGCAATAAAAAGAACATCTTAAAAATGTCAAGTTTCTGAAAACTGTTTATTTCTATGCATGAACAGCTGGTTGGAACTTTTTACGTAAGTTACTGCATCGATCCAGAATCCCATGGCGACAATCCTTGTGAAGCTCCAACAATCCTGTCAAGGCTGTGGTTATCCCTGTCAGACCTTTTTTTGTTTTTTTTTACCCAACTTTTTCCTTCCACTCAACCATCTATAACCGTCACAGCACTATTCCTACTTCTTCAGCAATTAAATTTTTTGTGGCTGACTATCCTTATGAATATTATGATTTTATGAGGTAGAATTTGGAGTTTCTACTGTGCGTAAGCCATAATCATCAACATTACATGTAAATAAAGGCTTAAAATATTTCACTCTAAATAATGAACGTCTATCATATACAAGTTTCAACTTGTGAAATGAGTGTTCACGGTGCCTGTACACTGTCAGCCAGCTTAACGCCATGTTTGTTAGACTCCATCAACACAACTTCCTTTTATGCCTCAAAATAAGCATCGTAAGCCGAGTGTCCAGCTGAGAGCACTTACCTTACCGTCCAGGGCTCACAATAGCTCTCACTCACCACACCGTAATATTGCGTCTTACAAACTAGTCATTGGTTCAGCCCCCATCTATTTTAGGTAAAATACTAAATGCTTATAATCTTTTTCAAAACCATGTTCTTTGTTTCTTCAAAATATGAGACTAACAGGGGTCATAATGCTCAAACGTCAGTAATTAAAATCGTGCTGGCAGCATCTGCAGTTGGAGTGACAGCATATTGTGACGTTTATGTACTGGGAAATTTTGCTACACCCGTAGTACATTCATGAGTTTAATAGTCCATTCATTACAGATGAACAAAAACATAACGAGTTCAGAGAAGTGTGAAATTTAAGTAGATTTACTGGAAATACGGATGCAGCACATCCTGGTGCTGGAGTTGGAAATTCTTCCATGATTACTCACCGGATGTTTGAGCCAGCAGTCCTTGATGGCTGGACGCATCTTTTTGTGCACGACCACATCCTGGAGGTCCTCCAGGGAAGGATGCTGACCTATTTCATCCTCAAACGGCAGCATGTACTCGCCAACTGTACCTGAGGAGAAACAACAGGCTGATAGAGTGGAAGCATAAGAAACAACCATCAGAACAGAGAATAAATACGTCCAACGTTGAGTCCTTGGCCCTGATTGGACAGCTCCACAGACAAAATAAAAACAAACCCCTTGTTTGCCAATACCACCTAAAGCAAGATGACCTTTCACCCTTTGGTGAAGTAACATTCCTGCACTGTTTGACTTACCGTCTGTCTCTGAGCAGCGGGACACCAGCTCCCAAAGCACCAATCCCATGGCGTACATGTCAATCCTCAGGAAGGAGTCCCGCTGAAAGTTAATGGCTCCCTCCAGCACCTCCGGAGCCATGTAACGCCTCGTACCGACCTGAAAAGAAGAACGGACTCCAGTAATCTTCAAATTCACAAAGACATGCATTTCAAATAGTCTGACTGAGAGCAGTTTCTTCTGGAAACAGACCTGTTGCAAACTGTTAAATTATAATCCAGCATTTGGGAGTCAGACTCCTCCATGCTCCCATTCTGTAATAATTTAAGTCGTTTGAATGATTCATGAAAAAAAAATAAAAAATAAAAAAATCGAATTACAGCAACCAAATGTACAAAAAAATGAGTAAGAGGTGCTCCAAATACAGACCACTGTAAAAGTACTCATGTAGTAAGCACAATCCTAAATGTTTATTATTATGGTATTATTTCTAGACCAACACTAAGTAGTGCTTTCAGGTACATCTCAAATTAGAATAAATGTTCCCATCAGACTCATTTGTCAGATTAAAAGTGCCTTTTGAAAACAGCAGAAAGCATGCATGTCTTTATGAAAATGTTTAGTTTGATGTAATTTTCTAATCTAAGAAATTAAATGTGTTTTCACCAGCTGTCAGCAGAAAAAATTACAAGTAACAGAAAAAGGGCTTTGAAACATCAGTCTGTGTGTAATTAATACATATAATATGTTTTACTTAACGAAGTGGGTTGTTGGAATACATTTAATTTCCAATAATAATTTATAAAGATGCCCCTGTACTTGGTTTTCCATGTTTTTTTACAAAGATCTGAAGGGTTAAAAAAAAAAAAAAACTTCTCCAGAATTTGCTTTAATTTCCTCAAATAAAGTCAAACATGATGAATTAAATTCAGCAGCCCCATGTATAATGAACAGAATGTGTAAGTGAATCAAATATTTCTAGCTTTGTACATCACAACAGAAAATGTTTGGCAGGACTGCAAATATACAGACTTGGTCATGACCTGACCTGAAACTCACAGGTCAGGTAACTGTAGCCTTAATCAGAGTAACAGCTAATACGTCCAAAATAACTCTGGAGAAGCTGCAGAGAGCCACACCTCAGGTGGAACAATCTGTTCACATGACAACTAATAGTTTCATACTCCACCAAGTCTGACCTTTATGGAACAGGAACAACAGGAAGCTCTTTCTTGAAAAGCAGGAATGATTCTACATTCTGTAGAGATGTTCTATTTCACAAAGAAGGCTGGCCAAAACTGCATTTTTTTTGAGAGAGATCTACAGAGCTGGTAGACAGATATTGCCAAAACGTGGTCCCACAAATGAACGTGTGAAAGCAACACACCATTTTGTAGTGGTCTATCACATGAGGTTCCAAAAAAAAAATAAAAATACACTGAAGTTTGTGTTTTCAAGGGTATGAATAAATTGGACTACATGTATAGTGGTGACAATAATAAGAAACCCAACATAAAGTTCATCCTACCTGGCCATGAGTATCTCCAGGAGGCTTTCCTGGTTCAAATCGCACAGCAAGCCCAAAGTCCCCAATGACTGCAGTTAAATCATCTCGCAGTAGCACATTCTTACTCTTGAAGTCCCTGGAGGATTTATTTCACAGCAGCCATTAAAATGCCTTTTTTAATGGAGGTGTTTGGTCACAGCAGTCACATAATTTAATGCAGATGCTTTCAGAGAGAGAAACAAATCATTCAAGGACAACCTGGAAAGGGGAAGATCTGATCTGAAATAAATCAAACGGGAACCATCAGAGATTTAAAGGGGATGAATCCCGAAATATGTCAAACAGAGAAGAGAAAAGCGATTCATGTAAAACAAATCGGCGCAGAATTTTGTACCCAACAGAGATGGTAAGAGAAATGTAACCATTGTATTTGAAAGAAGTTGAAAAAATATTTTTCTCAAATGCAGTTGGAGCAATTCATAACAAAACTAATTATGCAACCAAATAACCTTTCCATTTCTGATCAGATGTTCCAACAGAAGTAGACCAAACAGAGTGAGTGTAATTTTAATACTCTAGTATCTGTTTCTTTTCATAAAGACATATTTAACTCCTTTTTTAAGAAAAACTGCATCTATACCATCTGAAAAACTGCAGTCTAGACACTTTCATACAACGTCCCGTGTCAAAAGGTGGGAATAACGTTGTTAATAAATACAAAATTAAAAAGAAGATGGTGAGCATGGCTCAAGTATAATCAGGCTAACGATTCTCCAAAGACAATGCATTTTCTCTGACACCGTTTCCACTTTGTCGTCAACTTTCTCAGCTTAGTGAGAAAGATGCAACAATGAAAAAGTAAAACTACACCAAGCCAAGTCAAAAAGAAATCACATGTCAGTAAGTGATTTTAAAAACGGTTCTCCTGCCAATAAAACACAAAAATGTGCTTTGTTCCTTATGTTTGAACCAACCTGACATGCAGAGCAAGAGCAAATCAATTTAGCAGATGTCTACATGTCTGTTTTATATTAGAATTATTATAGCTGTAATAATGCTGTAATTTCCTTTTAGCAGCATTCTCAGTAACTGCTGCTTTTCTGTTGAATAAATGTTCATGTTCTACTTATTTAACTTTTTGTGTCAATCAAGTTCTGCTTTGAAATGATGGCATTTTTACACAAGGTTATCATACATACCTATTGTGCACCATTTCTTTTTATTTTTTTTGCTTGACTTCAGTTCAGCATACTATTCATATTCTAGCCTAACAACCAATTGAATTACAAAGGCTTATTCCAGGTAGCAAAGAGAGGCTGAGAGGTGCATGCGACATGTTTTACACCATTGAGCATGAATCATAAAAGCTGAATTGAGAAGTGTACAAAATCTATGATTGAAAAGGGGAGGTAGACTTTGTGTAGCTCCGTGTAACAAGGACTTTGAGGTGCGACTTAAACTTACAATGCACCCAAACAACCATTAGAACATTTTGTACTGTTTCTAAAACAGCTGCTCCATTTTCATGTACAAACATGCATTTTTAAAACTGCAGGTCCTTAAAACGTAGCATTCGTAGAAGATTAAAAGTTAAAAGAACAGGGCTTTGCATGAGAGCACATCAGGAATGAATGCATGTCATCCATTAAACTGAAATAGTGCTTGTCAGTTTCTTTCTTTATTTTCTTACCTATGTGCAATAGTAGGTTTGGGCCCCTCCCCCTTGTAGCTGGGAATGTCTTCATGGAGGTAGGCCAAGCCACGGGCCATGGTCTCTGCTATGTGACACAGCTCAGTCCAGGTCACAGTGTTGCCCTTCAGGTGGTCCGTCAATGAGCCCTGCTCACACAAAACAGACCAAAGGTCAACAGGTCAGGTGCGGACACACACACAGGGGTTTTTAATCCGTTTCGAAACAGACTGCTGCTGCAGAGCTGTCAAAAGTGGAGCCACAAAGAGAGACTGTTCAACCCACCAAGAGCTAGCAAATGTTCAAGATGTATCTACATGAAAAAGGATCGCGCCTGGAAGTCAATTTACTTCAGAACTCGACTCAAAAAATGTGAACCCTCAACATGAATCCATTACAAAATGCGAGGTATTTATGTTCGTTAGTTTTGCCGATTATGGATTAAAGTTTCTGAAAATTGAAAAGTTCATTTCTCTGTTAGATAACATAACGTCAGAAAGTACTGGATTTTTAACACAGAAATGTCAGCCAACTGAAACACTCCATGAATCCTATATGCAGCTCAACATTGTTTTCTTTATACTTTGACACAACCAGAATCTTTACCAGTGAAAGGTTTTGGCTTGTTGTTAAGAGTGTTGATGACTTTTTACTAGACAACTGTCAGACAAGCAGTCTTCCTCTAACAGAACATATCCTTGCAGTGTTTAAATTATCTTACTGATTTTATTTGTGTGATATTCTAAGTGTATGATCAACTGATTTTTTGTTTATTTAGCTGTAATACCTATTGCAATCACTATAAATAAATGCTTAGCATATATAAGTCTGTGCACACAGAAGCTGTATAAATCATTAGCTTTGCTTTTTGAATTAAATTAGTAAAATATAATAACATTTTGATGATATTCTAATCACTGGCCTGCACCATTGCAAAGTAAATAAACTGCAAAATGAGGCAGAAATTAACCAGAAATGGTGATATATTTAATCGTTACAAGCACGCAAAGGTATCTAAATCAATAGATACTAAAGCCCTGGATAATATTCACAGCAAAACAAGGTGTTTATGTAACCTAGAAATGTACCATTTCAGCGACTTTTTAAGAAAAAATAAGCAAATTAATGTGCCTGACAACTTAAAAAAAAAAAGGAATATTTTTAGAAAAACTTGCAGATTGTGGCATGAATCAGAACACAACTGACGTTTTTCCTGACACAAATGATATGAATTCAAAATCTTCCCTACAAAGTTTAGTTTGTTTTTTTATGAGGTAAGAAATAAAAGTGCCCAGTAACTCTTCATCATGTAGAAGTCTGCTTATATTCTATGAAGAGGTAGAAAACTGAATTCTCACCCTCTCATGAAACTCTGTAATAAGCCACAGTTCTGCCTCCAGGTTGGTCCCGTGCTTCTCTGCGGCGATGTAACGCAAAATGTTTTCATGTCGCATCCCTGGAGTCAAGAAGATGTCCCGTTCGTTCTGCCACGACTGCTTATCCTGCAGAAACAAGCATTCGTGTCCAGAGATTTTTGGTTCAAATAAATCCTTCTGTCACCACAGGCTTAATACTTAATACGCAGGGATGGAAAATCAAAAATTTATTAGAAAATTTCAGCATTTTGGTATTCAATTGTACCTGAACTGGGAAGATTTTTACGGCAACATATTCGCTCATTAGCTGTGCTTTCCAAACACAACCAAAGCGCCCCCTGGCTTTGATTTCCAGCAACTGCAGTGGTTTCAGACCCACCAAAGGGGATGGGGGGACCGGTCCAGGATCCTGATCACAGAAACAGACAAGTTTAAAGTCAACTAAACCCATTAAAACACATATAATGGGCTACATATTAAGAACCTATAGCAAGTTATGCAATATTTTAGACATTTTCAATAATCTCTATAAAAAGTCAGAGTAGAGAGTGGCCCATCTCACCTCGCTCAGATCTACGTGGCCGTAAGGAGGCTTGCGGTGGCGGTACATCCACAGCGCCAGAACCAGGGCCAAGGACAGGACGCACAGTGGCAGCAGAGAGTACACCAACACGTTGAGCATTGATTGCACGCGGGGTGGAGGCCGAATTTTCACTGCAAGCGACAAGCAGAGCAATTTCAGAGTGTCGGCTACATGACCTGCCGCTTTAGACAGGCTTTCAAACCTCCCTCGAAGAAAACGGGAACTGGTTTTTTTTTTAAAAAGGAGGAGATGTTATTGATTAAAAAAAAAAAGACTTTTAACATCGACTGACGTTTAATAAATCGTTAACATTTAATTTTTGTCACCAAAAAGTTACATGAGCTTACGCGTCTTAGAGATAATAAACGCAGGTGGCCGAGACTGACACAGACTTCTCAGAACATAATGCTCGCAAACTAATTTAATAAATTAATGTAGGAATGTAGCAGACGTTGGCCATGAAAGCAGAACATTTGGTGCAGTTTCCTTTATAGAGAAAGTATTTTCTAATTCCAATCACATGTCCATGACATTTATCGGATTTTGTAAAATATAAACTCAAAACCAGATTCTTTAAATTCTGTTTGTTGATTAGTTTGCAGGCTTGCTTTCAGTATAAACTCAGTGCTTTACCTGCTGATCACCACTTAGAGATGTTCAAACTAGCCAACAGATAAGTGCGTCATCATTACAGATTTCTGGCAGGTATTTTTTTAATCATCTCAGACTAAACCCAGGATTATATTTTTTTTCTTTATCATCTACTTGGGCTGTCCCATTTGATGCCTTAACCAAATACAGCTTGTGGGTGTAAAAAAATCAATAAAACTTCTTGTGAAACATTAAGAACCTTTTATCTTATAAATTAAATGCATCAGTTACACTGCAGGGAATGCAAGCTCACCATAACTAAAGCACCAATACAAATAAAAAATTTAAAAATAGTCTAGGTACCTGATGGTGTACTGTCTGTGCTTTTAGGCCACCAGCAAATGCGATGTATGCAGCAGCCAATTTTTTTTTAAATCCTTTTGTTTCCACTAATGAGGCGTTTCTAAAATATTTTTCAACTTTTATAGTAATTTTGACAGAAGAGAAGACCATAAACTCCTGTAGCATCTGGTGAAGAAATGAGCAGGAATGGAGCTGAAATACTACTCATCAAATGTTATGATGTTGTACAAAATGTTGTACATTTTTTTTGCACACTGTACAAAAAAACTGGAAAACAACATTTTCTTTTTTTTTTTTCTCGCAGTATAGAATGGAACTGCAATAAAATAGCTATGAGCACTAGTGGAACAAGTCAGCGTTGGGTCGGGGGGCAGGGCCAATTACCGGGCCCCTCACGTGTTTGTCGTTTGATTTTTACCCTGGAAGCACATTGGCTAAACCGTGAGGGAAAGAGTCAATGGGACTGACTACTATATATTCCATTGAGGGACAGTACCTTTACATACACCTTTCTGAGAACAGGTGAGGGTGAACTTTCTCAGGGTGAACTTTCTCTGTCTATAATCAGACATTAAAGCGACTTCAAATCATTCCTCCCTCCCTGGCACCTCCAGACCCGGGCCCCCATGGGCACCCGCCCGGGCCCCACCTAAAGCTCCGCGCCCGTCTATGAGCCAAATTCTCAAACAAGTCAAATTAAGAGTAAACATCCAAGCATAAACTTAGAACTGAAGCAAAAGTTTCCATATGAAAATGTCAGCAGGGACAAGGAGTGACCTGGTTAAAGACTGAATCTGCATTGTCCACTCCTACATGCTCAGGAAAATTTAACTGACCAGTGGAAACTACCGTTTAGAGCTGAAAGAATCAGCTGGATAAATTGTAATGGATCAGTTATTGAAATAATCGTTATTGCATTTATTGCATAATCGCTAAGGCTATTTGCCGAAAGAGCAACACAGTCAGTAGCATAATTGTACAAAACGTATATATTTTCCATTGAAGTTAACAGAAAAACTTCTTTGTCAGTAAATATGTTCTAACCGTCCTTTGCTACAAATGTTAAACTGCAGACGAAAGAAATTTTGCTTTTGTATTTTAGGCAATGAAATGTTTATTTTCTTACTTTAAAAAGGAGTTGAATTACTTGTTTATTTTTATATAATATAAAATAAACTTAAAAATAAAAAATGTGCACAATGTGTCCTTTTTTATATCCCAATAGTCATCAGACTAATCAATAAAATACTCGATTAGTCAAATAATTGTTAGCTGCAGCCCTACTACTCTTGTAACCATAGAAGCTGTCGCTGTCAAGAAAATCAGAGACTGCAGCTTTGAAAACATCAAATATGAGCGACTCAAATGGAGCACAATTACAATCCTAATGCAGACCATATTATACTGATTAAATGCAGCGTGGGATATTACGGCACTTCAAAGCTACTGAGTTTTCAAGCATACATACTGATTTTAATGAAGTGACGCACAATGACTCAGTACAGAGAAGCAGCCTATTCTTACATGCATCTGTGATAGATTCAAGTAGCTTCTGTGTAATTCAAGATTAAGTACAAAAACTAAAATATACACCAGCATCTTAAATATGCTTATTATGACAGCACAGATGTTTCATATTAGTTTTTGATCTACTACGCTGCAGGACGAATTTAAGAAGTAGAAACAAAGCAATCGAAAAGGTGAAATAAGTCACTATGTTAAAGATCACAACATCCCAGTCAAGAGTTTTACCAGCATAAAAACTCAAATGTTGGTATTCCATATTTATTACCTAGTTTTCATCAGTTTGTTTCATTGTCAACCGGGAGTAAAAAAATGATTAAAATATATATATAATAAATACAATGTATATTCAAGATCAACTTTAGTCTTTAAAAAACAGAAAATCACCATAAAAATCTGACAACATTGGCAAAGAAGTGGATATTGTAACCACTGCCCCATTTAGCAGCTGCTAAAGTGCGTAATAATAAAGCACTATGGCCCAAAAGCGATGTGTTATAATCAACAGCAGCGTTCACTGTGCGTAGGTTGGCTTCATCACCACTCACCTCGGCTCCGGCTGCCAATCAAGTCAGGAAGGTGAGTGAATCGCTCATTGCAGTAGTTTCCTTCGCAGCAGCAGAAGAACACCTGAGGGTTTTCCTCCATAGAGACACACTCTTGCCTAAAACATATGACGGAAGACCAAAATAAATACATTTTTGGCGTTTCATAAATTAAGCCAACTGAAACTAGTTAGAAGAGAGTTTGTCGTTTGCTGTATAAAATCCTCTGATCACTAACAAAAGGAACACAAACCAGACTTCTCGTTCGCAAACTGTGACTTTGGATGCCTTTGGTGGACTATCAGATAATGTAAATAGCACAAAACATCTCAGTAACTCTTGTCAAAGTGTCTGACCAAGTACTATTCAGTTGCTGTCAGTATGTCAACAACCTATTAAAATGAGTCCAGGTATGAAGGACGTGAACTCTGGCATGGTGTATTTATGTTCAACACTCATGTTTAAAAGATTTTCCTTCTTACATTGACAAAGTCATCAAATAGAGACGTCTCACTGAGCTGGTTGAAAACATTCTGTTTTGAAAGGCATTAAAGCAGCCTTGATCACATTTATTTTTGCGGAAGCACTTTAGGTATCAGAGGGGGAAAAAAAAGTAAGAGACGCAGATGACTTTCCAACACTGAGAATAACCTGAAAGTCACTGCGTGTCATAAACTAGATGGCTATTTCAGTTTTTTAAAAGCACTGATTAAGATAAATATGACTTTTATTCTATTTGTGACATTTTCCATTTTTAAACCACTGGGGCCAAGCCTAACAGCTGCAATATACAGGCTAGTCAAGCCTGGACTGCACTATTATATTTTATATTGATTTATGTAAAACATTTCTTTTTTTGTGTGTGTGTCAAAACAAAAAAAATCTAATTTAGTTGCTACAAATCACACATCTTGTTCTAGTGTTTTGTCTCAAGTCGAACTTATTGAACTTGTGCAAGTAGAATCAAAGACTTCAAACATAACTGTCTTGTAAAGCTGATGTGTACCAGCTCATTTACCTTTGTTTCATCAGAAGCATATCTGATGGTAGAGTCTCGTTATACAGGTTCTGAAACTGGCTCTCTCCCAGAGATGCCATTTTTGTCCATTTTTGTTTTCATTCAAAACCAGGAGTTCAAGGTTTTCTCTTCCAAGTAACTACAACTTTTAATACAATAATAAATTCTACTGGCAAGATTTTTTTTTTTCTATGCTTCCTGTTCTTTATTTGCTTAAAATATCTAACAGCAACTTCCGATCTTAAACCAACCAGGGAGAAAAAATGTTGGTAACACTTTATTTGAAGGGGGTTGAATAAGGCTGACATGACACTTTCATAAACATGACATAACACATGTCATTAACA
>NW_006800095.1:869920-880611 GCF_000485575.1 Poecilia formosa | reverse complement strand
TGTTCATGACATGTGTTATGTCATGTTTATGACAGTGTCGTGACAGTCTTATTCAACCCCCTTCAAATAAAGTGTTACCCACATGTTTTAGATCACGATTTAGATAACGGAGCAGTTACGTAAAGGTTAGCTACAGTTATAAATGTTTGGACAGTTCTTCTCTCAGTTTTTGAATGCTGTGCAGCTTGTTGTAATTTTGCTCTCATCTCTTTTACTTTTCTGACAGTTGTTATGATGTGTAACCATAGCAACAATGTATTGTTTTCACAACTGGGAGCGGCTGATTAGCATCTCAAAAAACTACAGCCCCAAATCCCAGAGGAGTTGAAAAGGAGGCTTCATGGATGCAGAGAAGACCAAAGAGCAGAGAAAGGGGGTCGGAAGTTCAAACTAGGACTGCAACGATTCATCAAATGAATCGAGGAACTCGATTTTTAAAATTCCTCCAGATTTCATTAAACTATGTTTTACCGTTTAGCATACTGTGTTCTGGACAGATTATTTGTGTTGTGCAAATTCCCTTTGGAATGAAAAACATTGTTTTAGTTGAACTAAGCAATATATATGAAGGTATAGAAAGATTGTTTTAAAACTCTCTGTTTCAGTAACCCAACTGATTTTCAGCCTATCCTGGGTATTTTTCATGTAAAAGGTTTTTCAATAAAAAAAAAAAAACTAAGTGTCAGAGTGACTGGAGTTTTGTCTGAATTTGGGGTGGAAACAGGAATAACTTTGACCTTACTAACGAGACAAACGTGAGAGCTGAGATATAGAAGCTAAAGAAGTGCCATACCTTACTCTTATTAAAGAAACACTGCTTTGAGCAGCCTACTGCATCAAAATGAAATGACTTTTTTGGTAACCTGTAATAGTCAGTGTATCAGCTTTTAAACAATAGGAATAACTGTTACTTTACTGATTAAAAAAAACCTGTCACAGTGTGAGAAATGCATGCATGCTAAGGCCTAGCTTCAATAGGGGCTGGAAGAACAACCTGGAAAGAGTTACTTTAATAAGGCTTTGTAATTTTAATGTAATTAACAACATGTTAAAATCAAGCTAATGTACCAGAGCAACAAGGATTTCATGTAATTTGTAGCCAATAGTTCTCCCATCTCACTAAAATCTGGAGTGATTGGCTGAGAGAACAGAGCCATTCTCTATAAGGTTATAACGTCAAATTATTCAAAGGCAGAAATAGGAGGGAGATGTGTTGTTTACAGAGCATCTAAAACAAAAATACTGCCCACTTTTAAAAGTGATTCACATATTCTATAATTTTTACGAGTCTCATAATTGAGCAAGAATGATTTAAACGTTCTCAGAGTTTTTAATATTGAGCTGACAGAATTGATCTTTTAATGATTTGGGCTGTTACATCTTTGCAAATTTACAAAAAAAAAAAAACAAGTCAAGCTGCATTTTAAACATGTTGGAAACACAACACAAGTGTATGTCAAAGCTTAAAGAGATAGAAACTTCCCAGCTAAAAATCTGTATTTGTTATGAAACTATCGACGTCTGTTCGTAATGTTTGAACAATAGAGTTAGGACAACTTCCCCCAGACCAAATGTGGATTCTGGAGATGCTCACTCTGCTGCCCCAGCTGTCTGCTGATTTGGGTAAAACTCAGACACCCCACAATAAAAATGCAAATGTGTTGACCTGACCTGTCATAGCAGTTGAAGTCATCCAGCCAGCAGCCTTTCTTCACCAGCTTGATGGTCCCTGAGGAGTTGAGCCAGGAGGCGTAGCAGTGCAGCCGCTTGTCCTTTTCCCCCTCGCAGCGCTCAAATCCACTCTGGTTGGTCCGCTCTGTTCGCCAGTTATCGTTGTAGTACACACATTCTCGGGTCTCCACCTCTCCCAGACTGTACCCTGATGTGGACAGAAAGCCTTGGTCAGCAATGCATCGCAATGAACTGAAACGCAGCGGGGGGGGGGAGCAGAGACAAATGACACGGGGTTCGCTCTGCGCTACAAACGAAACATCGTGGAGCAGAGACGATCATCTCTCTGGCACGTAGCCAGTTTTGGGAGCTCTCTGTGGTAAAAATGAAGAAAGAAAAAAAAGAAGTTCCTCTGGGCTAAGAAAATGTTGCTGAATACTGGCTCAGCATAATCCCATTGACTAAATGATCTATTTAGAGAAGAAAAAAGCTAAATGCTCAGAGAAATTATCAAATTTAATTAGCTATAGAACAATGATCTGCCTGCTGTTGTATAGAAACCTAGCATACAGTCCAACACTACTCCTACTGTAATGTTCTAAAGTATTCACTCAGTGAACTTTGTTATCATTTGTGAGAGGCCCCATGGGCCAAAACTTACAAACTCTCTTACATTCACAGTCAAACTCTCTTACATTCACAGTCAAACTCTCTTACATTCACAGTCAAACTCTCTTACATTCACAGTCAAACTCTCTCAAAGAGTTTGATTGCAACGGAAGTTAACTTAAAATTTCAGTTTCTGATTGGACCCCAGCCAGGCAGGAGTAGGCGGGTTTTCACGGACAGAAAAATAGCTGAGCGGCAGCGACTCACAGAGGCAACTAATATTTTAAATGACATCGTTAGCGCTCCCACAGTAATGTTAGCATTAACAGAAGTGTTTAGAAGCCGACAGCCAGCATCGGAAACCCCATCCATCAGTGGGATAAAGCTAGCCTCCTCTTTCTTAGCCCAGTAAAGCCAGCCTGCACTCGATTTTAATGTGCGCGACAGTACAAGTTATGGCGCTCTCTTTTCAAAAATAAAAGCGCATCTCCGGTTTATGTTTGATTCACACGTCAAGTTTCTCTCCGGCGGCTATAACAGGCTAAAGCTTTGTGTTAATTTGCAAAACGACATTATGCATCTGAAAAAAATATATATAAATATATTGTGTGGGCAAAAAATCCTGTAAAGCACATATGTGCAACCTCAGTTAAAATTGGTCTTATAGAGGTGTCCCTGTGTCATCCTGAAGTTAGTGTGCAGAAAATGCTACAAAACTTTGCAAAATGTGTAGATGTGGCATGCATCTGTATTCAGACATCTTGAGCGAATACTTTCCAGAATCAACTTTTACTTTTTTTTGGTGTACGTATTTGGCAACAGACTCTCCTACTCCTCCTGAGTTCTTGTCTTCTTGGCCAGTTCTCTGTTAAAGTTTTACTTTTCCCAGCCTGTCGGTTTTGATGGATGACCGTGGATAAATAGTGTATCATGAGATTATCACAGGACGGCAGGGAAATATTCACTGGCGATCCAATGTCCCAAAAGAAAAGAAAAAAAAAATCCAATGATATTGAGGAACTAGGGCTGGGCAATAAATCAATAACACATATATTGCAATAGACATTTGATCAATATCAATAGAAAATACGTCTGACAGAATGTTCAATAATTTCACTGAACTCTGATCCAGAATCGCACAGTAAGGCAGGTGGCATCAATTAACTCTCTCAATTTGGTTACCTAGCAACAACCTGCTGAGTAACTTATGCAACAGCAGTTTCAAGTTTGGTCACTGTGCATCTTAACTACTTAATAGTTTAAAAAAACGAAGTGGAGTGAAAGGAGAAAATGAGTGCAGCAACTCAAGAGGAAATTGTGAAGTAAACAGAAAACGTCACGTCAAAAGTTTAGCAGTATTTCAGATATTTAAAACAAAAAACCTTATTATTTATTTTTATTGATTGGTAATCCTTATAACTTGATATGTTTCTGAGCCAAAATTTTGACATGTCACTTTATCCATGAGAACCTCAGCCACATTCAATATGGCCATTAAAGGCACATTCAACTGGCCAAATGTATTAAAGATATTCAAAACTATTCTTTGCAAATGTGATACTGCAATGAGGATCATAATTTGATATAACGTGTTGCTCTAATTCAAAGATCGGTATGTTTCCTTTATTAAACAATCCTACAGTAGAAATTTTCTCCCTGATCTGGCAGCTGTGTTGCTTGGTCTTAATGGTCACAGAGCAGCTTTATTTATACCAAAATTGACTCCATTTCCTCATTAGTTCTAAATTTTATTTAGGTGTGGCAGAGCAAAGAGGCTAAATGAATAATGAATGTCATACTTTTTTATGCACTACACATTTTAAAAATGAAATTTTCCCTCCACCTTCCGTTAAACACTACCATGTGCATCACATAAACGACAATAAAATACACAAAATTTTCAGGTTACAACGTGAAAAGATTTAAAGGGGGTGAATACTTTTAGAAGGCACCAAGTAAAAATGCAATGGTGTTTGTAAGGACAGATAATGTGGTCTTTAAATGGCATGTTTCTAAAATAAATGCTCTCGTTACCTCAGCTGAAATGTGATAAGAGCAGCCAATCTCTAAATGCAACAATAGAAAGCTGTAGATAATGTCCCTACAGACTCTGATGTTGGACACACACTCAACACACAGCGTACAGAAGCAGATGACATGTTGTGAACGTCAGTCAAAATATAGCTTGGACATTCAGGCTCAATCTTTGTTCAGAGGGAAAAAATAGAGCCTGTCTCTTTAAATCCCTGCCTATAGGAGCCTGCCCATCCCCCAACTTCACCCCCACCAACCCATTACACACACACTCACTCTCACACACACACACATTCACACATTTAGCTGTCCAGCAGCACACAATAGACTTTATTCCATCATACAGGGGATGCATGAAATGACCAAACACCATGCTCATTACACAGGAGGGACAGAAGAAAAGATATTAAAGCCAAGCAGACGCATTCATTTACACTCTTTTTACAGCAGTGATGCTCAATGCTCCACTGAGCCGAGATGGCATTTCTGATATCTGTGCTCACGTGATCCAAGAGGACTTTTACTACAAGATCATTCCCCCCGAATCCTCCCTCCCCCTCTGCCACTTTACTGGGTTTTTATACCACAAACATGAATTCTGGAGAAGCAGCTTACTTAATATATCCTTCCTACTCTTCATGCCCCGGTCTATAAGCCATGGAGGTATTAGGGGCAGAGATAGTTAAATCTCTAAAACAGCTTCTACACCAGCTGTAGAAAAAAAAAAAAACCCTAGGAGAAATGTGTTGATCATAAAAATGTATCTGTTGAGCTTAAGCTGAGGCAGAATAATGTATTCACAAGTGGGGCAAGAGGGGTATATTTGATAAGCGAACGGCCACAAAAACTCACTAAACAACAGAGGGAGAAACAAACAATCATCCATGCTTGGTTCACATGGTTCCAAGGGTGTGTAATGGTAACTTCAGAGCCCAAAATAATTCCCCTCTAAATCAGCTGCTCTCTGTGTTGATCAAATAACACAGATTTACCAAAGAACAATAAATAAATGAAATCCTGACAGAAGTGTTTTTCACAGGTTCGCGCACAGGCCGTAGTCAGAACAGAAATGAAGACAAGAGATGGAAAACGACACTCATAATGTTAGATTTAACCATTAAAAATTGGATTTTGATTTCACTACGGGAATTATGTCAATACTAGCATATTGTTAAAAAGGTACATAACCAACTAATTTAATTTAGTTCAAATGAATGATGGTAAAGATCATTTTGATTGTACAGTTTGTATTTCCATGCAAAAAAAAAAAGAAACATTTAACTGACAATGAGGCATAAAATCTGGAGAATGAGTTAAGTTTTTCAATCTATTACAATAACAGACTTTTTTGGTGAACTCTTTGTTTGGAAATATGTATAAGCTGACAGCTTTAAAAGGCTTAAAAATGAGGTTTTCAATAGGTTTGCATATGAGCATATGCCTAATTAGTCCACAAAATGTCTGGTTTTTATCAAACTATGGAACTTGTTTTCATCTCATTGTTTAAATGTAGCATTAAACTTTACATTGAAAAATATCCGATTTTTTTGTTTAACATATAGTACTGTTTGACACAGTTTTCAATTATGAATAAATATTTCGTATTAAAGAAGGTGATGTTTCACTTAAAAGGAGTAGAAGTCAATTGTTTTGTGACTATGGATCATAACATTGCATAGCTATCAAAGTAAATTAAGAGACAACAAACTACCCTAAAATTACAACATTTAGGTTATAATTTCAACCAAAACTTTTCCTTCTCTTTCACAAGAAATTATTTCTTTTGTCACACCATTGTCTTTTTTGTTACCAAGATGCCATGTGAAAGCTCAGCTTGCTAGCAAGTTTGACTTTAGCATTAGCACTGCTACTAAATCAGAATGAGCCGTATTCGCCCAGTTTGTGAACTGAGACAAGGAATCCAGACAACAGAATCTAACTATATTTAAAAATGCAATAAAAAAAATTACAAGTTTGTTTTCTTCACCAATAGAAAAAGTATTATAGCTCCCACTGGGGAAATGTGTGCATCAATTTGTACTCACCAAGGGGACAATTGGTATTTGAATGTTCAACTGCTGATAATAAAAAAAAAAGTAGCATCATATAATCTGCTCACATACTCCAATAAATATCTGCTAACAGCAGGTTGATTAAACTTGTTTTGGTTTGATCAATACTTATAATCAGCTCTTTAGACTGAACAGGACATGGAATACTTTTCAACAAGCCAAGTGCACAGAATTGCAATGATTTATTTCTACATAGAAAATGTAAGTAGAATTAGATAAATTCAATGCAGGACTATAAAAATGGTAAGAAGGACGGCTAATCCATAGTGAATAAAACAAATGTAGGATTTATTACCAAATTAAAAGTAGCGAATGTTAGAATTTAAGATTTCACAATTAATATTCTTGAATAAAACAGACAAATGTCCACGGGTAAAATGCAATACCCACCAAAGTTCTTTTTTATAGTGTATAAGGTTTCAGGATGTTGATGCAGCTGCTGCCTTCTATTCCTGCCACCGTTGAGGAAGGCGAGCAACAGTTTTAATTTTGGAAATTTGTTCAACTTCTTAACACAGAACTATCGTGTTACGTGTATTTTAAGCTTTGGGTGAAATAAAGATGCACCTTTTAGTAAAAACATTTCAAGAGAGAAAATTAGAGTAGCGGTCAAAGAAGATTATGACAAAGATTTAAATCCCGGCTGAATGGCAGTGCCAGTAAAGTTTAACCGAGGGTCGACATTTCAGACAATTACGATCTTTGTCGAAGGGAAACCTTTGCATGTTCACCAACAACAACAAAACAGAAAATAACAGCTGCTTACCTGCGCACAAAGTTCCCAGAAGAAGTGAGCAAGTCAGCCATGAAAAAGACATGTTCCGCTTTAAATACAGGACAGAAATTTCGTCCTCTTTCTTTCGCGAACATTAAAACTCAGGTTGGCCAAAAACATCAGTCCAGGATCAAACCGACCACAGGCCTCTCCAGTCCCTCCAGCAGCCTAACCACCACCACCTCCTCCACCACCACCACAACGCGTATCAATAGCCGCGACGCTGCAACAATGTTGCAAAGAAAAGGAGCGATTAATTGACTGCCGGGGTGTTAGTCCGCGAAAAGGTGCCGCATTACGCATCGGAAACGGCTCCACGAAGCAGTTGAAGCGTCCGAATCGATGTCAGGACGCTGTTTTTTGAGGTTATTCGCTGGAATAGTAGCACCGCTGCGTCGGGGAGGTCGGTCGGGGGTTTACATGCATGTTACTGATCTGTGTCCAAAATGGCTTCTAAATGGGGAATGGGCTGCAAACAGGGAAACCCGGATGTGTAAACACAAAGGGGGAACTCAGGCAGCCACAGAGTGACGTTAACGCGACACCGCGGATTAATAAAAAACATATCTTCAAATTTTGACTTTATTCCGACGTCCTGTCGATGATTATCACCTTTTCTTTACACACTCAGGCTGAATAGTGGCGCCGAAGAGGAATGTGAGTTCCGGTGTATTTATATCGGCGAGCGATAGGGGATTTGGACTTTCTTTTATCAATGTGAGGATTTTCACTGTACTTTTGAGTTCTTACGCCTAAATGTTTTATTTTTTTTTTATTAATGTTTAAGGGAGACCGCGGTTGGTTGTGATAGTTTTTACGCTTTTATATTTTGTTCATAATTAGGAAATACCTACATAATCATTTCTTAATTAAAACAATGCTTAAGCTTCTGGGCTAGAATATTTTTGTCTGTAACAAAATTTGAATTATGTTTTTTGACTTTTACTGGTCAGACTTTTTGGTAAATCAATCAATCAAAATTAGATGAAAGGTGGTACCCAATTCTAAGCCAAATGATGATTTTATCTGAGGAAAATAAGCATTATAATGTTGTTAAAGTCACTATAATGCTTTTTTTTCTCTCTCTTCCACAGCTACCTTAACAATAGGAACACAGTTGTGCAGTCAAGTCTTTGTCAATTTCCTGTTTTGCAAAATCTGCTGTTATAAAGATCATACCTAATAAAAAAGTCTTACCAGTTCCTGTTCGTGGTTTGGATTGATGATATTAAGGCACAACAACGATGCAACTTCAATTAAGTTTTCCTGTTTGTCAGTTTGTATCCATTTTGCTCCTTTTGTACTTGTGCTACAAACAAACCTCGTCATTCCAATTTACTTAAATGGATATTAGTTTACAACTTTCGTAATAGTTTTACACATTTTGAAGATAAAATGTGTATAAAAATGATCAAATTATGCATGATTTGGGTTTAATGCTCTTATCTATCATGTTGTTCAGTAAAACTACCTCTTGTGATGTCATCTACCTACATACTCATGAAGCAGGATTAGCACTCTGTTCCTAATTGCAACTTTTTAAAATCCTGCTATGGAACTCTATGCTTAATTACCCATCTGTGTTTTTCGGTCAGTGTGCATTTGTTAATGAAAAATTAATATTCCACTAGATACTGTCTTTTAAAAAAAAGTTTTTTATTATTGTCAGATAACGAATCAATACAAATTTGGATACATTTCTATGCACTCTGAATTTTAAGCATTAATTTGGAAAAGTGATAATTTACCTCGATTTTATGTAAGAACACAAAAACTAAGGAATTTACAGCATTTTAATAGTCTTGAAAATATGCAAACAATAGAACGCAGTTTAAATTCCTATACAAACCCAATTCAACCAATCATATCCGAGTTCTTGACAAACATTTTTAGCTAACCACTGTATGACTTCAGCTTTCCAGAGGAAAGCTAAATAAAGTCAAAGCTTTTGCCCTCAGTTTTCAATAACAATATGATTTTCAAATGATTATTGTTGTATTAGTATTTAATGCAAAACAAAACAGAGTAAAAACAATTCTGATCTACAAATGTAATGAAATACTAGCTTTCTTCAAAGCTCTGTAAGCTTTGAAGTCACAGCACCTGTAGTGTGTCAGTTGTGACAACCAACTTTATCTACTCTACTGAGTCTAATATAATAAACTCACCCTTAGAATATAGAGAATATGCTAATATTTAGTCAAATATACATTATAGTTTAACCCAAAATAAATAAAAACATATATGCATTTAATGTTTTGCAAATGTAGAATCTTAATTTTATGACATTTTTCTTGTGATATTCCAGTAAAGATGCCACAGGTCATAGATTAGGATATTTTTTTAGTTTTTTTCTGTCTGAATGATCTTTTATGCATTAGTGGCATAGCTATAAATAGCTGCCCCAGTTTGGAGTAACATGATACAATAAATGCTAATTAAAATGCATTCGTTCCATTTTCCCACTTCACCTCTGCACAGTGCTAGACATTAAATTTACCACAAATAAAAAAGTAAAACAGAATTATATTGTGGCTCATATTAGAACAATGGAAACTTAACTTATTTTAAAATAGAAACTACATGGCAATTATGTTCCCAGTCTACAAATATTCAGGTTATTTCATAGTCTGTCATTTTTCACAGATTCATTTGACTCAAGAAATACAATCTTATCTACCATAAATACTGAGTTTATATTCTGGTTGCTAATACTGCCATTTAATCTGTTGTTTATTTGTGTTTTGTAATATTGCACACCTCACTGTTCTGCCTCATGTACATTGCTCTTTTGCACAAAATAATCCCTTTCTTTGTAATATAGTTCAGTACATTGCTTAGTCTTGTACTGAATATGTTCATCATCATGTACCAATATGTTCATCATGTGAATGAATGCTTTAATAATAATCATAATAACAGTATTAGCACACTTTAAAATGAGAATTGAGTGTACATATTCATTTTTTGTCCAGACAGGGTCAATATTTGTTCACTCTCTCAAATATTTGGTTGAATGGCCTTTTGCGATTTGCATCTCAACCAAATGCTTTGTGAAGCCACCAACAAGCTTCTGCTATAACTGCCTGCATATTTGCAGCCTTTGCAGAAATGGTCGCATTCATTCAAATTGGTTCATTTATTTCAAGGAATGTGGCTTTTGAATAATAGTCCACACATTTCCAGATGGGTTGAAGTTAGAGCTTTTGAAAGGTTAAATGTTTAACGTCAGCCTACCATATCCATTCCTATAGCAGGTTTCATCTGTGTTCGTCTCTAAAGCTCCAAACAGCGAAGCACTTCAGTCATCCAGCCCACACTGTCGCCTTTATATGAAAAGAAATAGATTGCTGTATCTGCTGAGCCCGCTGGTTTATTTGTAGATCATGTGAACATACAGTAAATAATGTCAGGCATTGCTTTGAATTGTTCTAACATATGAACATAACCTCCTTTATGAACTGGTTTTAGCTGTACGTTCCAAGAAACATAGACTTGGAAACGTGTATCTCTTGTGCCTGAATCTAATA
>NW_006800095.1:678499-869844 GCF_000485575.1 Poecilia formosa | reverse complement strand
GTAAGCTAGGATTGACTTGATGTGATGTAATAAAGTGTTTAAGGGTGGATTGGCGTGGTTACTCTCTCCTAAGTTCTTCCTGCAAAAAGAAAACCACTTTTAAAAATATTTCTCTGAAAAGAGTAATGGTTGAATGTTTTTCCCATTTGACTAATTGAATACTGATTGTACACCATTTACAAAGACATCTTCAACTCTATTATAGCAAATAATCAAGCTGTATTTGTGTCAAAATTATCCTCTGTAATGATAAAGGGTCTCAGAACGTAATTCTCTTTCAGACTTTCATGTCACATAGTTATTTTTTTTTTAAATGAAGTTCCTTTGCTCTAAAAAACTAAAACCCATGATTGTAGAAATCAAAGAGGACATTGTTAAAATGCCATTACGGTGTTGCTCACATTCTTCTCTGTGACGTCTAGACTAAAGGCGCTACAGTGCCACTCGGTTCATGCAGCAAATGGCCTTGTGATAGAGTTAGTCATAGGTAAACTGCCTTAAACTAGTTCTGTTGGGTATAACTCAAGACAAAGCATTTCCTTATTCTGCTGTCACATATTGATCCTGTATCTCGATCGAGGCTTTGAGCGAAACCTTGAAAAGATATATGTTCTTTTTTCATAATGGTTGGAAGAGAAAACACAAGAGTGCTTATTAAAAGTCCGATGGCTTTAATGACAACAAGAAAAATCAGGCATGCAGGAAACTGTGCAGTGCCATTAAAATAAAAATACTGGAAGGAAATCATGTCAAATGCAACTTGCATCAGTTTGATGGCACTTTATTTTTAAAGTATTAACAAGACAGTCGTAGGTCTAAACAAACTGGGTTAAGAATAACGGAAGTAAAGATATTAGACTCTTAATAAAACTAATACAAACCATTCACTCCAGTAAAACAGAAAGTAATAAGAACTGCAACACAAAATGAAGTTTCTCCAAAATCTGTCCAAAGTGATCTGTCTGACAATGAATTATTATTTTACTTTAATGGTTCTGTTGTCAGATTGACTTATGTTGACGACATTTACATTGCAGTGACCATAATTTCATATTTACTAGTGATGCAAACTTAGCAAGAGTCCAAGAATGTTTGTAAGATGATGTCGCATTATGCAGACATTGTGCAAATGGAATTAGAGTGCCTTAGTTTCTTCATGTTCCGTTTTGTCACATTGCAACCATAAACTTCTACTTATTTGTGAGAATATTGCATATGTATGAATTAAAAGGAATATAATAAATGGTTTTGAGTTTTTAAAAGTAGGGTGAAAAAATAGGAAAAGATTAGAGTACATTCGTGATCAACCTTTCTAATGATGATACACTTAAATAAAATTATTCTTCTCTACGTTTTGAACATCTATTCAATCTATTCAAGAGTGCACAGCACAACTGTTTGTCTACCAAGACAAAGCCATCCATCTAAGTTGGTACTGTTGGACCTCAGTGCAGCATTTGACATTGCTGACCATGACCAGGGGCAGATTGGCCATCAGGAGGTTTGAAAGGTTTCCAAAATGGCCGAGTTGTTCCAGGTTGAACTGGCCAGTACTTGGAAAGTGTTGCTTTTTTTTACCCCAAAAGTTAAGCACATCGGTGGAGGAGTGGGTTAAATTAGCCAGCATTCCAAAAACAAAGGAGAAAGAGACAAACTTAAGGACAAAACAAACAGAAAAGTTAGTGCAGGATGCAGCCAAATGTGCCAACTTAACAGATATTTTCTGTGGAGGAGGAACCAAGGTCAGTAACAACAAGCTACCACTGCAGCAGGTTAGCAAGCACTTCCATCCCAGACTTGGCATAAAGTGTGTTTGTGTTTTTGGATGTGTTCAGGGCATGCAGAACAATAAAGGCAGTCTGTCAGTTATGCTGCAGCATAATTAATCTGCTTAATCAGTTAAAATCAATTCGTACCGGCTGAACAGAAAAATGCTCGTATTTCTTTATTGCAAAATTAAAAGATAATATCTGAGTATATAGTCTAATCTAGTTGCCATGCTCTGTTTTTTTTATTATTCATAGGTCACATAGCTTTTCTTAGCAGGTCAAGAAAAATACAAAAACTCAGTAATTCTCTTCCTGAGTGTTTAGCATGTTTCTTAAGTTGAAAAGTTTTCATTATTGCTGCTAGACAGCAAACAAAGGCAGTGCCAGCTGTGGTCAAGGAATTGTAAAAGAGAGACAGGATAATGCCAGTCGGAGTAGGAGTGAGGAGGAGGAAGAGATGGATGTGCTTACAATATATAACATCTTTGTTCAACATAAGGATGCACTGTTATGGTTTAATATCACAATCCATATAGCACAGAGACGATGCGGCTGCATGAGAGTGTAATAAATAAACTGTCATGCAGAGAGATTCAACAACTGCTATTTTTTTATCATGATAATGAACTATGCTTTGGCTGTGGTGCAATCTAGTCTTAATATTACTGCCCTGCCAAATACAGTTTGCATGTTTAACAACATAAACAGAAAATGTACATTATTATCACCTTCCTAAGATATTATAAGATATTATATTTGCCAAAAGTGATTTTGAAAAAAACCCCAAAACAACACAATTAAAAAAAAAGAAGTCATTCGCTTTGGATTCGCTTTGGCCAAAAGATGCAGCTATCTCTTCATATACACCAATATTCTGTGAATTTTTACTGCTCAAATGAATAAAAAATATGAAAGCAAACGCTGCCGAGTGTCAGTTTGTGTTCTCTGGCATTTCTGTGCCATTTACAGTTTATTTTCACATTTTGCTTGTGTGGGAGATTAAAGTTTAAAATTAGATCAAATAATCAGGTATAAATCCAAACTGTAGCAGCTGATAAGTGTATAAATGAGGTCGACATGTAGTGAAATCAGTTGTATTGTTAATTGGAACCACAAGAGCAAAGAGACCCTCCTGCCCTCAGAAGTAAAAAAAATAAATAAATAAAAATAAGTCTGCTTCTGTGTCTGCAGGGTGAAAAAGTTCTCTGGGTCCGCACTGGGATTTGGAAGTTGGATAACTACTCATGGTATTGAATACTTTTAAATCCTTTTCTTCTGTGGCTCCATAGGCAGAGACATAACACCCAGTTGCCAGAGGCAACTCGGCAGGAACACGTCGTAATTTCTCAGTAGCGTTTAGATACAGCAGTAAATCCGGGTCTTTACATTTCGCCGTATTTCTTTTTTGCAGCTAATAATAATATAACACAGTTATATTGTGGACTGCAATGGCCATTTTAAGGTCTAGGAAAATCTGAGGCAGTAAACACACCGTAGCTACTCCACTTTTATGTTTTGATTCTTTAAACCCTGGATTCATTCAGCCCCATCAACATTTATATATTTACAACATTTGGCCAAGATAACCACAAATAACCACGAGTCATCTGACTATCTTGACACTTTGGCCATGAAGATGGTATCAAAGTGCCTCCGTTCCACACCAATGAATATTGAGGTGTAATGGGAGTCGGAGGTTGATGTTCCTCTGAGCTGGCAGCAGAGAGCTGGAAGGTTTTTTCCTCGTACAGGACTTGTCACTCAGCAGATTCTGAGATGTCGGCCCGCTGTGTGTTAGCCCATGCCAATATGGCACTGAGCCGTCCATGTTAGGTCACTGTGATAAATAGGCACAGCTGGTACTTAACAAGGGCATCCTTTCTGCCTCAGTATCACTTGCCCACTGTTCTTTAATAAATAATAAAAAAAAAACATAACATTTTGAGCTTTAGAAAAAACAATGAATATTTAAATGCTACTTCGAAACTGTATGCATTGCATCTGAAATTATCCATGTAAAAACAATGGATTAAAGTCTTACACTTCTTTGATCTGAAATAATCCTGAGGATTTACATCTTTTGGTATTACCCTTAGTCACTGTTGAATGATATGGGTAATATGGCTCACTTCCCAGGGCAGTATGATGTGGGGGGGCATCACACACAAAAGTTTCTATTGGTTATTTTCACACCCAGTTATAGATATGTGGCCCAGTGCATTTTGCACACTCCTAAGTACACGCGCACACACACACACACACACACACACACACACACACACACACACACCCCAGTCCATATTAGGATTTGAGTTTTCTGTGTTTATTTTTGGGTTTTTTCTGTTTGTTGTGATCCTGTCCCCTGTGGGTCTCTGTGATGTCCTGTCCTCCCTGTTAATTGGTTCCCAGGTGTGTCTCGTTCCCTGATCACCCTCCCAGTGTATTTAAGTCCACCTGTTGTCTGTTGTCAGATCCTAGTCGTATGTAGCTTGTCGGTTGTTGTCAGTAGTTCTCAGTCGAACTGTATAGTCCTGAGACTACTTTGTTCAGTCTTTCAGTTGCTACTGGTATTTAGCTGTGTGCTTTTTGTCTCTGCTGTGCTGCATGATCTGGACTGTCTGAGCCACTTTCATCATTAAATTCATTATCACTTTCTTCATAACCTGGACTCCTGCGTTCATTCTCACCTTCATAAACCACCACCTCAGGACAGATTAAATGTTCCTGCTAAAAGAATTAGGAGTCCTGGGAAACTCAGTGGAATGATTTCTAAACGACAACGCTTGGCAACATAAATGTATAGTTTGTCAGTCTTGCAATTACATTCATGTTGAATAAACTACATTATTGATAAAGTGTATTCATTTCAGAAACTCAATTCATTAAGTGAAACATTATATAGAATAATTGAATAGAGGCTGCTGTTTTCAAGCGTTTATTTATGTTAATTATGATGATTTTCAGCTAATGAAAACTCAATATTTAAGATTACAATGTTACATTAGATAAATGTAAATAAGACATTTTTAATACATAAATGTGGGCTCTGAAATATGTCTGTAATGCCTGCTTAAAGGTTTTTACTTTCAATCTGACAATGGAGCCTCATCAGAATGCATATTTTTTATTTTACTGTACCTACTGTTGGTCAGCTGCATAAGTGCACGAGTGAAAACCACCATGAAAAACTGAAGCTACACATCTGCAAATTTTAATCACAGCTTGCTTGCTTAACCAAACTAACAAAACATGGAGTAACGGACAGATTCACAGGAAGTTTTGTTCATAACAAAAGTGAAAAAAAAAGAAAGAAAAAGAAAATACAAATGTGTGAAAAATGATAGGATTTGTTTTCCAGCTTGGAATTTAATGCAAGGGGCTCTTTATGTGTTTGAATCAGTTCCCTTCGAAAGCCCCGAGGTGAGGGACGCAGTAAAATAGATAAATGACACTAGGTGGTAGCAGAGCTCCCCTGGGCAGGTGCACCGACACTGTTGACCTGTGCAATATCCCACTTTCACTTCTGATTTATACCTCGCATGTGAAGGTGATGCTTATTTCCCCGCTGTTGCCTGGTGACTACCAAATTATTTTCTGTGTGGGTGTCACAAGGCTTTATGTTTTAATTGAGACATTTTGCCTTATGATTATTGGGCACGCTGTTTCTTTTAGCTGTCTTTCTGAACAACTGAAATCCAAGTATGTCAAACAATCTGTGCTCAGCACTGTTTAGAATATCTCATGTAGCCTGGTAATGGATCCATTAGGATGAGGAAAAGCCCGGCACTTGAAGGTTTTCTACGTGTGGTTTATAATGGGAAGCAATTACCTGAATAATAGGCCTGAGGCCATTTTCTACAATGAAATGTCACGGCTAACTATGAGCTTCACACAGAGTGAGCGCAAAAGAGGAGAGAGAAAAAAAATGGCCAAAAGTGAAAATAACATAGGATTACTATTTTATTTCAGCCTCTGATAACAAAAACACAACAACAGCATTGAACATTTTCCACTTGTTTTATTATTCTACACCTCCACAGAGTCTGTGAGATATATCCTGAAAGCGTGGCACATTTACTCCGTGAGCAGTCGATCGTTCTGCCTCCGATGTGGAGGCAGGTTTAGAAGTAGTTGGCCACCCTGCGAACAGACTGGATGGTGGGATTCTCTGCCTGCCACTCCTTATGGCTGCAGAAGTTTCCTCTTTCCACGATGTACATGCGGCCACGATAGTTCGGCTCCTCGTACAACACCCAGCTGTTTGGAGAGTAAAAAAAAAAAATTAAAAAATTAAAAATGCACAAGCTGAAGGAAGAATTCACTAAATGCACAGAGTGTGATTATTTTCCCCTCCAATTTTGTAAAGCCACTGAATTACAGAAAGAAACCAGTTTCTTTATATCTTAAAGTGAGCACGTTTACTAGTGAGTAACGCAATAAGTTGGAAAACTATTACCAAAACAACCAATTTGAGAAGAGATAGAAATGAAGATACTGGCCTGTAAGAAAATTAGCAATAGATTCTTTAAAATTAGTTCTCTTAGAGTCAGAATAGTGAATTAGACTTTAAGAGGATTATAAACAAGCAATCAGACCACAAAGGGTTCTGAGGAAGTGCAGTTATTTGTTTTCACTGGATGCTAGCACAAGATGAAGTGTATGATGACAGAAGCGAGTAGCTCCATAAATGTTTAGGAAAAGCTAAAAGAATGTAAGACAGTGTTAATGCCACATTTAGGCTATCTAATAACAAAGTAAAATGCTACACAGTTATAGACACAGCAATGCTCCAGGCCCAATCCTATTCTCTGAGAAATTAATGTAGCAGTAAAAAACATCACTCCATTATCTATAGAGTGCATAAAATACAAGACAGGGAATGATAAAAAAAAAAGGCTGAGATTTTATGCAACGTACAATGTTGAATTAAAATCAGAGGAGTTCTTAGGGCTTTTAATAAATTTTTTAATGTAACTTTTCCTTTCCAATTAGTGAGACAACTAATGAATCTCTCTAGATGTTATGGTAGTTGAAGCTTTTAAGCATTGGCCAACAAATTAATGCTCCTCTGATTTAAAAATGCTTTTTGTTTGTAAGTACATGAAGAAGAACGAAGGGTTTAAACGGTCAAGAACAAAGAATCAAAAGGAACAGGAGCAGACAGAGTTTCATGATATTGCACAGTATTGTAAAGTAGTAAAATATGCATTCACATTAAATATGCGTAATATTTTAAAGTTTTCACGATAAAGTCCTATTAATTTGTTTCCATAAATGTTCTTCAGTCTGAATATATTCTCTTGAGTAATTATTAACTAATGCCTGCAGATGAATGAAAACACATCAGAACAAAGCACAATACAAAAGCCATGGAAGAAAGGGTTAAAGATACATACGCTCCATCTCCATAAACCTTCATGGAGTTGACACAGTTCTTGGTCAGACCTCGCGCTTGCAGAAACGGACAGTCGTCACACAGCTCCACACACTGGCCGGCGAAGTTGTCTCCCTCGAACATCTCCAACCTGTAGTGCTCGCCGTGCTGGGGAGGTAAACAGAAGCAGAAGTGCATCCTGGCTGAGTCATTTTACAGCAAGGTTAGACTTTTTCTTTCTGTAAATGACCGAGCCCGTTTCGTGACAGAAGCTGCATTATGTGTGCACCTATAGATGTGTGGAGGAAGGTATGAGAAAGTCTGTTTCTGAAGAGCTGGAGTCCTCTGGTGCTCCTTCCATTAAATACCATTTCTTTAGCACCTGTAATGTGTAAGGTTCTGCTATTTAATTAGGCTAAGACTTTTATTTTTTCTTTTTGTCAAACAAATGATGCTGAATCTATTTTACCGGCTGAATATTTCTCTGCCCCAGGGGTCTCCTTCAAACACACACACATAAACTCACCATCTTGATTGGTCGGCATGAGCCCATGTGATCATTATGAGCATTCCAGCGCTGGAATTCGGGGTACTCTCCATGCTCCAGAATGTACTGCTGGCCCTTGAAGTCAGGATGGTCGAAACAGACAAAGGCACCGCTTTCCACACGGACAGAGTTGACCCTGTTCATAAAACCTCGGTCCTGAAAGTTGTCGCAGTCGCTGCAGAGTTCCAGCTTCCTGCCGGTGAAGCATTTGCCCTCGTAGAGCACAATCTGTTTTCACCATTTAATAAGGAAAGTCAATTTTTTTTTCAAAAATGTTACTTTTCCGTCTCACATGTTTGGAATGTCTTAATATATGTATGTTTGACTGTGCAAATCAACAGGATTAGTAAAAGTTTTGGGGGAAAAGGGCTCCTTCAACTGGTACTCACCTTTCCTGAGTACTGAGACATTTTCCACTGTTAAAGTCCTCCAAACTATTCACACAATTCAAGAGGGGGAAATTTTGGACTCTGAGATATATACGGCGGACAGAGAGACTGCCGGCATCGCGAGGCAGACACAACAAAAGCACAACAATGGAGGGGTTTAGACATTTTGCCAAATGGACACTTTCCCTTACATGTGTCACTGCTGATATTGGAGTTTGCCCCGAGAGGAGGGCAAAACAATGGACTGGGTGAGATTCTGCTTTGATTGGGCTTTGGGAGTGATGCTGGACTTTGCCGGGGGTTGCAGTGTAACAGTTGGGACACGTCCAAATGAGGGGGCATGGAATGGAAAACAACCCGGAGGAGCAGAGGTTAGAGGGCAGGAACAACTCTAACAATAAACCATCCTCTGACAAGCAGCGCCAATGAGGCTCCCAAGGCAGTTTCAAACTATTTATTCAGCAACCTGAATGTCTCTGTCGAAACCAGATAGCCCAGCTGCTATTTTCTCGGGATCCCTCTGTGTTGATGTTTCTCGTCCACTGATCCACAGAGATTTCTGGATAAATTTAGACCTTGACCTGTGAAAACCTAGGATGCAGCCTCATAGTCACAACATCAAACACTATACCAGGGTTAAGGTAAGGGATACTGGGCATAGGGGTGATGATCTGAGTTAGGGGCAGGGCAGGTTCATCGGCTCTGTATTGCTGTGATCACCTGTATTCTCTCTGGGGGCTGGGTCTGTTGTGGTTTGTGGTTTTCTGTGTTTTCTGTGGGTGGTCGGGGGCCATATGTGTGTTTTCTGTCTGTGTTAGTTCAGGGGGTTCTCTTGCCTTTGTCTTATGGTCTGGCTTGGGTCCAAATGGCTGCTGTGGCTGGGGTGGTGACCAGAGAGGGTGCAGGCAATTGTAGGCAAAGTGTTGGTGGGCGCTCGGATGGGTTGCTTATTAGACTTCTTCTTCTGCGGAGAATAAATTGTCCAGGTTTTGGGTGGAACTACTTCATAGGTATTTGGGTCTCTAGGCAGTCCTTAGTCTGTTGGTTGTAATGGGACCTATTATGCAAAATTCCCATTTAGCATTTTCTTTGTACTGAAATACTTCCAAAAAACACCCAGCCATTTTTTAGCAATAATGTAATGTTTTTTCATGTCTGGAAACAAGTGTTTTATTTCAAAAACCTTCTGAATGTAACGTCACATCAGCATGCACTGTCCTTCACCTAGCAATCCCAGTTAAACCCAGTCCTGTTACCTAGTAACCCCAGCAGAATGCCGCCCATTATCTAGCAACCTAAGATTTTCTCCATGGTGTTTGGTCAGCTGGTTTTACCGCTGTATGCTCTGTACAATGGCTGCTGGACAAGATAAGTGTTTTGTTGTTGACTTACCATCTTTAAACCACTGTCTGCATTCTTGTTGATTGTGCAGAAGGCTATACTTCTGTTTTTCAGAGATGTATGGTTGCATTATTGCACAGACATATTTGAAGCAATTTGAAGTACAAGTGCAAACGTTGAGTTGGGGGTGGGGGGTGGCCAGCAGCAGCTTATTTAGATTTAAAGTGACCTGAAGCCTTACAACAGCTCATTCTGAAAGGTACATTCAGACGGATGCAGCATCGAAGCAGATGTAGCGTTTAGTACCTGTAGAGCGTGAACTCCAAAAATATTTGACTTCACTCATATACAGACTGCTGTAGAGCAAATCTGCTCATATTCAGATTCAAATTCAAAAATACTTTATTAATCCCAAAGGAAAACTAAATATTGGCTCTAGTTGTGGTTTTATTTCAGCTTTTCCAATATTATTCTGCTCCTCCCTGTTTAAACATTGTGTTGCTATGGTTGCCAAAAGTAAAATCTCAATGAAATTACAGAGCTACTCCAACATGCTGCCACAGATGTGGCATGGTTTGTGTTATTGTCAGTTGACCAACGGTTCTTGTTGCAACATTGACCCTAAAGCACACAGAGCAGCTTTTTAAAATCTACTTTCTGAAAATCCTTCAGTGGAAATCTATTCTTGTGTCACACAGACAGCTGATTTTATCGTTTACGATTTAAAAGATTTGCAAATCATATACTATATTAAATTATAACTTTATGGGTTGTGCAAGCTGGTAAAAACTGCTAAATTTATTAAACACAAACAGATAACTTGTTATCAGTCTGGGAAATTTTCTGGGAGGAGAGGCACAGGGCGACTAGCGTTGGTGGAGGTACAAAGGAGGACTGAGTTAAATGATTGAGCTGAATAAGATCATAGGAATGTCTCTTTCCAGGATTTTACATTCAAGTCCAGAGGTTGCGTTGGAGGGCAGACAGGGAGAGGTGATAATTACAGGATGACCTGAGGCGAGGCTTTGAAGCAGAAGTCTGTGGAGAAAACCGGGAATCCAAGTAGGCACTGAAAGTTTGCCTTGGAGTTTCCCAAAAGAGAACTGAGCATCCGCAGAGGAAACTCAGAGTGAGAATAAGGAGCACAAATCTAGACCACAGAACAGAGACACAAGGAGCAAGCCATTGGAAGGTTACCACAAATACACAAATGTCATACACACCTGTCAAATCCTCTCTTAATGCCAGTCTGATGAGGAGATAGAGCTCAGGTGTAAAGGCTTCCCATTAGCTTGGCCACGCCCACTTTAGGAGAGCGAGAAGCAGCAGGAACAGCAGGGCAAAGAGGAAAAACATCGACGCCTCAGGCATGAATAGCCTGGACATGATCTGTGCTTTCTCATAGTACTTTAGTTAAAGGGTACATATTTATATTGATAATCATCTTTTAAAAAAATGCTTGTATTAGATTGTGGCTTCTAGAACTCATTAATCAGTACTGACTGAGAAAAGAAGGGCAATAATTAACAGAATATTGATTTACATCTTATTCTATAAAACTGGTCCATACACTTTTGATTATGGACCAATGTTCTTATTGCTGCTGTCAAAGTAGTTCTAAACAATTTATCTTCATATCTGAGGTTTTGTTGATTGTGCTGAAAATGTTTAAACTCTTTGGAGTTGGCTCCAGTGATAATTAAATAAAACCCACATAATATTTGTTATTATTATCATTAATGTCTACATTTACATTTATAAACCTGATGTGTGAATTTTTCTTTTTTTGGGGGGACCCCTGCCTTTTTGACCAGCTGCTTATTTTGCAGGTATCTTGGCTATGCAATATTTGCTTTCACTTTCCTTTGTTTTACTTCAATTTTATCAGCAGCAAATAAATAAATAAATAAATAAATAAATAAAAACTTTTTAAATACTCTAATTGGACTTGGCATTTACTAAAGGAGTAGTTTTAAGCCAGGGTGTGACATTTTCCCTCAGATGGACCCAATTCAGAGATATTTCATCCGCCCAAATGTTATAAAGACGCCTCAGCTAAAATGGGTCAATGTTAGAAAAGAATGAAAAATGAGCTGTAACATGAATCACAGAAGGAAGCAACGTCCCAGGGATTTTCAGGAACCTCACAATAGAAATGCAAACTACTTTAGAATGCAGTGATACTTTATTGTCAGTCACAGGTTTCACGGATAAACTAAGTATAACTGAACAACATCACTTCCCTAATTATACATTTTGATTTATTACAAAAAAAAAATCCAGGGATTTTGAAGTCCAACTTTTGACTCTTATATGATGTTTGTTTTAAAGGTGAACGTGAGCCAGCTCTACTTTGTCTTCCATAATCTTCCCAAAGCAAACACACATTGTCTTTGGCTTTAGTCACATCCAGCCTAAAGACGAATGCAGACATTGTTATCTGTGACAACTTCATCCTGAGGTAGGAGTCGACTGCTCTTGCATAATGCATTGGGAAAACCCTGGACACAGTGAGGAGCTGAGCACACAGACTTAACAGAGATATTATACCTAATGGGGCGTAACCATGACAGGACTGGAGTATGGAGAAGTATAAAAAGAGGAAAGGTCACTGTGCACCTCAGTCGTTGACAGAAACTGAAGCAGACAAACCAGTGAGGTATGTACATGGATTTGAATAAACGCAACAATTTTAATCTAAATGTTTAAAGGAAGAAGACGTCAGTTTAACAATCCGCTTAATTTGAACTTTGTAAAACAGAAATCAGCTCACGTCTGACTAGAACAGACTGTTTGAATTCATTTAGCTGTTTTTTTGTTTGTTTGCTTTGCTATGAAAACTGTAGATTTTGAAACACTGTTCATGTTGTGTGTTGTTTCTCTGGATCAGACTGCAGAGCAGAGCAGGAAAATGAAGTTGTTGATCCTGGCATTAGCCCTCGTCCTGCTGTTTACAGCTGGTGAGTCTGTCACTGATTGTCCACTGGACAAATACAACCTGCTGCTATGCAACAGTATGGAGAAGTACCTTTCTGCAATAAATTACGACATCAATGTACACCACCTTGCACAAGTATTCACACTGCTTGAACTTTGCCACATTTTATTTTGCCTTTTAGTACATAATCATAAAACAAAAGAAAATGATAGAAGGTTTTCTCTTTTTTTAGCTGAAAAGTGTGGCATGCATCTGACCAGGTGCTCTGTTCAGATGAGATAAACATGAAGCTCTTATATCCTGCAGCAGAATAGTAACACTCAACACAATACTCATTGTTACACATGGTGGTGGCAGTGTCATGCTGTGGGGCTGCCTTTCTACATGGGACAGGGAAGCTGGTCAGAATTGATGAGAAAATGAAAAACAAACCCAACGTGAAGGAAAACTTGTTACAATGAAGCAAAAGATTTGAGACTGGGGCAGAAGTGGAGTGGTTTAGCTCATGTTAGAATGGCCCAGTCAAAGTCCAGTGAAAAAATCTATTTCAGAATCAGTTTCAAGACTGTAAAATTGCTATTCACACCAATCTGACTGAGCTTGAGCTATTTCACCGAGCAGGTAAGAATGTTAGTCTGGACGTGAAAATGGAGGAGAGAGATACTAAAAGATTCTACATAGCGTTGTGTAACACCACACTTTTCAGATTTTACTGGGAACAATGGTCCATCACAAGAAAATATACAGCAAAGTCTGTGGTAAAGGTGACAAATGTGAGAAGTTTCACTGGGTTTGAACCCTTTTGCAAGAGACGATAAATATGTTTCTATTTTTAATCAATAAACGTTGCTGGCATAAAACATCATCATTCATATGTAATTAGACACATTTTAAAAATCCCTAAAAAAAAAACAAAAGTGAAATCTTTGCTTCTGTTTCCAGGCGGAGCTCTGGACTGCCATCGCTGCGTCCCAAGTCGGGCCGGAGGAACCTGCCACACCTCTGTTGAGACTTGTGAACCAAATAAGGACGCCTGTATTGCTGCCAGATTCCTCCGACAACCATGTGAGTTTCTCAAAGTCAAAACCACCAAAAACTCGTATAGCTTCAACAGGGACGAAATAAAATATTTGAACTTTCAGTATGTGCACAGAAGTGCAAAGAAGCAGGAATTTTAGGTTTAATACCTGGAAATGTCAAATGTAGCCTGTTGGACTGCAGCATGTTCTTATTAGACTTAAACCAAATCTTTCTTTGTGTTTCTGTCCATAGTTGGCCATTTTCGGAGGTGCATTGCCTACTCGGACTGCAAAATGCTTGCGGCGAACGCCTACATAGATGTAAAGTGCTGCACCAAAGACATGTGCAACACCTTTTAAAATTCCAAATTAAAGGAAAGTGTCCAGCTGGGCATCAAGGCTGTAACCGTGAATGGGTCCCAAGGCAGACTGCAGCTTCTGTGGGCATTTGGTAAAGACACTGATGAATAAAAGAGTGAAAAAGGAGAAAAATGTGTGCCTCTCTTTATTGTTATTTCATTTTTATTTGAACAAGCTGACGAGGCTTTATTTTTGTATCAAAAGGACATGCTTGTTTTTTACACTTCCCACCAGAAAATTCCACACATTCATCATCGATTTTAATGTCTAAAGCAATTTTGAGCTTTAAATGATTTAAACAAATTTGTTTTTTGTTGTTATAGTTGTTGTTGTTTGCAGGATCCATCTGCTTACAGGAGAAAAATGCAGTAATTTTTAAACATAAATAAGTTTTTTAAGTTTGAATTTTGGGGGGGGATTTTGTCTGATAATGAATATTAATGCCACTCCCTCTAATTGATTATTTGGAGTCATCCAAGTCACCACGTCTACTCTTTTTTTTTGTTTTTTGTTTTTTTTGTAGAGCTTATTTAATCAAGTTGATTTCTAGAAATGGCCTCCACACAATGAAAGGATTTATATTTGCTTAAACATTGCAAAAGCAAGCAGGTTTGAATTATTTCAAACCAGAAGCATATTGACGACTCCAAAAACGTTTCTATTCTCTGCAACCTGCAAAGAGGCATATCTAAACATTAGTGAGGCTGTATTTACATTTTAAACTACAGTTTATTCAAACTGTATGGATTTAACAGTAGATTTTAAAAAATGTAGCTCTTGTTTTTTTTTTGTTTTTTTTTAATAATTGAAGGTCTATGTTGCATAATTATCCCACTGCCAAAACGGAACAGTTGTAAGGAATCATTGAATAACGGGTAAATGTAAACTTCTGAAGTCAACTGTAAATATGTTGGATCAAAAATGTAATTTTAGATTTAGATTGCTGTACTTAAATAACACTTCTCTAAAAAAAAAAAAAAAAAAACTATAGCAGGATTTACCTGGACAAGAAACAAACTTAGTTTTACTGATTCACACATGATTTTATCATCCCTTCTCTCTTTCATATTTGCAGATAAGCACATAAAAAAAACCCTGAATGTTCAGCAGCATCAAATTTTCTAACAAAGATGCATCTGAATAAACCACGGACCATGCTGCTTACATAACCACTTTTTGCTTTAATGATTACAATCAAAAACATTTGTACAACATTTTCAACATTAGAAAATGAATGCAGATTTTATTATTATTATTTTAATTTTGGCTGACAGTAACCAATGGGAAACTAACTGAGGGACGTGGGAACTGCGAGGTGATGAAGTAGAAAAGGTGTACATCAGAGAGGCCCACACAGCTGGCAATATATCAGAATAAAGATTTGTTAATCTGACTCTTTTCATATACGCAGCAAACACCACAATTCTTTTATCTTGTCATTTAAACGCGGTCTTATATGGAAGCTGTGCAGGGGAAAAGCTAAGATGCATCAAGCTTACTATTTCTGTTCCTAGCTACAAATATTTGTTCTGATACATCCATACCAACTGTTTCAGGTTTTGCATCAGTGCTGAGCACAGATATGGAAAGGTGGCCTGAGCGAGATTTAAGACAAGAGAATAACCACCCATCCATGTTTTTTAATCACACACACAAAGAAAAACGAGGATGACAGAAAGGGGGGATGGGGAATACTGATAATGACAGTGGAATCAGAGCCATAAATAGACACTTTTGGGTATTTAGGACCCTGGTTGAGGAAGGGGCGTAGACTCAGCTGAGGTGGAGGGGAACTGGCGGCTAGCCTTCAAGTAACGGGATTTCCCAGTGCAGTGTCCTGTGTGTTGATTGGGCGGCTCTACATCATGGAGCAGGGGTTTTTTACAGGCTGCACTCCATCCATCTTCTCCGCCTCCAAGATCATCCTGCGGAAAACCTCCACGGCCGTCTGAGGGAGCGACAGAGAGAGCGACAAGCACATGCGGAACAACGTCAAATGCTGCACTTGGCACATGCTGAACTTTCAACCCTCCATGGAGTCCGTGACTTTCATTTACAACACTCGGCGGTTAGTTTTGAAACGGTGACCCACTGCGTCTGACTGCATTTGAAAAGCAGATTCATTGACTACCTGAAGATATTTGTGTGGTGAGAAAATCTAAGTAGTTCAACACGCAGCGGGTCACAAACGTTTTTAGTCTTTCTGATCTTTTGGGGTATGCAAAGCAGACATTTTGCCATATCAGATTTATTTCTATATGCTAAGTTTACTGTAGGTATACAGTGTGAGTAAATAGTGGATATGTAATAATCTAAATATGTTTTATAAAACATTATTTGTTTTGGTGTTCCATTTGTTCCATAAACTTAAAAAAAAACAAAAAAACATTGCTCTCCTGAAATATTCGACTTCTCTTTTTCAGTTGTTACTTTTCAAATTTTCTTTCCTTTTGTGGTTTTATGTTGCTGCATGTTTCATTTTTCTGCTGCAATCTCAAAAGCTTTTTTTTTTTGTCTCTGTTACTTATTTTCATTACTCGACTTTCACATCATCGATATTTTAGTTTTATTTTGAAACATTTGTCTTTATGGAGGTGCATGTCTCCAATTTTATATCGTAATGCAACTTTGTCAAAAGCACAGCCTTCCGTTTGTTGCTTTGTTGTGCTTTGGACTTGAAAGAGGCTGTTATTTCTCTTCTAAACAAGGGGAAGCTGTGAATAGTATGAGGCATTATGCAGTTGTGCCTGAGTGACTTTTCGTCCACTCGAAGGCAGGAAACACAATGCAGACATGACAAGTGCGAAGCCGCAGGGCCTCCGAACACAGACTGTGTGGGCGTCTTCAAGCACACCTGCTGCTTTAGTTCATGTAGGCGGAGCGGCGTAAAGTGCCTCTGAGCTGGATGAAGTGGAATTTAAATCAGACGGTGGCGCTCGCTTAATTCACCGTAAGCCAGTCGTGTTGCAGCAGGGTCATCGTTCTGAAACAGCTGACGAACGACTGCGAGCGGCACGACTAATAGAAGGGAGGCTTCTCATCGAGAAATCAGGCGTGGAGCAGAAACGCTGCTCAACAAAAGCATCCTTCAGTCGCACAGCAGAGACGGATGGACGAGGTTCGATGAGACACTTTGGTCCAACGTCCACCAAATCAGAACGACGAGTATGATGCGTTTTGAGCTGGAGCGGTCTGACGTTGTTTACATGAGAAGTAACAAATACAAACACAGTAGATAAGAGATTTAGCACAACAGTGAGTTAAGGTTGACGATTACAATTATGTTCAGTGATTTAGAATATCGATTCATTTGTCAGATTAAACGTATCTTTTGAGAATAACTTTTAAGCATGTACTAAACATACTTTTCACTGACCTGTGTTTAAAAATATTTTTTCTATTGGTCTGTGTAAGGTTTTGGTTTATCCGGATGTGACGCCCCAGTGCCTGTTTTTTTTTTTTTTTATTATTTTTTTTTAGTTATTTCAGTTGCTACCAGTTCTGAGCTCCTCGCCTTCTGCTCACCTGTGCTGCCTGGGTTTTTGAATTTTTGTAGGTCATCATTAAAACCATCATGATTACTGCAGTGAACCCTCCACTTCCATCCTCACCATTCTACAACCGCACTGCATGACAGTCTGACGTAATGTTGTAATTTTAAATGTCATGATTTCATTAGCTGTAAGTGGAAATCATCATAATTAACAGAAATAAAGGCATTCAAACATCCATTTGTGTGTGTAATGTAGGGATAAAGTTCCTAGAACAAATGGACTTTTCAATTATATTCCAATTTGTTGAATGTGTCTGTATACTTCTCTTTGTATTTAAGACATTTTCCTGTAAATCTGTAACTATAACCTTTATGTCATGTTTTGTCGTTTAGCCTCTCATTCTCATTTTTTTCTGCTGTGTTAAAATCAAATGTCAGTTATACCTGACACAAATTGACATAATTGTATGAATAAAAATTTGCAATAATTTGTCATATATTATTCTTTAAGGTTTTTGTTTTTACATAAAAATAATTTTACTAAATTTTAACAAAAAAAAAGTGACATGATGTTTTGCGATTCCAACTCAATTATGAGTTTCATTAAACTAATTGTGATTAAGTGAGGAAGTTGAACGAACACTTGTGGGGGGAAAAAAAAAAATCAGGAACTTTTATCAGCAAACATGAACATTTTCTACCTGGTTCTCCTTGGCTGAGGACTCCATGAAGGCTGCGTTCCAGGACTCAGCTAATGCTTTCCCCTCTTCACAGCTGATCACTCTGATGTGGAGAAATAAAACACATGCAAACGTGAAAATGGAAAGATTAAAAAAAACTCCATCTGCAGCAGCTCAGAAGTCAGCAGATGTAAATGGGTGATGTGTACACGAACAGCAAAATTGGAAATGTAAAAAAATGTCATTCTCATTTGTGTTTCAGGTCAAATTAAAACCAGAAACGCCCTGGTCAGGTGTTTGTAGGAACAACCTGACATAATTACTGACTGACCTGTGGAATCAGGAAAAAGTTTAAAATAGAACCTGTCTGACATCATGAAGTAGGCTCAACTATCTCAGAGAGCATCTCATTATGCCGTGGTCTAAAAAAAAATTCAAGAGCAGATGAAAGAAAGTCACTGACATTTATTGGTCTGGAGCTTTTGGGACACCAACAAACTAAAGTGAGAGCCGTTACCCACAAAGGGAGAAAACATGGAGCACGGTGGTGAACCAGTCAATCACAAAGCATTTCATTGTGGAATATTTCCAAAAACACATCAACACCTCATCCAGGAGGCCACAACAGGAGCCAGAACAACATCTAAAGCCCTGCAGATCTCGCTCGCCTCAGTTGAGACCGACCAGTGTTAGTGATTCACCAGTAACAGAGACTGGGCAGCAACAGCCAAAAACCACTGCTGACCAAAGTGAACACAAAGCCTGTCGCACATTTGCCGAAAAAAAAAAAAAAAAAATTAAAAATTAAAAAAGTCTTGGTTATCCCCAGAACCTTTGGGAAAATATTCTGTGGACTGGTGTAATTGTCATCATACCAACAGTCAAACATGGTGGCGCTAGTTTTATTCTTTCAGAACCTTGAAAATTTCAAACTGATGGAATCAGTTTCTAGCAGAACATTCTGAAGAGAAATAGCTGCCAGTTTCTGACCTGAAGCCCAAGTTCGCTTGGTAAACGATCCAAAACACACCATCAAGTCCACCTCTGATTGGTTTAAGAACAAATCAAACCAAAATGAAAGTTTTGGAATAGTTGAGACAATTTCGCTTCACATTAAACAATCCTTTCATGCAGAGTGATCCAGCTTGTTCTTTTTATGTTTTTTAATAAATAAAATTCTTTTTTGTGTTTACTTTATCTTTGTCTGATTTTCGGATTTCCTTTGATATGCTGTCACAGAAGAGGATGAGCAATCTCCAGTAAACCTAACATTGTAATGATGGGACATACCGTTCCATATGTAGGTCGTTCTTGTTTCCGACAAGCATAATTGGAACTCTGCATTAAAAAGAAAATATATCACAAAACCACAACATCATTTGTGTAAGAGAGATTTAAAAAGTCTCAGAAGAGCAAAGCCACAAAAAAGAAAAAAAAAAAAAAAAGGAGGTACTCACTGAACCTTCCCCACCATGTCCAACAGCTTTTCATGGATAACTTGAACAACTTCAAAGCTGGAAGAAAAACAATGAAGAGAACAGTTAGAAAGGTCACAGAGTCCATCTGGGATGCCGGGGACGAACGTTCACCTTTTATTAGACGTAACAGAATAGACCAGGATGTAACCGTTGATATCTATGGAGTATGTCTGAGGAAAGATGGAGTATTCATCCTGGAAAAGATTCATCCAGCAGAGAAATGAGTTAGTGGGTTTATAACAGAAACATGACACCAGGCTTGTAATGGAGTCCTACCTGCCCTGCTGTGTCAACGAGCTGAAGGTGGTACTCCTGTCCATTTATTGTGATCATTTTAGTAAATGCTGCAACGACAAGACGAACACATTTAGAAACTGCGCATTTAAATGCATTTTGTGCCAGGATGATAAAAACATCTTCCTAATATAATGTTTATCTCTGTTCTGCACACTTAAAGACAGAGTTGTAAATCCAGTTTGATACCGTGGAATTAGTTCCGCGGTGCACTGCCAATATCTGTCTGGAGACGAGTTTGGTTATCCATCACGGCGGAGAGGCGGTGCACATCCTGCAGCATCTCACTAATAATGCTGACACCGCTTCATGTTAAGCATCCAGGGGATTATTTATAGACACGGAACCGAGCGCACAGCCAACGCAGGGCGCTGTACGCGAGCAAAAGCGTGAGGGAAAAGCAGGAAAGCAGCCTGCAGGTAAAGTTTCGACCCGGACCTCTCAGGAGTCTGGGATTATTTGTGTTGATGAACTGGTGTGTTTGTCCCACAAACAAAACAAAAAAAGAAGTACTGCCTTAGAGCAATGTTCACTTTTGCAACCGTGAGAAGAAGTCCAGACACAAACCAGTCAGAAATAACAGATTAATCTGCTCTATCGCGCTCCATCTCTCTCTCTCTCTCTCTCTCTCTCTCTCTCTCTCTCTCTGTCTCAGATCAGTTGGTGTCGTGTTTCAACACATTATTGTAGAGGGAACATTGCACCCTGGTGGGTGAATCTTGTGATTCATTGTCATCCAATAACAACTCGCTAAAATCATAAAGGAATTACCAGACATCATACCAGAGCTAAAATCAAACCATGGAAACCTCAGAATCCATCGTATGAATATGTTGCTCTGCCAGGATACAAATAAATGTCCATTGTGCTCTTCATTTGTGTTTACTCCTCCTGTTTGCTCTGACACCCCGAAATAAAACGCAAAATTGAGAATCTCCTAATTAATGAATACATTTGTGTCTCAAAGATTATTACATCAGGTAAATAATTATTTATATTAGCAAGTGAATTCAAAAACTGAAACTCATTATTTGCCATAGACACCCAGGGTGAAATATGAAGTATTTATTATTCATTTATTTTTTTATGATTATGACTCAAAGCTAATGAAAACTCGAAAAATATTTGTCTCAGAAAATTATTGTGCAAGACATATAGAAATTGTTTTTAATAGAGAAATGTCAGGCGAAGGCATTGGGAAGGCTGCCAACTTAACAGTTATCCAGGAGACATTCACTGTCGCTCACCACAGGGACGATAAGCCACAAACTGGGGGATTTGCTTTACATACTGGATGTTAGCACAGAGTTGTACCAAATCACATTCATTGAAAGTTAAGTGGAAGGAAAAAGTGTGGCAGAGTGGCGTAGGTGTAAATTACTGTGAGTAATTCAGTCTCTGTGATGGCCTTTGAGATTAAACCATGTTAGAGTTAAAAACAATCTCAAGAAATCATGTTGGTTTATCACTAACAGTTCCATAAAATATCTTAAAGGTACTCGGTGACAAAATGTGAAAAATTTTGTAAAAAAAAAGTGTATGCATATACTTTTTAAAAACACTTTAAAACATCTAACTTTTGCAGCATTTTAGCTAAGCAATTAGAAATAAAAGTAGAGTGAGAGAGATTCTTGCAGACTATATTAGACGCATTTTTAGTTGCTGAACACTGATTTTCTTTTAGAGTTTTTTTTTAATTATGCTGTTGTATTTTTTTTATAGCAAAAGTTATTTTACAGCTGCCTTTAATTAAAAAAAATCTGGACAAAGAGCGCTTTACTCCTATGTGGGGTTTTGTCGCATGCCAAAAAAACATAAGAGACCAGACATGCAGACTAAATGCAACATCACAACACTGATAAGGCATAATCTGAATGATCAAAAATGGTTCTGCATGCTTCAGAACGTCCCTTGTTATTAGTTACTGCACCAAAGTGACATTGTGAGCAGTCAGCTCTTCATCACACAGTTAAAATCACAAAGAGATCTCTTAGTGATTCCCCAAATCGTCCAATCTAGTTCATGCAGTGCAGCAAAACCTGTGCAAAACGAACTTGTCCAAAAGTAAAAAAAAATTTAAAAAGCAGACTGGTTAAGCTTTACTGCTAAAACCTATACCATAATAATGTACACCAAACGGTAAAGCTGCACTACTTGGTTTAAGACCCAAACACAACAATGCTCTTTGTCTTTTTTATATAAATAGCTCACAGTGTTGACTTTAAATATAACTTTTGCTCTTAAATTTACAATCTTTCAGCAGGAATGTGTCAGCAAACTATAGTGAGAAGCTTTAACTTATGGAAGGAAACTTATATAAAGTGTGACCCAAATCACACTTTATATAAGCTTCTAACTTTGAAGAAAGCTACAAAACATATCTCATTTTTGTGGCAGTAAGCAAATATGAGTAGTTTAGGTAATCTTAACTCGCCCTAAATAGAAAAGTTTTAATTTAATGTGTTATCACACAACAATAAAAGAGATTATGTGTCTTTTTTTTTTACGCAGTGTATGTAAAGTTCTTGGGCAGGATAACTTCAAGTTTCTCTCTGGGTTTTTGAATGGTTCCCTGACGTGTCTCAACATAACAGCAATATTACATATGAATGCACCACCTCTTGACTAATCAATTCACTAGGAATAAAAAAAGACGAGACAAAACTTTGATGTATGAACAGTGAGAGTCTCTTTTCCACTCCGTCTCACTGAGAATTAAATTATTCCACTTGACTTTCACCAGGAAGCGTCTTCATGAGCAGACGCAGAAGTTAATGCTACTAGAAACAGAAATGCATTATTCTTCGGCTGGCATCGCTGGGTTTGGTGGAACTGGAAACATGCACAGGATAAATGAACTTCTGTCATAAAATGCACTGAGTGACATCAATCATATTGCAAACACTAACACTCACATTTCAAAACTTCTATTTACTTTACTATTTTCAATTAACTGTCAGTTACCATCTCATAGTTTGATCTCAGGATAGAAAACAAACCTAAATATTAGCAACAATGCCTCTGAACTGTTTGATTTGGTTTACAGTCTCTACATTATGTGTAAAAAGCATTTTAAAGACTTAAGAATAAAAAATTTACATATCAGAATAATAAATGGACAAAACAATAATAAAATACACATTTGCAAACATAATTATGTGCCGGTTTCTTTCACGTTTCATGTTAAGATTCCAAACATCACCAGAAATACAACCTAGAAAAGCAAATTCTCTAACATTTATTTAATTTGTCAACATTTATCCAGACCAGGAAAATACAAAACCCAAATTTTAGACTATTCCACTCCACACAGCGGATCCTAAATCTGGGTGATTTGCAGTATTAAATATTGTAATATAGCCAGTTAGAAGGATGCAAATGTGTTAAAAATCCTTTTCATTGTAATTGTTTTTTATGATTTATAAAGTTATTAAAGTATTTGTTTAAAATTACATTTGAAAACAACGCGTCCTTTTCCTTCCTACTTTATGTTTGTCTATCACGTAAAGATCCAAGAAAATATTTCAGTTGGTATAAGTACTTTTATGCATCGCTGTCCTTCCTCATGCATCAATAAAACTGAAACTAAAGAAAGCAGACTCATTGCCATAAACAGAAAGTATTACATTAAAATTAACCGTTTTAACTATTTCTTAAATGGATTTAAGGAAAATTGCATTTCTTAGTCATTTCAAACATTCTCATTAAGAGAAGTTGGACAAAACTTTGTGTATGAATTTTTTACTAAGACCTAAAGCATTACAAAAACATAAAAAAAAAAGGTTTTTATAGGGCGACCATATTGGTTTAGAAGAATTCCTAAATTTCCCAATTTCTGGGACCTTCCTGTTTATTTTCTACCTTAGAAGTTAAACACAAAACTGAATTAAAATAGAATGCAAGATTATATACCATCCTTAAACCAAACTTGTGGTCCCAGTGGAAAATACCTGCGTTTTCTTCTCTTTTTATGTCTTTATGAAAAAAAGTGTGTTCTTTGTTGCTCTTCATCCCCAGACCCAGTGTAGACAATTGTGGACAAGACCATAGAGAGCGATAGAATGATGAAGATGAAACAGATGGGAAATAAAAATGTGGGATGTTCGAAACCTATAATCTTATTCACCTCTTATCATTCAGCTCCACTTCGAATAAAAATAAGCACTGAAACCAAACAGGCTTTTATAGTTGACAAACATGACACCTAGGTTGCTAACTACATGAGAATCTGAGAATCAGAATAAATATCACAGAAGATTCATACTCACTGTTTTCTATTGTTGGGTCATAGGAGTCCACAAACTGGCCTTCCACAAACTGAATTGTCAAGGAAGACTTTCCTGAAAAATACAAATTATCATGAGGTATAATCACATTTTTTTTTTTTCCACTAAATTTTCCATTATTATTCTTGAATACAGCACTGAAACAGCTTCTTTAGCAATAAGCTTTTACGGGTTACCCCTCTTCTGAATATCTTCCCCCATGACACTATATGATACAAAATAACAGATTTGTGTTTAAAGTTCTTCTTTATTGCTCTTACAAAACATTTGAATTATCTAAGAAACCAAATGTTTGCTTTTGATTAACCAAAGCAGTTATTCTGCGTGAGATTAACTCACTCGAGTTAACTAAACTGTTCCTTCCCACCGTTACCACATGGCTGCTCAGGATAAGACATCACTGCAGAGTCAGTGGAATCAGCTGGGCTTCATTCGATGCATAACTTTGCACCAACTCTCATTAAAAAAAGAAGAATTTCACTGCATTGTGTTACAATTAGGACGAAATCAGATTGTGTGCAATTAAATTAGTCTCTAAATCTGACAGAATTGTTCTGGATTCATTTGATTACACACATTTCCGCATACCTGGATAGGAATTGGACCTATTTGTCTGGTAAAGTGCCAATTGAGGTCTGCTGTGAATCGCTGTAAACGTGTTGAATTAAGCTGCAACCTTATGCAACCATTCGAAACCCGGGCTCTCTGTCGTTTCTGCAGACATGCCGCTCTCTAATCGCGTTATCTCCGTGTGCCATCTTGCCATCCTCAGCATCCTCCCAGCGCATACAAATTGCGCTTCTTCTGTTTCGGATGCGATACATTAATCCACGCAGTGATGCGTCACATCCACAGGACCGCCAGGCCTCTACGGAGCGTGGCACTGACTAACATGGCTCCGGGGTGAGGGTCACTGATGGATACCTAACCAGATGATCGGTTTGTGTAAAAAAAAATATATATATATATATCCGCCTTGAACCGCACATTCGTGGCCTACACTGAAAATAAACACAAGCCCACGTTTCACCTGGTGGCGCTCATTCGCCCGTTCAGAGATGTTGCGTGACGGATCTTTCTCCGCCTGTAATTTAAGTCTATTATAGGAGGCGTAAACCGCCCTCATAATGGACTTATACCGAGTCGAGAGGCCGCACGGATCTGCTGTCAGCGTCCCATCCTATGTTACTTTCTCTGAGTCATCCCCCCCAGTTAGCTGCGCCGGCCGGGAACTCACCTACGGATCTGTACCCGAGGATGGCGATTTTTCGTGACTTTGGCTGCGGCATGTTTTCCGTTCCCGGTTATAACATCCAGTCCTCGGGCTGTACCGCAACCTCCAGCGGGAATGGCATCCAAATAGATTCAAGGGGAGCTCAGATCCGACATGCAGCGTCCAGATGGCGGCGGGGCACCCTCTTTTTTTCGACGTATTCTGTATTTGATTTGATTTTTTTTAAAAATGCGATTTCACGTCATGTATAAAAAAGCATGGAGTATCCTCTGATCTACAATAACTGCGTCACTCCCCTTTGCAATTTAATGAATAAATAATTACTGCTTGGGTCTGATTGGCCGAAAGAAGAGCAGAGGCAGGCCTAACTGCGCCTACTGGCTTTTTGATTGGATGCCACAGCTTTTCGTCAAATAGTTCTGCATTGTGATTGGTTGTGACTCGCTCCATGACGTGCTAGGTGGTCAACAGCAATGTCATTCATATCTTTAGGGTCAGGGAGCACAAATTCAGGCTCTAACAAGGATTAATTATTTAATCTGTGGTAGTAAAGCAAGATTCATATCTTAAAAATGTAAAATAAGATTAGGCGTCCCACAGACCACAAATGAACCCCTATTTATGATGCAGTCACAAACTTTAATGCACTTTGTTGGGATTGTACATCGTGTGATAAATAAATATAATCTAGTGGTGCGTAATTAGAAAGGGGAATGAAAACGATTCAGGATATTTTACTATTTTACAAAAAAGAATCCAAAAATGGTGGTACACTTTGTGTTCATCCCTTCATGAATATCCTTCAGCATTCTGAGGCATAAAAGCATAATTTATAGTTTTCTTCTAAAAAATAGTTTTATGCTAAATGTGAGGGCTGTAATCAAGTTTATAGCAAAAGCACATTTCAGCAACAAGTACATTCAAAGTGTTTTACACCTTGAATACATAATAAAGTAAGGAATATGAAACATATGCCATCATTAAAATCATCAAGCACATCAGATTTAATGCTTAATGTTCCAGTTATTAAGAATCAAATAAACAGAGAAACATTCACACAACAGTTTTGTTCTTTCATGTGTGATACATGTTTTTGTCATTCAGCATTATTTATGTAGAAAAACATCCGATTTTTATGGCAAGTTGGTAAGGAAGCAAAAGGAAAAAAAATGCTCTTTGTACATTTCTTCCCCACATTTCTTTTTAAATGGTGGTTAAATAGAATAGTTACATCTTTTTCTTCTTTTTTTCTTCTTTTCTTCTAAGCCAGTTGATTAACCTCTAATCAATATTTTCAAAACAGAAGACACAACAAAACAATTATATATCCAAGAACATTAACATTACCTGAAACTAGATGAGTCTTCAGATTCAAACAAATATTTTATTAAGCTATTAAGTATTATGATGTAATACAACTAAGTTGCAGCATATGACAGGCAATGTTTAAGGTTTCTTAAAGCAAAATAGAGGCATAATGTTTAACCTCTTCAGCTGTGGGAACAAACCTTGTAGATGACTTCTGGTAATTGAGACACAACAGTAAAGAGGCCAGAAATGCCTAATATTATCAGCTTCTGTCGCGTGATATCCTGGCAGCTTCAGTCTATGATGATGATGATGATGATGATGGGTTCTTGGTGTTACAGTAGTGTTTCGGTGTCAACAGTTCTAGTTTCTCAGCAGGAACTTGTCTGTTCTCCGTTAGTTTGATTCATCGGTTAATTCACATGTTACAAATAAAATACATTTTCATATAAAAACACATCCTTTTGTTGGACAAGCTGCATCAGACGGCAAACCTGCTGGGCTCGACAGCGCCCTCCGGTGGGCAGAATTGGGAACAGTGACGTTCAGGACGGTTGTGTGAGGATTCCTGACTTTACAGCTTGAAGAAGTCCTGAACTGAGTGAGTCACTGAGTGTTAACTATTAGTTTCTCTGCCGACCTGACTGCTACTTGTGGCCTTTGAGGATCAGACAGAGAGGATTGCAGGCTGGAAATGTGTCACCAAAGAGGAAAGTTTTTCTTTTTTCATTGCTTTGTTGTTGTTTTTTTTTTGTTGTTGTTCAGAAATAACACATTAGCACATTTCACAGTAAAGACCATTTTAAAAATCCCAGCCTTGTGACCAGGTCCAGGACCAACTTATTTAACTGATAACTGTGAGGCAAGGCATTTTATTTATTTATTGGATCATGTTTATTCTGTAGGGTCCAGAGGAAAGGTCCACCCTGAACATTTAGCCATCACAGGGCAACACAGAGACACACAGAACAGAGAAATATGCACATAATTACACATAACTTAGAGAGACCAATTAGCCTACCAGTCATGTTTTTTTTTCTCCTGTTTTGAACTCTGAGAAAATCCACATATGAATATAAAAAGAGCCCAGACAGTTGGTCGTGTTGGTCTAGCACATTAAAGCTCTTGACAATAATAAAAAAACATGAAGGTTTATAGTTTTAATGTGACAAGACACAAAACTAGCTGTGAATACTGCAGCAAGAATCTATACACATGCTATCTTCATATTTTAGGTGTTCATGAACACAGAGAAGAGGACTAAAGATCGAGAGCAAAAGTCTCCAGGATTGTGCATGTCATCGACCAACAGGTGGAGACGCAGACAGGAAAAGCTCCATGTCAGAGCTTTTCAGTTTTTAAGTCTGTTAAATGTGATCTGTCATTTTCAAGCTCATGATTCATTTAGTTTTTAATTTCTCCTGTTGGCATATTCCCTTTCTTACTGCTGTGTTTTACTGCAGCTCACTTCATGTATACCTAGGATTTTATTAGATGCAATATAAATAGATTGCTTACAGAAACTAGAAAGTCGAACATACAATGCGTCAGAGCCAAATCCTGATTTTCTGAGAAAGGTTTTAAGAACACAGACATAATGAATCCAGAAATTACTTTTATTTTACTAAAAAAAAAATTAAACTGAACTGTTGCTAAACTTTTCTCTTGCTTGCCTGAAGTTTGGCCAGTAGGTGTCCCCATACACCCATCTGTGGCCCCCAGGAACGCTTGCAGACCTTCTGCTTGAGCGTTGAAGCAGCTGTCTGCTGTCCCCTCAGAAATAAAACTGTCTAATCACAGTTTATTTCCACTCTTGTGATGCCTTGATGTTTGAACTTTGCTTGGCCAAACACCTCAACCAGCTCACACACATCACTGATTATCTGATCCAACACTTGATTATGATTGTTAAAATGCCCACATCCTAATATAACTGAGACCTTAAGCCAAAAACCGCAGGCATGCAACAAGACAATAGGTACTCGGGCTCCAATTAGTGGGTTAAATCCAAATGCAGACAATGGAATTCATGGCAGGCAGGGTGAGATGATGAGAGGGTCTTTTGACTCCACAATTAATGTGTCCATCATTCCTCGGCGGTTCAGTTGACGACGTGGCTCTTTAATGTCCCCCTGGTGGGATTTGGCGGGCAAAACTCGTGCAAAATTTGTATTCTCTCACAAAAGCCTGAAAGATATGCAGCTTTCCTTCCCTGTGAGCGATCAGTCTGCCCCCCCCCCACTCCCTGCTTTCCTGTCACATCCTGGTCCATTACTTCTTAATCACAGACATGTCCAGTAAGACCCAACTGTTTTGCCTCCACACACACTTCCCAGAAGCAGACACGGGAAATCACTGCAGTCAGCAATAAGCGACTTGTTCTGCATGACATTGCGTGCCAGAAGGAAGAGAAATGATGCTTGCCATCACTGAGTACTGTACACACACAATGCCTTGGAAAAGTATTCACACCCCTGAATGCGTTTCACTCACAAGAGTCAGTGTTTTGTTGGGATTTTATGTAATAGACCAACAGGCATGATTTCAAATGGGTTTTCTCATTAAAAATAATTTTAAAAAGTGGCACGGATGTGTATTCAGCTCCCCATTTACTCTGATACCTCTAGCAATAAACAGCCCAATGGTAGCTCTGAAAAATCTGGCTTTGTGATTTCTTCACAACAATTGGTTTGACAAAGACTTACACAAAGACTACAAGTTTAGTCTTTGTGGAGGAGTGACAAGACTTGAATTATTGAAAACAAACCAAGTCTTGTTTAAAGTTTGCCAGAAGCCATGTGGAGGACACGGCAAACATGTGGAAGAAATTTTCTTATGCTCAAATGAGACCACGGTTGACCTTTTCACTGCTTTATGCAAAACTTTACATACCAGAAGGCTTACATTCTGAACAAGGCATCCTCACCATGAAACACGGTGGTGGCACTGTCATGCTGTGGGGATGCTTTTCCTGGAGATGTTACAGGTAGAGCCAAGTACGAATCAATCCTGGGAGAAAACCAACTAAAGGCAGCACAAAATCACAAGAATGTCAAGGAGGTTCTCTTTCATTTTTGACAGAGTTTTAGCTATTCTGAACAAAAAATAAAATAAATAATGGGAAGTCATTTCCAGCTCTGACCCCTGGAGGTAGACAGTGGACGGATGGATTCAAGTCACTGGCAGTGAGGATTAGTAGAGATCAAACCTAAGAGATTTTCAGATGTAAATCTCCGTAATTTTACAATTGTGTGCAACTTTCTCCCTCCTGCACACGGACTGTCATGCTTAAACAAACGCTCTCGCAGAAAATTATGATGGCCAAGAATAGGTTACACTGGTAACACTGCTGTGTTCCAGCTGGGGATTACCGTGTTACTAGATAGGCCAACAATAAACATCCCTGCCTGCAAGAACAACAGGTGTCTGACAAGATTGTGTCACTTTAATAAAAGGCTTACACAAGCTTCAGACAAATATCATATTAAGCTGCTTCAGACGAGCTGGCATTTCCCTACTTCATCCCATGAGGTATGAAAATGTCCTCTTTCCACTCTAGCTTTAAATCTGGGAGAATGTCATGTGCAGCGAGAGGCAGATGTTGTCAAGGTGGCAGCGTTGTGTGTAATGTCACCCGATCAGATCAGCATTCCTGTCACGAAACCCCCTCCAGAGGGTGTGGCGCAAAAAAGAAGAAGAAGAAAAAAAAAAACAGAATAAAAGTTTCCCTTTTTTATTTTCAGTCTGCGATGAACATGCAGCTGGAGCTTGTGCCTCTGAACTGGGGGGTGAATGGCACCGGCGCCAGCCCCTTTCAAGCTAGCTGTGAAAGCACCCCTGGCTCTGTTAGTATGCCAGCCTGAGCACCAGTCAGCCACATCCTCCAGCTGGGCCTGTGCCACCACTGGGCACCTGGACCCTCTCACAAACCTCATGAAACAGAATATATATTTAAGATCACGGCATGCGGCTCACAACATCGGGTCTGTGGCTGCATGGTGCCTGCAGGGCTCGTGCACCTGTGTTTCATTCATCGTATGCAGACTTTCATCACTGTATTAGGCTTTTAGAAAACTTTTAAGAGACAGATTCACTCTTCAGGCTGCGCCTCAAACACTGGAGTGTGTCCAGAGTCACCCAGGCCTGAAAGACAGCCATCGTTATCCAACTCTCACAAGGTGTCATTGTCGGCATCCTGTGATTACCATATCAGCACCACATGAAACATTTATGGCTTGCTGGCAGTGATGCTCTGGCAGGCATCCTAATTTTTCCAACAGGGCTTGTCAAGTTGCATTGTTTAAAGTTCTGGTGGCATGAGCAGAAAAAAGTCCCTGAAATCTCTGAAAGCTCTGTCACTTCTAGTCTAAGCCTCAGCCTGGTTATATGAATTTCTCTGCAGCACCTGTAACACTCAACCAAGCAACATTTCATGTAGATTCACATTAAATTATTCATGACTGGAATTTCTCCATTGATTTGTTTTCTGCTACAATTTACTTACAATCAAATGAATGAAAAATACTGTCATCAATTGAAAAAAAAATCTCGCTTTAAAACAGTGACTGAAATCAGTCAGTTTCAGATTACTGATTATATTCTGGCCAAGTACCAACCGGTGAAGCTTTCCAGTATCTGATGATCTCATCTGTGTCCCATGCTGTGACGTATCACAAAATCCAAGACAGACCCCTGCATAAAATATCTTTAGGCTCAAATAGGACATCAAAATTTACTTTGCTTCCTCAAGTTTAGATCCACTTAACCCACTTTTTCGGAGACATCATGACATATGCCGAGGTAGGAAAGAGTGGGACACCGTGCGATTGTCCAACTGTTAAGTCGCTTATCAGCATATTGCAAAAAATGTCGAGTTTTTTACTGAGCTGCACTGTTTCTGTTTCATAAGGATGGAACCATAGATATTTGTTACATACATTTTTCTTGAGGGTTTAAAAACTTTAAGGCTCAAATTAAACCGCCATCTTAAAGTGACAGTTTATCTCAAAGCTAGGAGCGAAGCTGTACTGATTGTTCAATCGTTTCTGTGCGAGGCTCGGTGTTCTGTGGCAGTAAGCAGGTGAGACCCAGATTGGTTGCTTCGCGGTACTTCATCACCCTGCTTTGTTGTTGTCACAGCCACAATTGGTTTGTACTTCCCATCTGCTGCATCAGCAAAGTCACGACTGATTTGGTCACTTTGGAGCCCGGTTAGCTTTGCTCACTTCCATTCCAGCCATCGTTACAAATGGTGTCTTTACACGGCGGAGTTAACCCGGATAGCTCCGTCTCCTGGGTGCCTTTATTATCTATTCATCATGTTGTCCCAGTTTACTGTATCTGAGGGTGAATCTGGCTGTCTCAGTGCACATCTAACTACACGTACCTGGCATGCGGCCTGGGGCGGGGGATTAGAGGGATTATAAAATACTCGGTGGAGGTGGTTCTCTCTGAGTTGATAAGGAGGTGAAAACATATTCTGAGAAGATGCCGTTTGTGTTTGTGCTCTTTTAACACTAACATGCCTTCAGACAGTGTTTGCATATGTTAAAAATAGCTTTAATTCTATGCTGAGCCTTTGCACAAGCAGCCAGGGGCAACTTCGGTGTGTCCAATCTTGTGAAGAAAAGAATATTGGAGACATTAAAATGAAATGTTCTTGGCCTCGTATCCATCCCTCTGAGCAGCCTCGATGGACACTCCTCCCCGCTCATTTGCATTGCTGAGCAGATCCTTTGTGTCACCTGGAGGTTTGGAAAGAGCAGCGTTGCAGCCAATTTCCAGATGGCAATTCACATGTTTGACATGTCCTCAAATTCTGACAAAAAAAAAATGTGCTGCCTCTTCCCACTGACTCCATTAGCAAGAGGGAGCTGGGGTGGGTTGGGGGGGATGCACGCATTTGCACAAATGGAAAGTGTCCACCGGTGTGAATATTCACATCTGCACATGCTGAATAATAGACGATTACTAGCTCAGGTGCAGCCCTGTTTGCAGGCTTTTTCCCTTTGCACGGTGCTAATTTTATCTGAAAGGGCATGCTAAATGCATAATTCTTGTTTCTCAGACCTGATCTTGTATTCTGTCTAAAGAGGTAGCACGTTCTTCTGTGAAAGCGCTGGCTGCGGGGAATAATATGTCTCCCATATAGACCCAGGAGCCTGAGGTCTTGGCATCTGTTCCTAACATTTCAACAGGATCCAGACACCTACAGCAGGTTCTCCAACAATGAGGCCATACATCATCCGTCACTGCCAGAATCCCCCAAAGTAATGAACGAGTAATAATGGTTTATATGTTAAAGTGAAGTCTCAAAAGGTAGCTCATCCAGAGTCATTATTGTGCCACATAAGCAGATGAGTTTCCTCAAACGAGATCATTTTTGTCACCCCGAGGACAGCGGGGTGTTACTCTTTTCAGGTTGAATAAGTCATCCTCATTTGGCGCTAATGGGGCTCCGTATTACGGTGTTGCTTGCAAGAGGAACGGTGAATCCCATTTTCGTTTCATTTAAACTGAAAGCTTTTTCTTGCTCATTTGTTGTTATGCTCAAAGTAGAAATTTGATTCAAAAAAGTCACGCATTGTAGAAACTTCTTTTTTACAGCAAGCATTTCTGGAATCTTATGTGTAGTCATGAAATGAAAGGAAAATGATGCAGAAATTTTACAAACATAAAACCCGAAAAGTATGGAGCACATTTGAATTCGGCCCACTGCGCTACAAATTCTGCTGTTCTGTGAAGGCCTCAGGAGTTTGCTATGAAACATTAGTGAACAAACAACATCCTGAAGATCAAGGAAAACAGACAGATCAAAAGATAAAACTATGGAGAAATTTAAAGCAGGGCTAAGCGATAAAACAATATCTCAAGCTCTGAATATCTCGTTGGGCACTGCAGCTGCAGTTCCATACGGGGCATCATCCACATGAGCCAACATGTTTGGCAAGGGAAACCAATGAAAGTCTCCATTGGCAACTCTAGAGGAGCTGTAGAGATCCACAGTTCACATGTGAAGGACAATGAGAAAGCTGTTGTTGAAACAGACCCACTGTTCACCACTGGTTCACCAATGGACTGGTTTAGATAAAAGCATATTTATGAGTTTGAACGGCCTAGTTCAAGTCCAGACCTACACCCAATTTTAGATTCAGTGGCAAGACTTGAAAACACACATTTACAGAGGTTCTCCATCCAAAACGACTGAGCTTGAAGCTGAATTGAAAAGATGAATTGGCAAAAATTACAGCAAAGTTAGCGTAGACCTTTTGCAAAGCTTTGATATTATTGTTTGGAATGTGCCACCATACAACAAACTTTCTGTAACCCACCAGTTTCCTCAGTTCATAAATGTTTGCTATTTCTTGGTAATGCAATGCTGTTTAGACATAATTGGCATATTTATGAAGGTTCATAGCACGTTTGACAGTATTTTTCCTGGACTTTGTGTTTGTCTCGCTGGTGATGCATTTGCACGTTGAAGGAAGGTGTGCTCTGACAGATACAGCTGAGGTGTTGCTTTTCTTGTAAAAAAGATGATAGCAGGATATGACTCTCCCCAGCTGGATGAGAAATTTGCAGAGGCACACAGATCTGTGTAACATCCACATAGCAGAACTCACCCAAACTACAGGGTCTGGGGTGAAAGCGCATTTCCAAGCACCGCCACCAGAAATCCAGTACTCAGCGTCTTTTTTACTACACGCAGTATTTTGATGTTGAGATATTGACATTTCGAAAGAAAATCCCAGATGAGATTTGCTGCACAAGCAGGGCATCTGCTTGAGTGGTCAATGCACCTTAGCAGCTCCGATGTCCAATTCTGCACAGACACAGTCGAGCCTATCACTCATAAGTGCTGATGTTGCCTTCCTCACAGCAAAGCCACAGAGTCCCCAGAGGTAAGTATCGCTGCTAACTGTCATCCTTGTACTTTGATTACTGCGCTGGGAGGAGAGTGATGACCGTGGCTTCTTCCAGTCCTGCTCAGACTCAGGAAGCCTTATGAGATCACAGTCTTTCAGTTTGGTTTATCATTTGAATTAGTAAAAAGTTTTCTACAAGGATACCCAACTGCTTGAGTCACTGAGTTTGTAGCAATCCCTCATCCTGAGCAAGGTTTTGGTGAGAGATCCCAAAGGACTTTTGATGTGAGCCTGTCCAAGAAACGATCTACAGCTCAGCGGTTAATCACAGGATCAACTGAACTTTCTATGGAAGAAATACAAAGTAACTGGCAGCAATACATCTTTCTAGTGGAGGGTGACAGCTAAACACAAACTCCCTGGATCAGGCATACCTTTTTTTGGAATAAAAGACCAAAAAGAAAAAGAAACTGAGGGAGAACAAAAAGCAAAAGGCAACAAAAATGACAAATAAAAGGAGAATCCTTTCGGAGCCAGCTAAGAAGAAATCTCAAAACAGACAATGTAAATCTCTGCCAAGAAATCCAGCACTGGAAGTAAACGGAGACATGACGCCGCAGAATTACAGTCACATTGATTTTCTTTTTAAAGAAAATGCTAAACATTATATCCTCATAAACATCCTGCACCCAATACGTTTCTCTTAACACACATTGAGAAATGAAAGAGTTCATTTAGGGTTCAGGTTGTTGAATCTTCCATAATACTTTGCATTCATTAACAACCATTAAAAAGCCTTGAAGGGTTTTGCCTAAAAACTTTTCCTCATCTCACAAACCTCAGTTTGCCCTTGAACTACTTCTCTCTCCACCAAACCTGACGACTGATGTTCAGAGACATTTCTGAATGATTACCTAATAACACTTTTTCACCTATATATAACCCCTCTCTGCCTTCGGGGCATGAATTATTTTGAATCTGAGTGTGCAAGGTGGCTGTTTTTAACAGAGCAAGCTTTAAGAAGTCAGAGTGTTTTACTTTCATTGTCCCAATAACGTGGAATGTATCCATGCGAATTGTCGGTTAAAGAAATGATAAATATGTATATATATCTTCAGCTCGAGCAAATACTGAAAACATATAATTATTTAAATTGTGTTTTAAATTTTGAAAAGAACGTGAACAAATACCCTTGAGCAACAACTGCTGGGAAGTACTTAAGAAAAATGTCTTCAGGGACGGCGCATTAAGACGTTTTTACCGCCGCGGTTGCTGGAGGGAAAGGCAAATTCAAAAATGTAAATGTGCTTCAGTGTACTATTTCATGTAAAGAGAGATACTTCCCTATGGGGGGCGATATAAGTGAGATTAAATAGCAGAATTAAGTAGCAGCAGAGTTATAGGAACATACTGGAATACCCTGTGTCCTTTTGCACTTGAGACTGAAGCAGCTCATACTGATGTATCATGATGATGCTTAGAGCTGCTGCTGGTTTGACGTGTGAATAACGGTGAGAAGAACGAGACAATGATGTTATGATGAATGTGTAATATGTTGTGCATAGCAGAATCTTTAAAGCAGCTGTAACTCAATTTATACCGACAAAGTAACATAAATGCTGTTTTCCTTTAAATAAATGTGCCTCGTATTTTAAGCTTACACTTGTTTATTAGTTTAGTTTGATCAAAATGTGAAGAAACTAACCCTTGACTTCCAATTTCTATGATCTTGAATGATATGGAACAGAGGCACATTTATTTTATTCACTCTTTAAAATAGAAACGGAAAGAGAACATATCACTGGAGATCTGTTTGGCTAAAGTTGCCTATGTCTGCTTCAAATCAATCCATCTATTGTCTATATTGATGCCGTGGGGTGATGCCTATCTGGAGCCGTCATTGGATTAAAAACATTGTAGACCATCAATAGATTGCCACTGCCAGTCTACTGCGGGGCAACACAGAGACAGACAATCATAAACATAAGCACACACACAACCTCAGACCTAAGGCTAGCCCAGAGCCAATGGATATAAAAGGCATATTTTCGGTCTGCGGGAGGAAGTCGGAGTACTGAGAGGATCCACTCATGCACAAAAAACATGCAAACCCCATTCAGAATGTCTCTGGCTGGGAATTAAACCTACGACCTTCCTGCTGCAAGGCAACAGGGCTAATAACTGTGGCAAGTTTTATACGACTGGAACTGAGACAAACCAGCCAGGATTGAGTTTATCTTGACACCGCAAAGAAGAATGGTGAGGGAGGAAGGCAATAAACAAACCCCACAGCTCACTGCTGCAGAACCTTGTGGCAAGGACTTACCAGGGGTCTCAGGAAAAAAAAATATCTAGATATATATATAAGAAAAATTAACAAAAAATGCCAAAAATAGTACCATTATATTGTACTATTGTGCAAGTTATAGGCTAGTGGGTTGTTTACTTTTGTCACACACCAATGTAAACATTTCAATTAGAAAAACACTGCTGGAACTTTAACTAAGCCAGGAACTTTGGTTAAACATAAGGTAGAGCTTTCCAGAACCTCTCTGTGTGGTTCTGGATTTAAAACAGATCTTGGATAAGTATCTGTACTTGGTGCTACATAAAGATCTGTGATACCGTAGGTCAGTTTCCCATACAAAGCTCTTGTGAACCTTGTTCAAGTATATGAAACTAATAACTCATGGTATCAGTAAATACAAATCTGGTGGCGTCCTTCAACAGGATAATGATTCAAAATATATGGCCAAATTAACGGGAACATTTTCCAGGTACACAAACTCACCCTTATTCCTGGACCACATCAGTCTTCAGAAATACCCAAGATCCTCTCTCTGTATTACGCAGTGCTATGTTGAAAAACACTGGCTTTTAATCTGTGTTAGCAGCAGGGGGGGATTGCTTCGTCACTGAATAAATGCAATTAGTATAAGATTATGTAAAGATCATTTTTACACGTCTTTAAAAAAGAGGGTGCAAGTAAAGGTGGAGACTTCTACGTGTGGTTAATTCTATGATCTGTAATAACATTATTAGCTGTAGCAGTGGCCTCAAGTGACTGTGCTCACACAACATGTCATGCCTGCCTTTCGGTGGGTGGGGATCTAAATGGCATGTGTGTGCTTGAAAAGTGACAGGGGCAGCTGGGGAATGAAACCCAGTAAGAAAGGATCTGGGACATGCAGATCACAGGGTCTGTAGTACAGCGCTCTGCCGCATCAGCTTGGTGAAGAAAAACTCAGCCAGGAATCAATGTGAGCGTTACGAGCAACCAGGCGGTACAGTGAAACTGCTGCTGACAACGTTCAAGAGCCCTGGAGATCAGTCAGCTGCAATTGTCCTTAGCAGACCTCTCATTGCTTCAGGAGTTGGTGATTGAGTTAATTGCATGCTGTTATAAGTGACGGAAACATTATCGCTACGAAGGTGATGGGTGGGAAGCAGTCCCGCAGCCTGTCCAGCTCAGAGTTGAACGAGGTGAGTGTGGGCCAAAGGAGGAAGGGTACAGTTAGAGACGACCAACCCAGCCTGTCCTGGGCAGCGGAGAGGATCCGAAAACAAACCAGCATACACTTTGGTTTCAGTACTCTAAGTTTAGCCATGCGGGGATTGGATGAAGCCCCCGCCGAGCTGTGGGAGCTCCAGGACCTTCAGAAGCTCAACTTGTCCATGAACTGTCTGTGCTCCTTGCCTCCTGCTCTGGGTTCTCTGGACAATCTGGTGATTCTCAACTTGTTGGGAAACAACCTGTCCAGCCTGCCCCCTGAGATCGGTCTGCTGAAGAAGCTCCGCGTGCTGTTTGCCTGTCGCAACCGCCTGAGCGAGGTCCCTGAGGAGCTGGGCTCCTGCACACGCCTGGAGGTGCTGAGCTTGGCCAACAACCAGATCTCCAGCCTCCCCAGCAGCTTGGCTGCCATGCATCATCTGACCAAACTCAACCTCAGTCACAACCGCATTGTTCACATCCCCACCTGCGTCTACAGCATGAAAGGACTGGTTTTCCTGCACTTGGCCTGCAACCGCTTGGAGACCATAGCGGATCAGATCCAGGACCTGGTTAACCTGAAGATCCTGATCGTGGAGGGAAACAGCATACACACTCTTCCAAAGACTTTGTGTTTCTTGGATTCATTAGAGCTTCTGAATGTGGACTTTAACGAGCTGCAAAATGTGCCTGATGAGATGTACCAGCTGAGCAGACTCAGGCGGCTGGCCTGCCACCCACTCGATAAAGGACTTCATATAATTCACAACCCGCTTCTCAAGCCTATCCATGAGGTGCTGCAAGGTGGACTCAGTGCCCTGTATAACTACCTCAAGCCCACTTAAACAAGCACCACTGTTTGTGTGTGTGTGTGTGTGTGTGTGTGTGTGTGTATGTGTGTGCTGTTTGATGATTCCTTGCACCCTGATGGCCATGCACCATTTGACCAAACTCAGTCTGATGTTTCTACAGCAATGGTCTCAAACTCCATGTGTCCTACAACTTTTAGATGTGTCTCTGCTTCAGCACTCCTGGCTCCAATGTTAGCTCATTAGCAGAGCTCTGTGGAGGCTAGTGAAGCAGTTTAGTCATGTTATTTCAGTGTGTAGGACATCTATGCAGGACTCTGGCCCTCAAGGATTGCCGTTTGAGGTCACTGGTCTACAGCATGCTAGGCCTGGTCTTCTTTCACTTGGGAGCAGTGGCTTGCAATTGTTTGCAAGCCATTGCTAACCAGATTCAGGGCCTGGTTAATCTGAACATTCTGATCATAGAGAGGAATATTACATGCACACATAAAGATTCTGTGTTTCTTGGAGCTTTCAGGGCTCCGTAATGCAGCAACTGAGCAGACTCAATGAGTTGGCTTGCTTTCTAATGGATATATGATGCTACAGTTGGTGTCTGAGCTGGAGCTTCAAGGTTGATCCTAACTGTGTCACAGTTTTGTTTTGTTTTGTTTTTTAAATTAGGGCTGGATTTAATAATTCCACATCCTTCTGAATATAAAATAGTTTTTGTGAAGCACAAGACTAATATTGAACACATCATATTTTTGATAAATTGCATGTGAGGAAAGGATTTGGTGTGGCGGTACAAAAACATGGACTGTGTTCATGAAGGAGTTTACCACTGTAATATAACTGTAAGATAAGGCAATGCAAGGTTAAAAAAGTGCTCTCTACAGTTACCTTAGCCCCAAATGAGGAACTATTGCCAAGTGCTTGCAAATTTGTGTATTCAAAGCATGATTATTATGCTATAAGCCTAATATTGTTTAAAATTGTCCACTTTATCTCTATGACTCTGTAAAAATATACTGAATTTTGCCTGAATAGCAGTATAGTTCTTCAAATTTGCATATCCAGTTTTGTTATTCAATGGGGTCGAGAGAAGCTGTTCAGCTGGCGTTAAAAATTCACAAGTCTGCATTTGAGCGCTGATTGCTCATCGGCTGATCCTGGTGTGGCAGTGTGAGTCTGACAGGGGTAAGTTTAACTACAGAGCAACTCTCCTCATTGTATTCAGGTCAGAGGGATCAGGTGTGTAAAGTCAGTGGAAAGAACAGCAGAGCAGGGCAGGGGTGTTGAAGATTCCTCAACAGATTAAAAAGAAACACACACACACACACACACACACACAACATGGAGACGATTAAATATTGTTCCATTCATCAGATCAAAGCATCAAAGGATGATCCGTGTTGCACCACCAAGTAGCTGACAATAAAGATAGGAATAAAATGTTTTCCAAACGCAGTAAAGGTAGATTAAGGTTCACAAAAGTTTAATTAAGCTAAATTAATACGCTTTTGATGTTTGTTTGAATTAAATTGCCAGTTTGGAGAGGAAATATCAACACAGGAGTTGAGTTAAACATTTGAAAATTACGTTCAGCTCTGAATGTAAACTTCATGGTCATTTCTGTTAAGCATTAAGCTACATTAATTATGTTATAAGTAGGTTATGTGTTTGTTAAAGAGGACATCTAATGCAAAATTCTCTAAAACTGAATGTCCACTGCATTGTTTCTTCTAAGGTTTAGGAAAAGCTACTTTTTTTTCTTCTAAAACGACTCAATTTCTATGCAACTAAAATACATTTTTACATATTCAGGCTTTGCTACAGGTCAAATCAAATTGCCCATTCTGAAAAAGCCCAACCAAAACCAGCAGGTGCAGTGTTCACATTCCAAATGCGTAACTTGTTTTATGCTGCGTTGTACGTCTAATCTCTGAAAACATGAAGGATTTTACTCCTGTGAAAGCAATCTGTTCTTAAAAAATGTTTAGAAAATTAAACATTTCTAAATTTGTTGAGGAAAAACATGCTTTGACATAATGTAAAGCTTATTACGAGTTGAAGAAATAGTTTTTAGTTGTTTTTTTGCTTTGAGTTATCTCAGTCTAAAGACAAAATTAGTTGTAACTGCTCAGTGGTGATATGAAAATATATGCATTTCAACCCCCAAAATCCCTTTTTCTCATTTAACTGTGTGTTTGCAAAAAATTGGAAAGGTTTTAGATTATAAAATTATCTTTTGAAGAATTTCAATTTAGTGTCAAATTATAGTGGTTAAGCCCCACGATGACAGAAATCCACTTTGGAAGTGGTTCCTCTCTGGCTTAGCATTAGTTTGAAAGTTTAGAGAGGACTACTTTCTCACTTCAAACTTAATGTCTGGGGTTCAAACTTGTCAATTCAACTTCAAAATCTTGAGTAACAGAGTTATGTTCACGTGCCTCTGTTATGATACGTCTATGTGTGATATTAAATTAGTCATTTTAAGTGGAAATAAATGGGATTTTTAAATTAAATTTTCCAAAAACATTACAAAAAGTATGTTCTTTGTTTGATATTGTTTATATGTATTACTTGAATTTCTCAGTGTTCATCTGAAACATCCAGAAATGTTAGATAAGCCAACATCGCTCACAGGTTGCCATATTTGTTGACACATGTTAACCTAAATGACTTTAAATACTAAATTCTGCCTTATTATTCTAAAATGAAATACAGTAAAGTCAGTCAGTGAAGTGATTAAAGATTTTTGGATTTAACGGAAATCAACAAAATCCTGATAATCAGCAACCTGATGCTGTACTTTTCTACGCATTTTCAGAATATGGATTGCATATTGTAGTAATCTGGTTGAACTGTGTGTTTTCAGCATTAAAAATTGCACAAATGCTTCTGGTTTGAAAATATGTTAATCTAAAAATGTCGACCTGTTGTGCTATTAAAAATGTTTTTAATTTCATTTCATTAATGATTATGGGAATGCGAATCATGTGAGTGTGATTTCAGGTTCCTCCGGTAAAGCAGCCGTTTTGATGTAATGAGTAAGAAAAAGTGTCCTCATTAGTACTAATCAGCAGTATCTGTTGCAGCTCAGCCATTTTATCTGTGATCGAGATTTATAAGCCTATGTTTCTACAACTAGTCCTAAAACTACATTTCTAATTTCATTTGAAGTGAGACCGAGGAACGGCAGAAAAGCGACCTCTCTTGGTAAATTATTGTTACTGCATCACAGGGCCGCATGGACGCACACACACAGTCCATGCATTCATGATAGATGACGCCCTCTTGAATAAGTCTTTGTCCCAGATAGTGATCATGGGATATGCTGTCAAAGAAAGCACATATAGAAGTGTTGCATCGGCGTGAGCCGAATGACCCGATTTCAGGTTCTGTGTGGGGCTCTAAGGGAACCTGGAGAGAAAAGTCTGATAAACATATATTCCGAGAAATAAGATATATATAAACATGACTATGGCTGTAAAATCTTAATCTCTAGATATTTATATGCATATTTTGTGTTAAAGCCCATTGTTAGCCATGAATAAGTCACCCAGTTATTATTTTGAAAATAAACAATAAATAATGTCAGGAAAAACTATGGGAATGTTGAAAAAACAAAAAACTAAATAAAAGCACAGATAAAGCATTTGTGCAGAAAAATATTAAAAATTAAACAGAGATGTAATGTTGTATGTTTCAAAGTTTCTAACACTTGAACATTTTTGTGTTAAATTATGTTGTGAATATAAACTACAAGGTGTTGTATTATGATTTGTTGTAATAAATGAATACACAGTTATGCATACTTGCGAGATTGAAGATACAAAATACTTTTTCTATGTTTTGTACAAATAATCATAGATAATATTATTGTATGACTGATATAATAATAAAATCTGAAAAGTGTGGCATGCATTTATATTTAAGCAATTTGACTCAATTTGCTATAATAACAGCTTCACGTTTTTCGGGATGTACACTGGTTTTGAATATATATCATCTTTGAATATTACATGGAGAGTGTCTGTGAACATGAATTTTCAGTTAGATATACACATTAATATAATTTACAAAAACATTCCATTGCAGGTCTGTTTGCATCTTTACGTTTGTTCCTGGAAGGTAAACCTCCAAAACCACCTTCAGGTCCTTTGCCATCTCTAACAGTTTTTTTTTTTTTTCCAGTGTTGTGCTGCATTTGCTTCCTTACATGTTTCCATTAGCTTTAGTTTTGCTTTCCCTGCTAAAGAAAAGTGTCCCCATATCATGATGCTGCCACTACCATGTTTTGCTGTAGGTTTGCAGTTATGGCATACACTGTCACTTTCAGATTGTGAAATGAACTGAACTCTGTGAGATGATCAAAGCTTTAGATATTGTTTTGTAACCTAACAAAGTTTTCCTCCTGATCTGTCTCTGGTGTGTTCTTGGGCTTCATGAAGCTCATTGTTCAGAAATTTGTTCACACAAACCTCTGAGGCCTTCACAGCAAAGCTGGACTACAACTAAAGTTTACACTCAGTTTACTGAATTTCATTTAAAGGTATCAAAGTCAGGAGGGATGGATAAAAACTGCATGTCAAACTATTCAGATTTCTATTTGAGCAGGTTTTAAAAGGTTTTTATCAGTTCCCTTCTACTTGGCCATCATTGCATACCGTCTCAATAAAATACATTAAAGCAAATATAAAAATTGTGAAAAGTCTCAATTTTAGGTTTAGGTTTATTTATAAGTGAATAAATAAACCTTAATTGTGATGGAACGGGAAACAGAAAGGGACTTTTCTGAGAAATTATCGCTGTAAATGATAGAAAATACAGAAATGTTGCTTATTTTTACAAACACATTAGCTAATTTAGTGCACTATACAGCCTTGCTCCTCTTCACTTTCCAAATCCTGGCTACTACTATAGCCATAACAATTTTCCCTTTTGAGATTAACTCCCTTCTTAATCCACTTCCTGGATCCACTTATGGAAAGTCTCTCTTGTGCATTTTCTAATAAAGTACACAACACACTATGTCAGGAAAGCAATGCGCTCCTTTACAGTTTACCCGTCTGCCTGTGGGCATTACAGCACGTGAACCTGATGGTCAGCTGGGATCAACAATGGGCTTTATCGGATTTACTGATCCTATTTAATAGTTACGCGCTTCACCAATTCCATTTATAGTAGGACACTGTTTAATTTCTAAGCGAGTAGCGAGCGCCGACTGGCTCCTGTGCAGTTCATTCAAAGCTATTTTGCATTCTTAATCCAAAGCTTAGAAAACAGTTTAGCCTCGGTGGCAGCCAGTGATTTCTTAAAATGAGGGACAGCTAATCAATCTCATTTTGAGCCTCCGACAATCAAGGCAGGGGATAATCACAATGGAATTAAACGCCAAACCCCCTGCTGTAAGGCAGCCACATGAGGAGAGACTTAATAAGTTTTTTCTTTGGAGTGCAGTTAAATTTCTGTGACTTATTCAGTCACACTGACGCTCCTTACACAGGGTGAGAGGGTTTCTTATTGACAAAGAATCAGACTCCCAGTTATATCAATTACAATTTGTTATTTAGTTAATCATTTTCATAACAAACTAATGGAAACAGTCGCCACAGGAAGAAACATGAAGGAGTAAAAAGTAATTTGCCGCAGACTAACAGGCTCCTCCGCTGTTGGTGGTTACTGTTGCGGCATGAAACAAAGTTCAGACATTTGTGTTTGCAGACTGCAGTTATGACAAACGTAATTTGGCAAATATGTTCATGCTAAGTTTTTTTTTATTTTTGAAAGAAGCTTTTCAGGATTCCAGTTCTGTTTTTCATGTTACTTACACGTTTTTAAGCCATTAGTACTTTTTCTTTTCAATATGTTTTTATTAAGGTGTGCTGTGTGAACATAAATCTATATAAAGCCAACATCATCAAAGTATTTGTATGAGCTGTAAACATTCCTATTTTGATGTCTAATTTGATAATCATGTGCATTAGTACTGAGGAAATAATACGTAATTCTTCAAAAGTGAATATCCTGCAAAAGACACATATGAATCATAAGACTGATTCCCCTAATCAGAAGTCATTCAGCTCTTTTGAGACCTTAAAATGATCCATTTATTTGTTTCAGGTGTCGAATCTGAAAGTTGCAGGACAGTTGCACCTGGAAAGCAATGCTGTTTTGCTATATGTACGCAACATAAATTTGCTAGCGTGGATGTAGGTCAGGGTTTGCTTTGGGTCGTGGGGTCAGGCTTTGCCTCAGTTCTTTTTGTGTCTTATTTCCAGGTTATCCCAGATGGTGGATAGATGGACTGGCTGCAATGATATGGTAGAGGTTCAGTCCAGTTGTGGTGACGAAGGGGTTTAGCCAAAAATCAGTGCTCTTTATTTACCACTTTGACACCTGAACCATGAGCAAAACAATGCAATCATGTGTACATGAAATGAAATTTGGCTGGGTTCAGTCTTGAAGAGGATCTGATATTTTCTTCCACCTGGTGGAGCTCAGAGTAAAGTCATTGCTCGTTGTGAGCTCCGGTTTTATGACGAAATACTTTATTATGTCTCTGTTATTATTTGTGTTTCTTATACTCTAGATTAAGTCAAAGAAATCTCAAGCTGCATTGAAATCCCATTTGTTTTAGGATCTTTTCAAACCACACATTAGCCACATTAGCACTGAAACCCAAAGGCCTTGAAAGACCATTGAGAAGTCAATAGGAATATTTCTCAAGACTGTTATAACAACAACACCTGGTCCCATTAAAGTATTTATAGTACATAAAGGAATGAAATGTGACTTAAGATTTTCCATAGCACCATAGATCATAGAAAAAGCTGAAAGGGAGATGCATATGGTGAATTAGAAAATTATTTTTCACATTATGTCACCTCACCACTACAAACTTCATTTTCTTAGAGTGGATATTTTTTACCTATGGATTTGTATTCTCCCCTACTGAGTCAGTTCTCTGCAGGACCATCTTCTACTCATATGCAGAGCTGCAGGTACTTTGGTGATATTTCTCTTCCAGCATTCCATATCTAGATCATAAAATCTTTGCATAGAGTTATTTGCAAAGAACTTAAGCTCAGTCAAATTGGAGTGACAGGATCATCACCTGTCATGTCTTCTCCCAGATTTTAAGTTTGAACTTTGACTGGGTATTTCTGAATGTGAATATTCCCAGACCTAATCCATGCAGAGCTGTACGTTTGTAGTTTTAGTCTTGTTAGCAGGCAAATTATTTTGCAGTCCTGAAAAGGTTTTCTGATCTTTAGATCCATCTTCTCAGAAACTACGGCCTACTTCTTTGTCTGTCATGAAAAGAGCATCTTCAAAACTGATGGTGTGTCATAGTAAAGTGGTTGTTTCCTGCTACATCTGGTGAGTCGCATGTAGTCTACGAAGCAAATGTTGGTCATTTCAATCGGAGTATCTTGTTCCACATGTTTTATTTCAAACTGCAGACAAGACTTCTTATGGCTCTGTTTAATCAACGCTTAAAACGTTGAAGTCACTCTTTAATAAAGGCCGGATTTTTGGAGCTCATGACAAATAGTTATCCTGCCGACAGATTCTTCCTTCTGACTTGTAGATCTGCGCAGCTCCTCCAGAGCTACCCTGGGGCTCTCGGCTGTTTCTCTGACTAATGCTCACCTTGTCTGGCCTGTCAGTTAATAGGGAAGGCGATGAACTGGTAGGTTTGCCTTTGTGCTGTACTCAATCCACTTTCAGATGTTCAAGCACTGAAGAAAACTCAATGAGAAGTTCAAAGCTGGGCATGATGATGCCTGCTGTTTACTCATGTTCTCTAACAAACTTCAGAGGCCTTTACAGAACTGAGGTACTACACTTGGACTATATTTGCTAATCAAGCTACCTGAAGAGAACCTGATTAGCAAAGGGACAGTTATTAGTTGCACTGGATCTTATTTAGGGGTATCAGAGTAGAGGAGAAATGGATGTGCATGACTCACTTTTCAGATTTTTTTAAACCATGTATTTCTATTTTGCTTTGTTGGTGCATGACTTTGAACCACAATAAAATACGTAAATTTCTATGGCTGACAAAATAGCCATAGACACTATTGCAGGGCATCATAAAGGTAAAGCAAGCTAAAATGGGTATTTTTGTATAAAACAAACTTGAACAAATGATCTAAGCAATGACAAGAAGATGTTAGTGAGCAGAAACAGCTCCGAGACCCACCGTTTTTTATTTTTTTGTTTTTGTTTTTTTTTGTTAGTAATAAATAACAGATTTGAGGCCTGGTGTTGACATAGGATGGTCTGTCACTGTTGTGGAGTTGTATCAGACAGCCACTGGAGTGAGGCAGGATATATTTGTTCAACATGACTTCAAATTGTGCTCATGGTCAACCGCTGAAACACAGCCTTCAATCTCACACTCACAAACACACCGACGATTCTCTCCCTCCATAAGCCGACAACACACACAAACAACGACGCTGTCCGCTCATTCCAACCAATCCCTGAAGTTCATGCTCTCACCAACTCCCATGACAGCTCTGCTCGGTCTGGATTTCATGAATTCCTTGAAACAGAACCGCTGCTGCCAAGACAATACCTACACACCACAGTGAGGCGTTTCTTTGAAACGCCTTAGCCATTGTTTGCGTCCTCATGGTGGAAAACAGCAACAGGAGCCATATATCCTTGACAAGAGGAGGTCATTTTGGGACTAAATGATGACCTATGTCAATCTTCTTGAATTTTAATTAGCCATAAAATCTGCTGGTAGACGAGAAATTGCCGGGTATGTTTATGCATGCAAAAACAATAAGGGAATGTGACATTGTTTGACTTTGTCATTAGTTGCATCTCCTTCCCGCTGCACAGACAAACAACCTAATGTTATTTGCACTTGCTGTTTTAAATAAGACTAATTTTGAGTTACATAATGTCCATAAGAGCTTTGAAAATCTCTGCTGTAATGAGGCAACCTTGTTTTTTTTTTCTGTTTGTTTTTTGTTTTTTCCAGGCCAATTAATGAAGTTCTTTTGAATGTCAACCGGCATTTCCCTTTAATGGGATCAATGCATGAATTTGATCAAAAAGGACACACAAGGTGAACTGGGATTAAAAATCCATCTGCCAAACATTATAAAGCTACTTGTATAAAACTGGGACAGGAACATGTCTAGTTAGGAAAGAAATTTGTATTTTATTGCTAGCAAAAAATAGCATATGAAAAAAAAAGATTTTAATGTAACAACAACAATAATCAGTGGGTATTATTTATGAACTGTGTTTTAAATTATGATTTCTGACTTAGTTTAGCTATTGTGCAATAAACAACAAAAAGGTCTCAATGAGAAATGCAAAATAAATGTTTTATTAGGCTAATGTTGTGTGTACATTACAGGAAATCGCCTGGTTGTTATAACATCTTGAAATAGGGTTATATTAAGATAAATTCCAGAAGCAGAGATAAAAAATTAAAATTAAATTAACAATTTAGTAGTGTAAGTCTCCTCTCTTCACAACAATGATTGCAACATCAAGTTATGGGTGTTTTTTTTTGTGTTTTTTTTTTTGCATCTTTTGCATCTATTCTGTTAGAGATTTGTGCTGTGTCTGTGGTAACTGAATTGTTGCATGATCCAGTGTCTGCTCAAGTACAAATAATCAACCCTCCTCCTCTGGGCCTTGAGGAGAGGTGTACGATTTCAGTCCTAAATGGGTCTGAGGATGAATCTCTGCTCCAACACAAATTGTTTTTTTTTCTATACTGTTTAGAGTTGGCATGAGCCTGCTATTACAAACACTGACCTCTAGGGGCTTAATGAAAAAGAGCTCTGTCTCATTTGCTTCAGTTCTGTCTGTCTCCACTGCCACAGCTGATATATGTTGCAGCTTATCACTAAGAGAGCAAAAGTTCTGCCATCATAAAGTAGTGTGTTGGGAAACTGTTTTTTTTTTTTTTTTTTTTTTTTTTTTATAGGTACGTTTGTGGGTGTTTTCCAGAGGTTGGTCATTCGTGGAGATTCTCAAGATTTTGTTTCAGTGTGTTTGTTTTAATTTAGCTGTGTTTGACTATCATTGTCATCCACATTCCAGTCCGCTAGGGGGCGGTGGTACAAAAAAAAAATACAAACGAAGAAGAACATTTAGGTGCATCGAAGCTAGGACGCATGCACTTAAAAGTTGCAGAATGATGGCGCTCAGAGGGTAGAGGTGGTCACCCCTCCCTTATGAGGACCAGAGCCCAGTTCTAATGCAGCGGAGCTTAACAATAAGGCTAATGCTAAGGTGAGAATTAGGTGTAGAAATATAATAACCCAAGTGTTAGCTACACATAAATTCAGTTAGCAAAAGAACTGAAGTCAGTTAAAAATGTGTGTGTTGTTTGTAAAAAAACAAAAACAAAAACCCAAACGTACTTTTGCGAGAGCCTTTATTAAAAATAATTTATTGTTATTGTGCAGTTGTTGAAAACATAAACTCAACCACCTATAGTAGAAATTCAATGGGCTCTCCTTGCGACTGCTCTGACCTCATCCAGGCATTAAAAAGATAATCCCACAAATCTTGACATTCTTCATCTTAAAATTTCTAACCATAAGTTTGAAGGTAACTAAATATAATTTGCCGTTAAACTCGCCACCTCTCTGCTCTCAATGCAACACCACTGACAACATTCTAGAAGTAAATGCCAAGATGATGGATGGAATGACATATTTATTTTAAACCAGAACGGACTGGGATCATGTAAAGTTCATGCACCTAAAATACTGAAGAAAAGATAATGATGTGCTTCCATAAACTTAAATTGTTGCAGATGTTTTCCTGATCAGCATCAATTGGGAGCCCCAGTGAAGCAGGAGGAGTGGACGCCTCGGCGTGTCCCTCTCCCTCCCAGTCGGGACTCAGACGCTCCCTCTACCGGCCAGACGACGCGCAGACAGCCGCTGCTCCTCTCTTGGAGCTGAACACCGGACCACTCAAACCAGGCGTAATTCAGGAATCAGGACTCACTCACACATTCCTCCTCCAAAGAGTGCAAAGACGCAGCCGTGTCCGCCACAGTCCTCTCCCCCTACCCCCTCACCGCAGGACAGGGGACAAAGGACCGAGGAGCCACTTTAGATTTTTACACAGCTAAAGTACAGTTTTAGTTAGAAAAAGAAGAGTTTCCAGTTAACCCCGCGACTGGGGGGTTAACGCTACCACGGCGCTGCCGACATGGATAAAGTTATCAATTGGTTGTTTGCAGCGATGAGCCTCCTGTTGTCCGTCCAAGGGGAAGTTTTTAAAGGTAAGGATGATCACCCCAAGATGTTTGCAGGCAGCGATCTTCTTTAACGCCACGGTGGCACGGGTTAGAGATGCACTTCAGTCGAGTTTAATCACTTCTCTCTGATGCATTAGTCATTGTTGCGGTGTAGAAATCCTTGAAGTAACGCACTAACGTGTCATTTTGTATTCAGGCGTGGAGCCGGGTGTGTTGTTTTTCCCTCTCGCATTTCGGGGAATGTCACATTTGAACTCCTGCTTTCAGCTGCGCGGAGTTTGTTCTCACCTTTGCGGTCCCACGGCGCGCGCAGCGGACAGGTGCGCTCCGCGTGGGCGACTCTGCTGCCGTTTTACCGCCGCTGTTTGCGCGACAAGTTTGCAGTAGACTGAGGGGACTGTTTGAGCCTAACTTTATCTTGATCTGTCTAATGTGATTAACCTCAAGGGATTCACGCAGCAAACGAGCCGCCGGTGCGCTTCTGGTTCAGCTTAAAGCAGAACCTTCTGTCATTTTTCATTAGTGCATTTCAGACATAAAGTGCCCCTGTAGTAATGCATTACACTGAATTTAAAGCGCGGTTGATACGTTTTGAAATCTGTGAGAAAATCATTCCAAGTTTGCTTCTTTTTTTTTTTTTTCTTTTTTTTTTAAGTTTCAATGCAAAAAACAATTCAGTTTCTCCACATTCAACAGAACATATGGTGTATTTTAAAAAGACATATCACCAAGTTTCATTTAATCTCTTAATTCTCCCTTTTCTGTCATCTTTAACCAGTGGGACTTCCAGAATAAAATGAACGACCAGATTGGGAGGTGGGGGGATTGGCACAACAAAACAAAAAGCAGAGGGGGAAAAAAAAAGTGTTTTATTTATTTCTCTTCATACATTAATCTACAACAGAAGCATAAAAAGAGGGTAGTAAGAAACGGAAACATGTACTTTTTAAATGAAAAACATGTAAATCGCTGTAGTTTTTTGCCCAAGCTGTTTTTAGCTGTAGTTAATTTGTCTGATCAACTTGATCAGAAGTTTATCAGGACTCTCGATGGTGTTTGCATTGCCACTTTCTCCTAACTTTTGATTTGGCCGGTTTTATTATAAACGTAACGCAAATAAGTTAGAGCCGAAGGTTCATTTGTAAAAAGAGTGACGATTTTTCACCAGATTGTGGCTTACTGGCATTCTTGTAACAATACTATTAAATTTAGTGACTGTATTTCTCTGAATGCATGTTTACAAGTCCCTAAATGGGGTCATTTCAGCTCTGCCACCTATGTCACATAATCTATGTGGTGGGAGAAAAAAAAAAAAGGAACATTAACCCATATTATCCAATCAATAAATGGATAAATGATGTCCAGACTGAGGCTGATCCCTGCAGCCAGGAGACATAGCTTCAAATTCACTCTAACAGATGAAGCTGGCTGTTCTTATTTCTGAATGTGTTTCATTGTTTTTTTGTTTTTTTTTCTGGTTTGAACTTGTGATGTGTGGTTTGGCTCGTTAGCAGGATGCTGTGTAGATTCAGCAGAAAGCCGATGCATTTCGTCAGGAGCCTGTTGGGGGCAGCATGCTACACTCATAATATTATACCCAGATGATGAAGGCAAAGCACTCAAGAGAGGCAGAGTTCAGATAGACTTTGGAAACAGATTGTGGCAGTGTGGTGCAAACTAAAATACTGATAAATATTCTCTGGAAAATGTTTAGGATAAACACACGGCTTACATCAACTGTTCCCAACACCTCAGGTCAATTTTTAGTGACTGAGAACTCTCTTGCCCTGAAGCTCAGAGTATTCCCAGTCCATTTTTTGCGTGGGGTTTATCAGTCTTGCCCGCTGGCAGCCTCGGGAACTGGAGATTTATTGGGAGCTGGCTGCTCGGCATTGGCTCCCAGTGGTGCCAAAACCATCGATAAATGTGCTCCTAATTGCACAGTATGTGTGTACGTGTGTGTGTGTAAATATGTAAACCAGGATGAAATCAATTCGGACGCATTTCGCTCTCTCCGGGTAGGTGACGGATTAGCCACACACGGATGGAGAGGTGGAGGCTAAGCGTGCAGCAGCCGGGGCGTTTGTTATGGAGAGCATGCGATAACGGCTCAAGTGATAATTAGATCACGGAGGTAACCAGAGCTCCTGTTCACAGTATCAGGAGCTTGTGGCGGTGGACGCCTCGAGTCGATCACAGACAACAGTCCTTTTGGAAAAGTCTTTTAATTTACTGGTGAGGAGTGAAGCCATGACACTCCATCAGTTTAATCTCCTGTCGTGTCACCTTGCTGATCTGTCTGCATTCGGTTTGGGCCAGTACGAGAGACCAAAGTGGGAAAAAAAACCCAGTTTTCTTTGTATTTACATAAATAGAGAAATGCAAGTATTGTTTATTCTGCTGCTAAAGACATTGGTAATTAGTTATCAATCCTTGTATTGTTCATAAAGTAAAACAACACTGTCCACTGCTGATTAGCTGGCACAAAGAAGGCTTTTTCATCAAACAATATTTTCTTTTTGGAAAACACAGATAATCATGGCGTTAATACTAAAGTAGCTACCCATCGTTGGTAACCAACTTCAGACTCTATCAAAGCAGATGGTCAGGCTAAAAAAAGCCAGCTAATATTGTTTTCAACCTTTTTAATCATTTCGCCTTCCAGTAAGGAGATATTGTTGATGATAAATAACACAAAGCCATTGAAAGAACTACTGTAAGTATATCTGCTATTTGATTGCATTGTCAGAGATGCAGCAAATACACTAAATATATTTTGTACAACATAGAAAGTAGTCATGGATCAGTCATCCTGTGTGTTTGATCTGTCTTTTCAAATGGGATGGCAGCTCATGATTCTTTTTGTTAAAAGGAAATCTTTCCCTTCTACTGTTGCCACATGCATTTGTAGTATAAGGAACGTCTGCAAAGTCAACGAAAGGAAGTCATCAGTTCATGAGTTGAAACACTTATCATATGGCGTAGTAAACTGAACTTGACTGCATTATATTATTAGTAGAATGAAAATGGTGTTTATTTACAGTAACTGAATTTAATTCTATACTTTTTTTGTATATAAATTAAATCAGTTGGTCCTTGTTGAGTGCCTTGAGAAGACAGTTGTGTATTTATGATGTATAAGTAAGCTATTTTGAATTTTGTTACGCTTGTGTTACTCTATAAAGCGACGAACGGCAATACAAGTATAATATTCTGCTCAGTAAGTGCCAATGTGGCCAAAATTATACAAGTCTGTCAGTCAAAATAACCCAAAAAAGTGGAAAAATCTGCACAAAGCATTACCAGCAGGAACAATAATGTCAGTTTTTCACATAAAGCAGTTGTCTTTAACATGTTTTGTATAAATAACCACTGCCTAAATGATGATGCAGTGGTTAGAGTTCCTATTAAAATCACTTTAAACTAGTATTGGTGTGTTAAAAAAAATATTTTGCGGTTTCTAAACCTTGACATTAGTAACCAGCCCATGGATCATCTGCTTTTCTGTTTTATACTTTGTTCAGAAACAAAGTATAAAAAAAACATCATTAAAAAAATCTTATTGTGTAAGGCGCTTGTTTTCTTTATTATAAACACAGCCTTTTTTTTTTCCAGCAGCCCTGGCCTTTGATATCTATACTTCGTCTTTCGACCGAGCACATTAAATTCCAGGGAGCTGCACACTTTGTTATGTTTACCACCTTCTCCAGCTAGCCATAAAACCTGCCTTGTTTTCTGATGGGGGCGAGCCGTGCGTTGAGAGTAATGCCCAAGCTGGAAGAGCAGAAGAGCTGCAGTTTGTCACCGTAGAGTGACTGCCGCTGATGGCGTCCTGGTTGACCGATCCTGATTGTCATCCACGCTGTGACTAAGGGAGTAAAACAGCACTTTGGCTGCTTGAGAAGATAAACAGCACTTCATTTGAAGTCTGGCAATAATTTAGATAGTTTTTCATTTGTGATTTTTTTTATTTTTTTTATACATCTTTCTTCTTTCTCTCTCCCGGCTGACTCAGATTTAATAGAGACTTTCTTCCGAAAGGTGTCCTAAAAGGTGGCAGCTTCCTTTGTGTGAGCCACTGGAGAATGAAATTAAATATGCATGTGAATTTTTTTTATTTTCCTTATATGATGGCTTCAACTGGTGTTTGAGGAGAAACGCTGCGTGGTGATTGATGATAGCACAAAGCAGAAAGTGAGGTGTCTGCGTTCTTCTGTTACTTTGCTTTTCAGACACTTTTATTATGATGATAATGAATGCCGTGGAAACACGTGGATTTACTGAAGCCGTTCAAACACTGTACGCTCATGTGTGTATTTCCAGAAAAAGGTCTGCTGAGTTTGTCAGCTGAGCTGTCTTAAGACTGATTGTGGCTGGTAGACGTGAGGAGGGGGAGCATGGGAGAGTTGTCAATTATCAGGCTAAACTTTGAAAACTTACTGTTACATTTTTGTTTTGGAAGCCTGGAGTATATGGAGACGGTCTTATGTGTTTCACTTATGGGTTTGTGTCAAAAGGAAAAACTGGATTTTTTTAATGACAACTAAAAACACGGTCTTTTATTATTCTTCAAAAAATAAAAAAATAAAAGAAGCCGTTTTTAAATTGTGGTTTTATTCATGAAGGCGGACAAACGCTATCCAAATTAGCCAGGCCTTATGTAAAAAGTAATTGCCCCCTAAACCTAACAACTGGTTGTTCCACCCAGCAACAATTGCCATCAAGCTGGCAGCTAGTCTTTGATATTGCTGTGGATAAATTTTAGCCTGCTCCTCTTTGAAGAAGTGTGTTAATTTAGCCACATTGGAGAGTTTTCAACCATTTCGTCCTGTTAAAGTCATGCAACAGCATCTCTATTGAAGTTTAGTCCAAACTTTGACAAGGCTACTCAAACATATTTATTTATTTTTAGCCATTTTTAATGGATTTGCTGGTGTGCTCTGGATCATTCTCCTGCTCTTGAGTTTTGGGTTAAATCTGTGGCTCAGATATCATCTTTCAGAATTTTCTGTGAGAGAGCTAAGTTTATGCATATTGTTTGTTCTAATTTTTTATACATAACTGTATGCTATAGTAATTTCGTAACCATTGGATATGTGTTTACATTACACATTTTACATAGAGCTGTATTACAGAACAGCAGCTACTGATGCAGCAGCTGCAAAGGTAGCTTTACTTTGAGTTTTCTCATTTGAGAACCAAACCAGGAGTCTGCGACATAAATCACACATGAGATTGTTATATTAGATTTCACTGTTTTAATCATCAAAACAAAGCGTGTTATCCTGAAGAAAGGGCTCCCAGTTTGACACATTATCCTGCCTGGTTAAAATGGAAAAAGCCGACCTCTGTTCTCCAGAAGTTGCCACAAGGGGTTCTAGGAAATGCAGGAAATCAGTTACAGAAGGCAGAGAGGTCGTCGAAAAGAGTAAACAACACTTCATCATGCTGTAGAGCTGGAGCTGAATACAACATTGCAGGCCGATGAAACCCAGCAGTGAAGGAGTTAATAAAGGCAGATTTAGATTATTTTTTTTCCTCAGACCCAAGTGGTGTGGCATCCAGCCTTCATTCCCAGGTTTTACACATAAGCCTTGATGTTGAGCGTCCCGCTTGGCCTTTAATTTGAAGTTAGAAGGTTTAATGATTAAAATAAGAGATACACCAATCAAATAGTCAGAGACTAGAATCTACCGTTTTTGCATTTGTTCCTTAAATGCATCATATTTATCTCATTTTGAGTTTGTAAATGTATTAGTCAACAAAATGTACTTTAGTGCACTTTACTGAGTTTAATTTTACAGAAATCTGATGAAAGTCAGTCATATGCTTTTTATCCTAAAGTGGGTTAATCTTGTTGTTCCATAAATTTATATTATCTTTTGTAGTATTTAAAAATATTTGTTTAATATTTAAAAGTCTGAATCAGAACGTCTAACGTCGGAAAACGAGAAATTAGTATCTGCCTTATAAAGACTGATCAGTGCATCTCTAATACACAATAAATCAAATTCAGTGAACCTTTTGTCTGAAATGTTTTAGACTAATAATCAGCAGACACTTGACCTGCAGCCACTTGTAGCATTTTTCTGTTCGGGGAGGTTTGCCTTTTAGATTCAGTAAGTTAAGCACATGATGACTGACCTGTCTGGTCTGAAATGTTCCACATTTCCCACAAAAACCTCAGGAGGAGCTTCTGTGTATTTAAGGTCATTGTCCTTCTGCAATGTCCCAAAACTGAACCTCTCAAAGGCTGTGATTTCCTTACTGTTCACCTAAAACAGACAAGGCGTTCATTCACCTTGACCTTTTTCGCCTTCTGGCCCAGGACAACCACAAACTTTACTGTATTTTATTGGAATTTTATTTGACAGACCAACATAAAGTTTCACATAATTGTAAAGTGGAAGAAATAAAAAAAGATTTTCAAAGTTCAAAATTTTAGATTTTTGGATTGAAAAAAATGGAATATCTCATGTTGTATTTTGTAGGGTTTTTTTCCCTGGCTTTTATCTTTTGTTTGGCAAAGGTTTGATTTCTATGCAGACATCTTCACTGCATTCTGTGACTCGATGTGGTGAGGCTACCAGAAAGCTGCTAGCTTTTTCGGATTAATTGCACATTTATTGCCAGTAGGATTCACTTCTGCTGCCAACAGGTGCAATCTGTACAAGAACACTTGTAAACTTGGCACTATGGGGCTAAGGATGCAGAGATCCTCATGCAGACTGAGAAGCACAAAGCTAATTGTCCAGAGCCACAAAGAAACCGTGGAAATTTCAGTTTTTGCTATGCTTGGCTGCAACACAGCAGGATCCCCCAGTCACCCACTATATTTATAGTTTTTTTCGATCTTCATTTTCATTCATGGTGGCATTAAAAAGACACCCTGACTGAGCTCCATCCATCTGACCATCAACTCTGACCTGTTTACTTCTGTCCTGATGAAAAGCATCCCCCAAAAGCACGACGCTATCGCCATGTGCCAAGAAGTTCACTTTTGGTCTCACATGATCAGAGCTCCTGCTGCCACATACTTGCTGTGTCGGCTGCATTGTGTTGAGGTAAAACTTTTTGGCTTTCCTTTCAACAGCAGCAAAACATGTGAAAATAGTCAGACACAAACATGCGACTGTTTGCGCTGCAAGTATAAAATCTGCCTTTCATGAGTGCTTTCAAATGAGGTAAAGTGTTGGGAAGTCTACCAGTGCGGTTCACCATCTTCATATCCCCTGAGGGCCTCTCTACATTCAATCATTAGTTGTTGATTTGCAAGCGGATTTTATTTACATTCTTGAGAGGCGTTAATAGTTTGAAGTTCACTCTGGAGGAGGCTGATGTGGCAGCGTTATCTGTGGTGGAATGATAATGTGTGAGGCATGCCGGACAAACAGAGGATGAACTAATTACACACAGCCCTCTTTTCTTCAGATGAGAAGGATAAAAGCTAATGAATGGCATGCAGGCCAACACAGGGGATGGCTAATGAAGAGAGAGTGAGAGACAGAGCGTGAAGTGTTTGTGTGTGTGTGTGTGTTAGGCATGCTCGAACAATCCTGTGATCGCATCACCGTGTCTGAGAAAAACAACAACTGTAATATGCAGCGGATCATGTTTACAGAGGCCTGCAGACGTCGGGAGGTGGCTTGGAGAATCCAAGGCACACTGGAAGTTTTCACTAATTAATGCTCCGAGGGACTCGATTGTTATTAACGGTGACGAGTTGGAGGAGGGGAGTCGGGGAGGAGTAGGCGAAGCTGTTCAAATCAGAACATCACCGTCTTCTGCTTTAATTGATCATTGAACCTCTGCTCTGCAGACCGCATTATGCTCCAGTTCACTTGTCTTTTAAAGAAAATAATAAAGTTGCAAGAATCGCATCTGTCTTGGAGAGAAATAACTGGCGGGCGCTCCAGAGAGTTAACACTCAGATTGAATTGACCTCAACCCTGCCAGATTCCCTCCCCCTCCCCATCTTCAGACCCTGCACTTCAATCAGTTGCATCTATGCAGGACTGTTTGGCCATAACCCTGGGGGGGGGGGCTGATTTTAGAAGAGCACACTTTGCTATTTGATTCAGGTAAATGTATAGAGTTGACCTGAATTGTTGAAGCTTAATGTCATGTCCTGCAACTGTTTATAACACCATGTGCCAACTGAGAAGCAGCAGTTTTTTTTTTTTACTACAGTTCAATTTACAGGCATTAGTGCTCCAGTTGTCAGAATTTGAGAGATTCCAAAACAGACAAGAAACAAAGTCGCTGACATCTGCCTGTGTGGAAAGAGCTACAAGCAAATTTCTGAGGCTTTTTGACTCCAGTAAACCAAAGTGGGAGCCATTATCCACAAATGGAGAACACATGGAACAATGGCGACCTGTCTTAGGAGTGGTTGGCCTACGAAAATTAGCATTAGACTCATTCAGGAAGTCACAAAACAACCCAGAACAACATCAAAAGCACTTGTCTCAGTTAAGTTCAACAGTAAGAAAGAAATTGGGTAAAACAAACAAACAAACAAAAACATGGGAGACTTACACAGCAAAATCCAAACTGTGTCTCATGTTTGAGGTGAACTGCAAGACTTTTGGCTGATTATTCTGTAGACTGAAGAGAGAAGTTGAGGAAATTATGAACTCTGCTTTCCTGTAGGAGAATCTCTGTTGGTTTAAAAAAAAGGTGTGTTAGTGGTTTAATCAAATCCAGGTCTTAAGTGAGTTTGATATGTGGTGGTGTGAATGAAATCCCTCCAGTATGGCTAAATTAAAACGATTCTGCAAAGAAAAGCAGGTCAAAATTTCACCACAGCGACATAAAACAGTCCAATGGTGACACAGACAGTTGTGAGATTGAAGGGGAAATTCATTTTTCACAAAGGTGTTTACCTTGATTCATTAAAACGGTCTTTTTTTTTGTTTTTCTTCAGTTTTTTTTTTTTTGTTTTTTCCTTTTTTTTGGTTTTTTAAATTTTTTGATTTTGCCAAAAAAAAAAGATGCAAAAATAGGAAAATAACTTTGTTTATAGCACTGTGTTACTCAAACCCAAGCTCTCTCCTTTGTGGGACAAGAGCTTTAGCCAACTTGGAGAAGTGACTGCGTTTCATTCCAGAAAAAAGCTGTCTGCGTAGGCTGATGCTGCTGGTAGCGTAGGTGGTGGCAGTGGGAAGAGGAAGAAGAGGACGGTACGAAGTGGGGAGGAGAAGCTGCTACTGCTGTTTCACCTTGTCTCCTGTTATTTATTAGGTTTCTGTCAAGGCTCAGGCAGGTGTACATCCCTCCTCCTCCTCCTCTTCCTCTCCCCATCCGGGCCTTATGAGTATTACCAGAGGCAAAATTCTCCATTACTGTCAGTATGAATCTGTTGCCGTCACATTAGTGCACGTCATGCAGTCATTAATGCATTAGGCCTTGTTTGAGTGCCAGTTATTTGCATTGGCTTTTACGCTGCCTGTTTGCCCTTGTGCTAAAAGCAGCCTCGGCCGAACCTATTGACCATTTAACTGTTCGATAATGAAGCGATCCCTGAGGATAATTTGGGCCCCGGTGGTCCTGCTTAACACGGGTTATTAGTAAGAGAAGGAAAACATTAGGCCTCGTGGATGCTGTTTCGAAGGGAACCCAGAACAAATCCGTCTCTCATTTCCCTGCTGGTCCTTATGTTTTTGAATGCAGAAGCAGCCGTCTGGCGTATGATCGCACCACTAACAGCAGTGCACACTATTATCCACCGTTATCCTCTACTTCTTCCTCCCAAAGCACAATGTACCTGATTATGCTCCTATCGGTCACACTCCGGTGCCTGTTTGGAGGCTGTTATCTGTTCGCGGTGGAGACTCCTCGGGGAGGCATACAGCCGATAAGAGACTGTTGTTCTGTAAACAGCCCTCTGACCTCCTCCGGCTGGGTCTGGCTTCTTTTCAAATGGGTGTCTTTTGTGTTGGCCCCTGAGCTCAAACTAGCATGTGACCGATCCCCCCCAGGAGGAGAGGTTTTAATGGCATTATTGTACACTGCACACCATGCATGGTGGTCACTCTGCAGCTGTTTGAACGGCAGAAAAGAAAAAAACATTCACAAAGTGATGAGAACTGCCCTGTTGACCCGCTCTAACCAAACACCGCCTTTTAAGAGGATTCAAACCCCTTGGACCACCCACAAAGTTTAGCGAGTTTTCTTGGGACTTTTTCTGATTGGTTGGCGCAAAGTCATTTTTACTTACTTTTATTTTCACTTAATTTTTCTCAAAATAGTTTGAAGAGCCTTAAGCTCGGTTAGGTCTTAAAACAATATCCCAACCTTAAAATATCTAAGAGCACAATTCAGTACATCATCTGAAAATGGAAAGGATATATCCTAACAGAAAACCTACCGAAAAATGGCTTAAAATGAGAAATGAAAAGTAGCCACTGTCACACCAATGGCTAACATGGATCCAAACAAACACCACATATTTGGGCTTCCTTAGGTTTTCCTAAAGCCATGTAGGCATGTGAAAGAGAAGATGTTCTCGTCAGATGAGAACAAAATACATTATATCGTAAGTAGCCTCAAACTTCACTCTTCTCATCACAGGGTGAACCATGGAGGTGGTAGCATGGTGCTGTGGGGAGTTTAGATCAATGTGTCCTAATCAAAACCTGGACCTAAATATAGCTAAGAATCTTTTGTAAGACTTTCAAGTTGCTTTTCACAGTTCTGCATCCAATCTGGCTGAACCTGCGCAATTTAGCATAGAACAGGCATTTTTATAAAACTGTAGAAAACCATGTATCATATAAAACTTTCCACTTCACAGTAATGCTCCACTTTCTGTTGGTCTATTATTGAAATTCCCAATAATACACTAAAAGTTTAATGTAATAAAATGAGTTCAAAGTTGAAAGGAGTCCGGATACGTTTTCAAACTGCTCCTAATTTACCTTTTTAAAGATATTCTTCTACGAATGTGATTTCCCGAGGAACTAAACCTTTAAACAAAAATCATTTTTCTTTTTTTTTTCTTTTCTTTGCGACAGTCGGTTAACTCACTTATCTGACACGAGTCAAGTGCATTAATAGCCCATCTGGGGACGGCTCTGCTAACTGGAGGCTCGTGCCCTCTCTGAGACATCCAGCACAACTGGTGTCGGATCACTTTTCATCTATTCTAACAATTTCCAAAGTGCTTGAGTAAATAATGCCTTTTAAACCGGCTTCCACGGGGATGTGCAGCAGCAAGTCGACGCGCTCACCCGTTTCACTTTTAAACACTTTTTCCGCAAATCTGTCACCGAGACACACAGCTGCGAGGCTCATCTTAAAGAAGGAGCAAACGCAAAACAATAACTGGAAAAGATGATGCCTGGCTTGAAGCTCCACTCCCACCCTGTAATCAGAGATTGCCACGCTAAAGAAATTACAGGGCGCAGGAGTCATTAGACAAATCTGTGTGAAGCTCTGAATTGCAAAAGGAAACGAAGCTGAAAACACATGTTTTTGGAATAATACACATCTGAATAAACAAACTGGTTCAAAATCTGACAAGTTGATTGTAATGATAGCATGCCGTCGGCCAGGGGGATAGATTCAGTTGAATGGGATTTCGGAGACTTGCTGGTATTAGAACATCAAAATGGGGAGTAATTAAAGGAGAAAGCTTCAAGCTTCTGTTGGCTCTTCAGCAGCATTATCATCAATTCAGCTGCCTTAGTGTCAGGCTTCGTAGTGAGTGGCCCAAGTTCACAACACATTGTGTTTAGAAATTAGATTAAAAGGAATAATATCAAAGCAAAACAATTCTTCTCCATTTTAAATGAACCCTTGATTTTGACATGCATTTTTCCTTTTATATTAAGTCTTCAAGCAAATCTTCCATTCTGCCATTCCCTCATTTCTAAATGGGACACCATCCAACATAGAGTCCCAGCTGAGGGAAGTCAGTACAGGTTTAAATGGGACACATTATGAATAGAGTCTTTTTTTTTTTCTTTTTTTTTTGCAGTACGTGAAAGCCAATACTTTGGTGCCTGCACTTGCTTTGAGCTAAAAATCAAAAGGCAAGATATCTGAAAGTGCCGAATTCTGTTAATTGTTCTTGCTGGCGAAATGTATAATGCCACTACTTCAATTCAGAGTGGAAATCTGTTGTCCTCTCCTCATATTCTCTCAAGATAGACTTCAACACTTGCAAATATGGGAAAAATAAATATGTTCCACAAAGTTTTCTTCATCGGTATTAACATCAAATTATAATTTTATCCCTTAAAAAGATATCTGAGTTATTAAACTCAGGTTCTGTTTAAATGTGGAAACCAGTTAGCTGTTAAAATATGTATGACCGTATAGGACCATGAAGTGACGCAAAGTTAAATCTTTCTATTGGTGGCACACTGCCTTCAACCGATTGCTCATATTAACAGCCAATATATGCATAAATAAGAACAATGGAAACCATCTTTGCACAACTGCAGAAGCTAACATTCATGTCCTTCCTTACCGCCACTTCTGGGAGATACAGTGAGAGTGAAAGAAGATGAATATACTGTTTCTGGATTGGTTGGGTTGCAGCCAATACCATGTCAAGTAGCATTCCCAACCTAGATGTGCTCTATGAAGACATTTGTGAATTTCCCTTAAATAATCCTAAAATAAATCATTGAATACTGAATCCAGGGGCTTCCTGTATAACCAAATTTTGCCATCAAAGGGCTTAATTCCAGTCCTATTCCACTGTGATGACTACTTCAGTTTGATATATTGTGCAGCTCTAGTCTTAAGTCTCTGTCAGAAAATGGGACATTTCAGAGTCACCGATGTAGGAGACTGAATCTGGATGGGGCGTTGCAGTCAGCCTGCTGTTAGGCTTTAAACCTGCAGTAAGAATAAGCAGCATAGATAATGTTTAATGTTTTCAAATCAGTAACAGAGCCATGGAAAATTTTATGTGACTGAAGACGAGAGTATTTTCATAGGTAATGTTATCTTAGTTTTTTTTGTTTGTTTTATGTAGAAGTCAAAGAATTTCAGAGCCATTTTTTAAAGATATTTGCATTTTTTAAAAAAGGATATTAGAAAATATTTTACTTAAATTCTTCCACACCGGTCCTGTATTTTTCATATCAGCATTTGTTTTTACAATCTGTTAAAGACGAAAAGCACCAGATGCTACATTTATCCCACTGAAGCCATTGTCTACTTACTGACTAAATAAACACCTTCCACAAAACTTTTCAAATTACTAACTAAATTATCTTGGAAATACACCCATCCAACTTTAGACTGAACTTTGCGGACTCGCACGCTGGTTTCCACAGCAAGCTGAGTTGAGTAATTTGAGAATAGGAATTACTACGTTTTGTGATTACGTGAACATGAGCCGATTTAAATGTTGATTTCAGTCCGTTTTCCATGCTATGCTTGCTTTTCCTCCAATGGGCAGCGTGGCTCATCTTTGGCCCAGCTTCAGTTTTGCAGCAGCATCAAACAGTGTCTTGGTAAGGCAGAGGTGCACAGTCTGGGTTCGGAAAATGAATAATTCACTCCCATGAGCCCAGACTTCTTGGTGTGAGACTAATATTCAGCAGCACCTGTGTATCTGAAAATCTTCCCCCCATTCAAGTCACCAGTTTCCTTTGGGGAAAACCTTACCCCAACATCAGTTCAGCTCTGCTTTTTGCAAACTGTCAGAGTAATGCTGCTGTGGCTGGAAATGTACAGGGGGAATACAGATCAGCTTACAGTAAACTGTTGTGTGACTGGACTTGGAAACGCTGAAAATATAATGAGGGCAGGGTGTCAAACCTCAATCATTATTTGGCCCTGGAAGAAATGTTTCTCCAACTTTTGTGAACGATTGAGTGTTGAAAGCAGCCAGTAGTTGTCTAGAAAGATATGCTTTAATTATGTAGCTCCTGATTTAATTAACATTTTCAGAAAGCCAAACCATCCCTAGGTTCCTTCAGTAGCTGTTCTGAGTCTAATTCAAAATGGTGCAATGTTAGTTTTCCTCATTGTTGTTGTTTCCAAGCGCTAATATTGATCTAATCAGTTTGAGATAGTTTTCTTGTTCAGATGTGCAACAGTTAAAGTAGTAAATCACCAAATACAGTGAACCCCCATAATTTGTGACGGTTAGGGACCACAAACACCCGGAAATAAATAAAATGTGTGAATACTTCTGACTCTGTCCAAAAGCGTGTACAACTGCCTGTTTTAATTAGTCCAACTTTTTCCAACTCCCGATATGTATCTTTTACATACGTCGATAGTCCCAAAGGTGTGTTGTGCCTTGACTTGTACAAACACTCATGGACTCCTAAATTGCCACTACATGAAGTCTTAAGAAATTTTTTTACTATTTTCCATATTTTCAGGTCTCACAACTTGCCTCAAGTAATTTTCTAATTTTGAAGAATAAACAGGAAGACCCAATGAAGTTTAAATCTCAAAAGAGAAATGGAGGTTTTTTTTTTTTTTACCAAACTCTAAAATAGAACATGGCTGTCATGTTTTTTATTCAGTAACAGATGCAGTAATAAACATATTGTGTGCACTTCTGGCAGTCATTAAACCTTTCATGCACTTAAACAGATTTACACCCTCTTTTTGTGAACATGTTCCTTTACTGCTGAACACGTAATTCATAGACAAACTGCTATAAGCTACTTTTGCAAGAATTAGTTTGACACCTGATTAGAAAAACTGAATCATCCCGTAGGATTTGGGCTTGCATCTGGAACATGGTTAGTTTCTATGTCTTTCTCAGATCCAACTTTGGATGTAAATATTGGTTCTAGATTGCAGGTAATTTGTTTGTATTTTCATTGAAAATAATACAAAAATGTCTTCTGACTACAAGAAAAACAAGCCCAAGTACAAACAGTGGTATTTGTGCAAATGAATGGTAAAGCTACTTAAGTTACATCTGGCTAAAATGCATTGTTTGAAGGTACAGAACAACTTTATAAAAAGTCCTGTTACTGACCTTCTGACTGGGCAGATAGTGGTTTGAATGAGAGTTGTTGAAAGACAAGCGTCACCTTGTCTTGTATTCTTTAAATACAAAGAATACTAAAACAAAATGAGCAGTGTCTCATAAAGTCATGTCCAGTAAATGAAAGTTACATTTGATGCAACTTTAATGTTTTATGTAGGCTTTAAAACAATTTTCATTTGCTTGTTAGCATTTCTACATTTTAATATTTAGATTCTTTTAATCGTCTGATATATTGTCTGCATCCAAACGTGCATTCGCAAACTCAAGGGGTGTGTTAGTGTCCAACATGCCTTTGCCAGTTTGGTTGAGTTGTGTTTTCCAAGCCGTCTCAGTGTGTTAGTGTAAGATCCATCTCTGGCTTATTATCGGGGACGTGACAGAAGGCAGCCGGCTGCAGCGCCGACGCCTTAATGAAACCAGGGCCTTGGCTAATTGGTGACACCGTGGAGTGAAGGAACGGGAGAGGCAGGAACCAGACTGTCAGGACGAACAGCCCAGGACAGCAGGTCCGGCGTCGCACTGCCCGAATTAAGCTTGTCATGTTCATTTGTAGAACACACACAGGGAGGGAACACCGACATCCTCCTTATCAAAATCCTGCAAATGGAACCCTCACTTCCTGAGCAAAGATAGCCCTGGTAACCTGGTAACCACATTTTCTATGCAGCAGTTTTCCTTTTCAATCTTCTCCCTTTCATTATGCCTTGTCAAGTCCATCTCTTTTCCACCTCGCTTTCACAGAGCCAGGTTTGTCTGGGATGAACCTGTAGTCTCTCTTCATCAGGCTGCTGGGTTTTGTTCTGGCAAGTAAAAAAAACAGAGAGAGTCACTTTTCCTCATAGCAGGGAGATACTTTTAAAAGTGGTAATTACCGTTTTTAACCACTTGAACCATTTCTGATCTGTGGTTAGTCACGTGAAGCCAACGAGAGTTAATGTTGCTGAATACGCATGAAATTTCTGAAATCTTCGTCTTATTATTTCCAGTGTGGTTGCCTTCATTTTATTAATATTTTTGATTATAAGAAATATGCCACAGTCTTTACTAAAGAATGTTAGTTATGTCATCCTTTTTTTAAGTTGACCAACATAAACTCCAGCATTGACATTTTAGCAACCCAAAGAGAAGAAGTCGGCAAATGAATGAAGCTTTATTTAATTTTGCTGAAGATATTTCATAGAACTGATCTCTAAGATACTCTGTTGCCAAATCCTCAGTAATCAAAGTACCTGTAGTATTTCCCAACGTGATTTGTGTGTAATCGCCTTATGCGATTACAATGGACACTGTATAGGAGAGGAATAACATCAGTTGGGAAACAAAAAATAAGTTAAGAAAACACAATTAATGGATTTTGATGTATGATAAACTTTCTTTAGTTGATTCTCGATTTCTATGACCAAACTCTAAGCCTCCTCCTCTTTTTAGACTTTTGACCTGCAAAAGGAAACCAAGCACAAACATCCACACACAGGTTTCGCAAGTAAAGTCTCTGCCAAATGAAAATGTGTACAGCAACATTGCATTCATTTTGTATGGATCCATGTGGAGCTGGAAGAATTATATCAGTTAATGAACCTTTTAACGATATATGCCAAAACATTTGATAATGGACCCCTGGTATTCATAGATGTTGGTGTCCACAACTGTCCGCAAATACTTGAAAGCCTCTCTAGTCATTGATGCCTGTTTTAATTGATCAAACACCAGATATACCTCAATAAGCATTAGCATGCACAGTGGAGACTGTCATAACACTGCCGCAGAAGCTAAAATCCCCAGTATTCCTTATATTTGCTGTCTGGCTCACAGCCAATCGGCGCCAAGGAAAACAAATTGCACTCCTGGATTGGCTGCTTTGCATCGGCATCCAATAGGGCGTCAAGTAGCATTGTGCCTGGCTATTTCAGCTTCCCAGTCTGCATCCATTTTTAAAATATTTTAGGTATGCTCTTCCAAAAAAAGTTGGTAGATTTTCCGTGAATAATCACAAAAAAAAAAAATCCTTGAATAGGTGAATCTACAAATACAGCACTGTAACTAGGCTGTGCTGTATTTGTAGATTCAGCACAAATACATTATCTTATCAGCCTTTGTTTAATAATAGGCCTATACCGTATTTTTTAATTAAGCCTTAATAAAAACACTTTAGTCAGTGAAAAGCACTATTATCTAAATTGTATTTCAAGAAGTAAAATGAGCAGTGCAGAAATTTTACACCAAATAGCTTAAAAACCCAGAAACTGGAACTCATTTAATTTGCCTTAAACTGGCAAGTAAACATGCTTCTCTTGTAATTTGTCTTAGCCAACCTTTCAGACTTGGACTGAATGTCAGTTGTCAGTAATCCTTCCTTCCTTCCTTCCTTCCTTCCTTCCCCTTGGCTGCCTGTCTGACCCTTCTGCCCATAGACTCTATCTGCTTTGCAGGAAGCCAGTTTGGCTCCTGGATGTCCATAAGAGCTCAAGGGCGCCTTCCGAGGTGTCAGAGCTGACCTTTCTGTGATGGTATGACGAATATCGTACCGCAGGCCTCCAACTGCCGTGGCCCTGGCTTATTTTATGCCTCAAAATGCACCGCAGGATTCACTCTCCCTTCTGTTGGTGGAAAAGAACCAGGCGCAGTATGCTTTCTTTTACTCCTCACATTAGACTGTAACTAATAGTTGCTGCTTGCATTAATTATTTTATGTCATTTAGAAGTTCATTATGGACGGACAGTAAATCACTCTAACACAGAGCCAAGTGTTCATTAGAGTTCATATATCATATTTTTTTTTATATTATGTTCGTAGCTAAAGAGAGTTATATGCATTTCCATAACTAAAGTCAAGAAAAATGTATGAAAGCATGGAAAAAAGCCGACTGAGAAGGCAACTGGAACCTGTTGGATGTTGGGGCCATTACATCTGAACACAGACATCAATTCATTACACAAAGTCCAAGACAAAAGTTTTGATGGCAAAGCAAAAATACTTGAGGTCATAAACTCAAGATTATGAGAACATTCAACCAGTGGGAAAGAGGAGGTCAGGAAAAACATTCTCAGAGACGAGTAGCATGGAGATCTATCAAACTGGCAACCTAAAGAGGGGCTTAAAAGTGCTTCGTCAAATGACCTTATTTTGAGCAAAATAACCATTTGAAATCGTACATTTCTGGACGTATTCAGATCCAGTATTTATTTAATCAGCAGTAATGTAGCTGTTAAAATGTCATTCTGTACACACTGTTAGTTACCACGAGTGACGCCGGTAACGTGTTACCACCATATGACCACTTTTTTCAGTAACATGCAATCATACGAGTTACTATTTCCAAATTTACAGAGAACAGCTATTAACTTAATGTAATCTGCAGATGTCTTGTACTGACAGAGGACATATAAACAATAAAGAACATCTTTATATAACAGTTGCTAGAAGGGGTGCACCAATTGCAGTTTTCTGGCTGGTCGCTGATTACCGATCTTTTAAAAAGCCTAACCTGCCTATCCAGACTTTTTTTTTTGTCTGAAATGTTGCAAAATATCACAGGAAAGTTGCTGAATTGGCAACAGTGGGGTAACTATCGTCAACTGTAAATATGCAGACAAAACCTGGCGGGCCGGTCCGTCAGTCAAAGCTCTCTCATGGCAAAGCAGAAGACAGTGGTTGATTTTTTGACCTTTGCCGAGGTAGATGACATCGGTGGATAAGATCGACTTTCTTGATTTTAAGTTTAATAGACACATTTATTTGACATATTTCCTTTTAAAAATTTATTTTGTTTTTGTGAAGAAAAGTTCTGTAATAAATTTGAGAGAGTGCTAGAGATGGTATTTCATTTTCATTATCCATGTAGTAGAGCCTCTCTGTTTTAGTGGCCATGACTTAACTGACTCTTTATTTTAGAAAAGTGTGTTTTTGAAAATGACTTCTACTTTCTATTGCTGCCTACTTTCAAAAACAAGACTAGCTATAATAAATATTAGGGCTGTAGGATAACATCGATATCGCGATATATATCGATATTTTTTTTTCCTAGAAAAAAATCAATATTCATCCGCAAGTATCGTAATATCCAACTGTCACCTTGCTCACTCACTGCTTGCTTCGCCGGGAGAGTGATTAGGTCATCAGGCTTAGAGTGATTCCTTCAGATGTTAAGTGTCAAGGTTAAAAAGGTATCAAACTATTCAGAGCAGGGTACTTGATGCACTTTATTTACTTTATAAATCCATGTAAGCTACAGTTTGTACTGTTTCAATTAAAAGAAACATGTTTTCTCACCACTTCTTTGATTCTTTTTGTTCAGCTGTCGACTTTAAGTCTGTGTCCATGTCCAACCAGAGCCAGGTATTGTGTAGTTGGTGCTTTTAATCAGTTTTCAGTTAAATTAATTCAATCCAACTCTATAACAGTCACAAAATATCACCAAAATCACTCTGACCCTCTAAAATCTTTCAGAAAATCGCAAAAGTGTATTGAATTGTATCGTCTGATGAATATCGCAATAAGTATTGTATCGTGGACAGAATATCGTGTATCGTATCGTAAGATTACTGTATCACTACAGCCCTAATATATATATATATATATATATATATATATATATATATATATCTCCAAGATTATAGGACTCCAAAGTATGATTAAATACTGAAGGTAAGAACCGTGTATGAAGGTAATTCCAACTCATCTTTGGAGGGATTAATCCTGAAAATAAAAGGTGTTTTTATCCTTGTCTGGCTTCTGTCTTCACTGGTCCACATCTGAGCCTAAGACAGATTGTGATGAAAGCTTTGGGCTGGTGGACCATGTTGTTTTAGACCCTACATGAAATGACCTGATCAAACATCCTCTGTGCTTATGGGCTGACAAGCATCACAACAAATCAGATTTGCTTCCACTTCACTTCTCGATTTCTGACTGAAGTGACAGATCTAGCCCAAGTCTGTGATCTGGCTGTCCTCGACTGCACAGGGAGATCAAAGACGGCGAAAAACATTTACATAAAAGATTATGTATGAGCTGCAATTAGTGCCTTGCCTCGGCAGTGACAACAGAGGAAAATGTTATTTTGGCTGGAAGATGGAATGAAGGTAGGGGAGGGATTTATAATAACCAGGTCTTAGCTTTAGTGTCAAAATTTTAATTGAGGAAATCCCCAAAGATTGTCCAGCATTTCCAAGAGCACCTGACTTGGAGAGGAAAGATTAGGATTAGTCTTATTAATTTTCTGTTAATGCATTCATGGAGATTCATTTTCTTCTAGATAATTAACGTGTTTTACTTTCATAGCTGGCCTCATAATTTCAAATGCCCAAGTGTACCGCTGCAGCCCCAGCACCGCATATCTTTTAATCGCACTTCCTTCAGCTCCGTCCTGCAGAAAGAGCTTATTTCACCATCTGGATTTTAATCAGGCACTCGTGTAGCTGTCATTTTCTATCAGGGTACTCGTTTTGATTCTGAATGTGCTACAAAAGACTTTTCATTTTAGGCAAACTAACATTTTTATTCTTCATTCTTTTGCAGCGTGTTATATTTATTACACGTTGTGGATTTGTCTGTGGATGTGTCAATTGGCAAAGCTGAAAGAGATTTTTTTTTAATGTCAGAGCCGTAGTATGTCATTAGAGGCAATTTCCCTGCTACAAAGAGGGTCAGCTGAGCAGGTCACATTGTGTTGTGCACTCATTGAGCTATTATCTATAACTGTGGAGTAAGAACATTTTAAAAAAGTGTTTTTAAATTGTTATAAGGTTCCTTGGTGAGGTGGAAACTTATCTTACACACTTGAACAGTGGTGCTATTTTCAGCAATTAAGCAGGTCGCCCTTAGATATATGCAGCTTATACTATTTTAATGCATTAGCACACACACCTTGGAGCAAGTAGTGTGGTTGGGCGTCAAGGCTTATCTTGTTGTGGGAGGAGTTGACATTTACTCTTAAAACTCACCTTTACTTTCTGCCTCTGGATTTACTGTAAAACGTCTCTCTAATCTAGATTTTATTGGGTATTTTAAATAAATGTTCTACTTCACCAGTATAGAACTTTTTCATGACATGTATGAGACACCATATAATAATAGCATTTGAATTTGACATTGGATCTACATTGAGGCATTTCACTATTGCAAGAAAATGAATGTCAAGCAAACTTATATTTTGTATACATTTAAATTAATTGATTCTTTTTTTGTTCCGCTTGATTTAGCTTCGTTTTTTTTGAGTAGTTCATGTGAGAAGAAACTAAGCCTTTGAGTGTTATGAGTTAAGTTTTCCAACCAACTTATTTAATCAAAGTCAGTATGTAGAAAGTAAAACTGTCTGACTTAGTAGTGACTGCAACTGGTTACTTCATTAACAAATCAATTTTTCTCAATAAGCTTTTAGTCCATAAGCATTTAAAATGCTAATTATGTTCAAAGGAAGACTGTTTGTCTGCTGTATTCATCATTTGACTCTGTGACCCGTCTTAGTTCTTAATGTTTTCAGTGTTCAAAGCAACTGCTTTGGGTTTTTTTTAAAGAAACTTTTAGAATTGCTTTACAACAGAAGGCTGTGCTTACACAGTTGGGTATCCGTTTGTCTGTCTGTCTGTAAGACACAGCCAATCACCTGAACTGCCCTCAGGCTGTCTACTTTCTGGAAGTTAATGTCATGTAAAATTCCTCACAGTTTGGGTGCCGATGTGGGTTGAATTACGCCTCAGTGGCTGAGCATGATGCTGATGCTCCCTAATGTCTGGCAACAAACATGCTGATACTCAGGATCAGTGGTAATGAGAAAAACACTTCTAAGACATAGTTTCTCCAAACATGCATCACACAGATCTGCTGTCTGGGTCAGGTAAATAAATGTTCTTTCTTTTCTTGTTGTTTTTGTTCCAAGAAAACAAGCTCAAGAGGAGATCTCTGATTTTTGTTTCTTGCCTTTTTATTATTTGAATAGTTTTTAAGAACACCTTGAACAAGGAAGGCATGTTAATTCAATATTTATTTGTTGCTGTAAGTATTAAACGGATAGGTCAATTAAATGAAACAAACAATAGTTTTTCATTTGCACTTTCAGTTTTAGATTAAACATACCACTTGGCATACGTAATTGCTGCTTTTATAATTTGAATGGCATTGCTGTCTTTACCCCAAAAGCCACAAGGTTTTCTTCTTGACGTCCTTGTTGCTATCAGACAGAACTGTCAGCTTCTTTTATTGGTTTGCGTCTTCTGTGTGCCTCCACTTCAGCCAATTTCCATTGCGGAAAGGATTCAATTTTGCTTCAGCCATCACCCGAGACTGTCCGTATCAAATGTACACACAGCTTGACGACACTTGATAACAGCTTGACCGTGGCATCAGTTCCACTGAGGGCGGGGGGAGATCAAATGGGAAGCTGCTGTTTCATGTAATGATGCCAAAACTAGTTGGCTCATGGATAGAATAATCTCAAAAGTCAATATGAAGCATTTAAAGCCAGAATTATTTTAAGACTTTTTAAAAATTTCCTATAAAAATACATTGCCATGCAAAGATATTCATACCCCTACAGCTTTTTCATGTTGTCATGTTAAAACCAACGATGTCGGTGTATTCCATTTGAATTTTTTTGGGAGAGGTGAACATAAATTAACACTTAACTTTAACTTAAAAAGGATATCATGAATGTTTTGTTTTTTTTTGCAAACCTAAAAACAAGTGGTGTGTCATAATACTGAATCCCTTTAACTTTGATCAAATCCAGCACAAATGTTTGACTTCAGTGTCACCAAATTAGAAAATTTAGTCTCAGGTTTCTGAAGGTCTTAGATGTTTTTTAGATCAACCTAACAAACCTCTGTTATGAAAAAGGGTCCAAAATATGACACACACCAGACAGGTCAGGGATAAAGTCGTGAAAAAGTTTAAAGCAGGGTCAGGGTTGCTTTTAGCAGCGCTCTGTCTGCATAAACCGAGGCAAAGATTGATTTAAACAGACTCTGGCAATGCTTGAAAACTGCAGTTCAGAAACTTTCTTTGCAACATGACAGAGCTCGAGACATTTTACAAAAAAAAAATTGCTGAGATTTTTCTAGATGGAAACATACCCAAAAAAGACTTACGGTTGTAACTGCAGAAAAAATTGATTCAAAAAAAGTTTGATTGATGGGGTCTGAATACAAATGTGTGCTCCACTTTCCAGATTTTAATTTCTAGGGGGAAAAAATCAACTTGAGAATCCTTTTTCTTCATTTTCATCATTTGTGACACAATACAGTTGCAACAAGATCAAATTCCAAGAAGTTAAAAGGCTATAAATGCTTTTGCATGACACCGATAAACCTGAGAATATATTTAAAAAAAAACAAAAAAAAACAAACACAACTGTCAACGAGTCCTACCATGCACTTGCAGAGACATACATTGCCTGCAAACCAGCAAACAAATACTTAGTGGAAAACTTCTAGTCCAACCTTTGATATCAACATGGCAGAGGAAACCAGCTGTCGCTCTTCCCGTGTTCCCGGGGTGTTTTCCTCAGACTGATGTTGCTGAAGCCTGAGGACATAGTGCAGGCCTCTGGAGACGAGGTATCTCCGGTGCAGAGACATATCGTCGGAGACAAGGAGCGCTTGGGAAGATGGATACCTCAGCCAGGTGCCGGCTGCCATTTAACAGTCTCACCCTGCTTTGAACTGACATTTCTGTTTTACCAACCTTCGTGAAAGTCATATCCCCCGCTCTGCTGCTGTCACAGTGAGCTTGTATACAGGGGGGAAAAAAAAATAGTGGGGGAGACAAGAAATGATAACGAGGAGGGAAAGCTCATTCCGAAGCATAAACAACCACACACTACAGGTATGTCTTTGAATTGTCTCTCGTCTGCAGTCAGCAGTTGGGATTCTGCAGGAAGTGCGATACAGATGGTCTCCTGAGGGAGACCAACGAGGTTGATGAGCTCCCCACGGCCAGGCCAGGTACTTATTTTCCAGTCAAAGGGGGCAAGGCAAGATCTGGGGTGTCGCGGGAGCAAGGATTGACACAATAACATAGCCTACCAGCTCCCTGCGCTACCAGGCAGCTCGACCACACAACTTAATCCTCTCTCCACGAGGGCATGGCTGAAGCCCTTATTCCCCTCCTCGCTCAATCCTCTGTCAAAACAAGCGGTTTTTGTCAGCCACGAGGGGTGGTTGCATCCCTCTCAGTCCCTGCCAACGGAAGCGCCATTACTGCCTGCCAATGCCTTAGGAGGAAAGAAAAAAAGAATATCCAATATGCATATTATTCTAATACAACCCGTCAGTGCCTGGAATTGCTCTGCGTGATAGCATAATGAATGCTGTGCCTTGTAGGTTTCCACATAAAGCTGTTTTGCCACTTCAATGAATAATTCATATGAACCCCGAGGCAATAAATCAACCAGGCAAAAACTAAGAAAATTAGATTCCAATTAGTGTTTATTTATGGCAATGGAGTGCTTTACTCTTAATTTCGATGCCAAGCATTTATATATAGTACGTAAGTAAAGTTAGGGTGACCTCTGAGACCTTGGTATTGCAAATGAACAGAAAGGAGTCGAGCAAACGAGAGCTCGACTGGTGGCTGAATCAGACGACCCCCGCGTCTCTGCTGCCCAATTCTTCATCCTCACATACATTATTGGACCCTGTGACTCCTAACTCAGCCAGCCTCAAGACATCCAGTTTCAGAGTCAGCCTCTCAAAGCAGATTGATTTCATCTCCCGACACATGATGTGTAAGGGACTTTGTTGACTGAAGGCATGTGATGTGAGGTTTTGATGCTGCCACCAGCGAGCTAAATTGCTGTCTCCTTGGACTGTGCAGCCCCCATCTCCTCCACCACCGCCGCTGGCCCCCCCAGGCTCTTCCTTGCCTTGCCCGGCGCATTGGCGGCCTGCCCAGATGCATTGGTAGTCGTTAGTTGTCACTGGAACGATGTGACATGTCTCTCTGATTCGCGGGGAACGTTGTTGAAAGTGATCGCTCCTGCCAAGGAGAAGCCCTCGCCACGGAAAAATGGACACTGAACGGCATGTGAACAGAGAGATAAAAATGGCAAAGAGAAAATAAACTCCCTGCAAAGGCTGAACCTTTGGGGCTTTAGGGGTTTATAAAATGTTTTTTAGAGATAAGCATATTGACAGTTTCTACATCTCCTCCTCTTGTTACGGATTTTTCCTTTATTTCCCTTGTCAGACAATTATAATGTAGAATGCCTAACTGTTGAAATTTGTGAAGAGTTAAAAGCTGTTTCTCAAGGTCAGTCGGTGTGGAAGATATCTCCAGCCAATTCAATGAAAGACGAGCTTGAATGTAGGGTGGGTTTTATACGAATCAGACAAGCTGTCGACAGGAGGATAAAGAAGGAAGAAAAAAAAATCTGCCAGAGATTCATGAGGATAACTCTACGGCATCTGCGTTCTGCTTTTCTTCCTTTGTAAGGCTTTGATTGAGAGGAAATATGCTGCTGCGGACGGCTCGTCTAAAGCGCTTTTCATGAGCTGCAAATGGGAAGTTTCAGAGCTGCTGTGAGTCAGACATTGTGTTGGAGAGAAGATAAGGGAGGCTGGGTGACAGACGATGTTTCAGCTTCCTCTCACTTGTGGGATGAAGTCTGCTCGAATCTTTTGTGGAACTTTTTATAAGAACAGGTTGAAAATGAGCAAGACTAATTGAAAGACACCTATGCCCAGTTTAGAGGTGTGAGTCAGAGAAAGGACTTGCCTAGTTATGTTTCTCTTCTTTAATGTAGCTTCACAACATATCATATGGCGATGTGCAATGTGTGTAGTTGCAAATGACTGCTTGAATGCAATTCTTAGCATGCTCTTACACTTCAAAAATAATGTAGTCATGCTCTACCAGTTTGATGGACAGTCATTTTCTGCATGTATCACAACTTTCAGAGAATTGCACAAAAATTGTTGATGATGGAGAAGATCTGCGCGGTGTGCAACATTAGTGCTACTACAGGTTTTCTGTCATGTAGCCCTCCTGTTTGTAACTGTAATGTTGTCGTATATCAGATCTAACCTCACCTATTAAAGCTGCAGTTGGTAATATTTAAAAAATATGTTTGTTTTTTTTTACATATATTTATTTTACATATTACCATCACTATGACACAACAGTAGGAAATGAATAACCTGAGAAAAACTGAGCTTCTCCAGTGATCTGCAGAAATACATTCCTGGTCACAAGCAACCAATCAGAGCCAGGAGGAAGGTCTTAGTGCTGTCAATTATGCTCAAGATTGCCCGTTTGCTGCAGCTGTGTTGATAGTGGGGAAGTAACTTATCGTTACAGGAAAACTGGAGCAGATGGTAACCATGACTACTTACTCAAAATCAGCACTTGCTGTAATTCAGAAGTACCATCAGAAAATTCTGTATTTAAAGCGAGATTTTAACACTGTTCAATGTATTAATAAAATAACTGGATAGCCGACTAACATTCACACAGAAATTTAGAATTGTATCCTTTCTTGTGCTCAGGAGATCTCAGTGTTTTAGGAAATCATGCCATGCATGACAATATGCAAAAAGTGAAGATGTAAAGGTTGGTTGGCAGCAGATATTTTGCATTCACAACAATGTATTGTGCATCCGATTTTTAAGTTCATTGTCAATTTAATATGATGGAGTTTTTTCCCTTCATTCATTGTCCTCTAAAGGTTGATCTGTGCTGTACACTGCTCTTAACATTTCCCTCCAAGCAACACTGTGGCAAGCATCTGATGAATCTGGATGCAACATAACTGTTGATGTATGCAGATTTCACAGTGACAATATCTGCCGAGTTGTAGTAGCCACAAGGCAAGTTAAGCTACTATCACTGCAGTCACAGAGCAAGAGAAGGGACACAATGTAGAAACAAACTTTCCCCTCCTGCAACTCAACCAGATGGCTTTGCTTTTGTATTTGCAAAGATGACACTGATCAAAATGTAATTTACTATTCCTAAGCAGAGATGGGTGTAGAAGTCAAAAACTGTACTCAAGTGAAAGTAACTCAACTTCAACGTATTTTTACTCAAGTAAATGTAAAAAGTAGTCATCCAAGAAATTGCACAAGAGGGAAAAGGTATTCGTTAAAATGGCTACTCAAAGACTCAGTAAGTGATGTTAATATCTGATGAGATGTAAAATTGATGTAATGTATACGTGTTGTAACAAAGAAAAGTACTTGCAGAGGCAATATCTATTGCGTATTGTGTTACAGCAAGCTCAGCAGACTGAAAATGACATTATAACATAAAATGAACATTAGGCTTTCCCCACATCCAACTAAACATGGAGGCTGTGGTCTCTTTACTGTGGTGATGTAACTGCTAAACCTTAAAATTTTTCTGAACTTTCATAGAGACAGAAAACTATGTGAACCGTAGCTTCTAAATGAACTCCATATGCCAAACATTGTAAAATAAAATGTATTTGATTGTAAAAATGTTTTCCAGAAACTGCAACAAGGAAAATTAAGTTTTCTACATGACATATTGAAGCTTGAATCGCTTGCTGCATAATTAAACCTGTAGTGGCTGCTGACGCCACTATTCCCCCTTTGACTTTTGCGGCTCTTTTGGGCAGGAGGCACCAACCCGTATTCTCAAAGAGGGAACCAAAGATTTGAGGTGTTAAATGTTGCCTGGAATGCCTAAAATAGAGATATTAAAGACATTATTAAAAATATTTTGAATTACTTCTTGCATTAGACTTTATTAATTTGTAGATTGCAATCTTTGCTGTCCTTCTGTTGCTGTAGAATACTGAAGTTCAACAAGATTAACAAGTAGCGAAGTAAAGAGCTTAGCTGAAATAACACCCTAACAGCTCTCTGGTCCAAAGCCAGGCTACTGCTTCCAAATGGGTGACTTGCTGCAGCTTCACCATGACTAACTGCATTAGATTTGGTGATTTAGAACAGTGCTAAATCTTAACTTTGGGTAAAACGTCCCGTTGTTCAAGCAGTTTCCTGTCACATCTTGTCTCACAGCTTAGGAGCAGAAAACTTGTTGACTTATTTCAGCATCTCGTCGTCTTTCATCCTATGGGGATGATGTGATTCTGTTATGAGTCATAAATTACTGCGCTATCACGTCTCCTCTTGAAATTTCAGGCAAGACAGCTCTTGTCACAAGCCATTGTGGGCCGTTCCATCAGACCGATGTCTAAGTGGCTTGTGTTGTGTTCTCAGCCAGTAATTAGCCACAGCCCTACAACCTCGATAACGCAATTACATATGTGGCTGCTGCTTTCCCTCACACCCACAGCAATAATGAATGAACTGCAGGTTAATGAAATGTGTGTGTGAAACAGAAGATGCCTCCTGAAAAGTTTCACACATCTAATTAATTAAGAGCACAAGCTCCAGGCTTACGGCAGTGAAACATTATCCTGCTTACTTTACCGTTTCTTACCTTAGTCCTTATAAATTTAGGCTTATAAATATCAAACTCAGGCACAGATTGTTAATTTTATGCACAAGATAAATGATATATTTACACAGGCAGCTTCCTGGAAATGCAGCTGAACGTTCGCATTTTCCATCTGATGAACAAATGCTTTCCAGCTGCTTGTTATCATCATATTCAGATTTCTCATTTAGGAGTTTGGAAAGTTTTCCAACTTCCAATCTGTTGGATGAGTTGTTTTTTTTTTTTGTTTGTTTTTTTTGTTGTTTTTTTCAAACTTTCCCATCTCTCTACTTCAAAAAAAAACCCAGAGCTTAAGTTTGGAGCTGTTTTAATTGCTGGAGAGGCAAATTCAGAGGCTCTCAAGCCAGAAGTATTTTCTTTTTTTTTTTGCTACATAGTCAGGGCAGCACCACAGATGGCTACAGTGCAAAATTTCTCTTCGGTTTTCTGCTTAAACATCTGGTGTTGGAGTAATAAGCACTGCGGCTCATGCAGCAGAGCATATTGTGTCCTCCCCTTCCCCACCCCTCCATGCACCTTCTCACATCCATCGTGCCATATGGAAGAAGGCTACACAAGGTCAGATTAAAAGCTTCCCAATAAGTTTTAATAGTCACAAGTAGGTAACGACTTCCTGGTCTCCCCGCCTACTGCCACAGAAATCACCGAGACGTTTACTCAGCAGTTCACACAAAAAATTGAATAATGTGAAGCCATCTTCAGCATCTTTTTTTCTAATTAATCACTTAAAGAAGCCAAAGCCAAATGTTTTTGCACCTATGAAAAGTTCATATTAGCTACTGTGACTTCTTTGACTTTGTAAGCTTTTACTCTTCGTTTTTCGTCTTCCCTTGACTGTCTGGCTCTATCAGCTTATAAAAAAAGACAAATTGATGTTGACAACAATCAACTCAAGGAAAGGACATGGAGTGAGTAAGAAATAAGAAAAAACAAACAGCTAAAAGCATTCCCCCCTCCCCACCAAAGGCTTTGACCTAAACATTGTTCTCAGCTTTTATCGTTATTGTTAGATTTTGTTTTAATCTTTTTGTTAAAAAAGAAGGAGCCTGTCTGAATCACTAGTTTTCTCCAATAGTATGAAGCTTAGTGTACTGCAGCTGTGCTGCTCTCCCATCTATTGCTGCACACTACTGGTCAGCTGGCTGAAAGAAGGCTGATACATTCTTCCATCACTTACAAGCAACATAGATTTGGCTGTCACTATTTCTTGTCTCAAAAGAAATTTTGAATCTGTTGCATGAAAAATCACTCTGAGACACAAGTGACATCTGCAACATCATTGGATAACAAAGCCACTTCTCTTGGCCCACTTGAGGTTAACTTTTGCTTCAAGCAACATTAATTGATGATTAGTTGTCCATTAATTATTTATTTGATTAGAATTTGTTTCAATTGATTAACTAATATCTACTTAGACCTTCTTTTAGTGATTTAGTTTGGCCACCATCCAGAAGACAGCGCAGCTGGTCATTCTTAAGTGGAGCCAGTTGATACAGAAATAAACATGGTGGGGCCCTACCGGAACAGGAAAGAGAAGAAATGGCCCAAACACAGTCAGGTGTGAGATGCAAAATGTACTTTATGCAAGCTTTTTATTTTAAATGTAAATGCTTGGGAAGCTCCTTATAAATCTTGATTGAGCTGCACCACTGGTTATGTTACTGTTTTAACAGAGTTCATGTTTCCATGCAGAGAAAGTTGTTTTTACCAAATGACAATCTGATGTCTAGAAAGCCGATTTTAATACCACAATAAAGTTATACTCTGAGTGACACAGTGTAACTAAAGCCAGGTTACTTTAATGTTGTCTTAATGTATTTAATATGATATAAGAATTGACTGATTTTGGTAGAAATATTTGCCATAAATTCCTAATAAAATTTGTTATTTATCCTTTAAGGTGGACTAAAAAGAGTCAGACCTTTAGAAAATGTAACTCTAGAAAATGTTAGTATGTACAAAGATGGAAATGTATCATGGAAAATGTGAAGGAAGTAAAGAACCGAGTAGATTGTACACATGGTGTACTTTATGTAACAAAGATGTATCATAATCACAAAGACTTCAAATACATGACAGCACTTTAAGTTTTTTTTCTCTTTTCTTCACTACATAAAAATTAATCGTAGTGATGGCAACATAAGTTGCAAGATAGGGGAAAGTTTGATTGCAGCTTCAAACACTGACCTTAAAGAAGAGATTATGTATCTAATTTCTACAAAGGAAAAGCTTCTGGAAGCTTTGCTTTTGCCATAAATAAGTTTGCTTTGATATTGGCGATAATAAATGTATCTGCTATATTTCACCCTTCCATGCCATGAATTCGTGGCAGTTACCAGCCTTGCAGCTCTTGCATTTTGCCCCTCTTGGTTTCCTTGACATTTCTGAGACCATGTCAGAACAGCCTGAACATGGCGGCTGAGTGCCGCAGTGTTGGGGTGTGAAAAAGCCTTTGGCTGCTCTTCCCATCCCGTGATTGATTTGGATCCTCGAGTCAACCCGATATAGGTCCAAAGGCCTTTGGGGTGGTCAAGAAAAGTGATGTTTGACTGGATGAGACGTTTTTCTCGAGTGTAGTGCGAGTGCTGAGAAGATGATGACCTTCGTGGTCTTTCGGATGGGGGACATTTCTGAAGGAAGGCTTGAGGGATCAGATTGACAGATTGACACTAGCACTGCCTTTCGTCTTGACCAGCCTCTAGTAGCAATGAGTAAAAGTTGATCTGAAGAACTTAGCTCTATTTTAGAAGCTTTTTACAGTATGTGTTTATAATACAAACATCTGTTACACCAAGGATGTCATAGAGAGCTCAGATCAGTGAAGCAATTTATGTCATTAAAGGTTTGTAGAATAAACCTTAGTCAAAATAACACTTTAAATTGTCATGTTTGCTTTATTCCTTTTAGTCTCAATATTTGCCTTTTAGTTGTTTTAATGAATTCAGATTAGAAGAAAATTGCAATCAACCAAATAGCATTATATAGGACTAGATACAACTTCACAGACCTGGCTGATTTAAACTAATCCTACAGGAAATTTTGTTACAGGAAATAATTGTTTTTATTTTGGAGTGGCACAGTAAAAGTTAGAATTTGAAACCAATGGAGAATGTGGGGCAGGAACTAAAGATTAGGGCGATGGCCAGGACTCAACTTTAGATGTCACCATTTAGTGAGGGCTTTTCATAGTAGGAGAAAAAGATGAGGAAAATATGCTTAAATTACATGAAAATATATTCAAAATGAGGCTGAGTGCTACTTCGTTTATTTTGCTTAAAATTTGGGATTAAAAATAACATAAGAATGCTGTTTAGTCACTCAGACGTCGTGCCATATGCACATTCAGTTGTTCAGATTTAAAAAAGAATGCTTTCAGTGAACTTTTTGGATAACTTTTACTACATTCTTCACATTCACTGCCCTCACTTGCCCCCATTTTCACCCGGGCCATCCTCCACTGTAAATTCCCTCCACTGTCAGGTGAGAATGTGCTTGCACTATGACTTTATACGGACCTGTCACCCCGATAATGAAAAAAACGGCAGTGTAACAAGAGATCAGAGGGGTACTGGGTTTGAGAAGTCTTTTTTTTCCCCTCCACATTAATATCTGCAATCATTCACCGGGATGGAAGATCGTAATATTCTCCTCCTGCAGGGGACACGAGCAGTGGGGGGACCTGGAGGTCTCCCAGAGGAGCACGCGGCAGGAGATGGAGCTCCTTTTAAAACATTAAAGGTTCCTCTGTGATGTGTAAGGTTCGGATGGAACACTTAAATCAGAAAATAGGTCATGAGCAGTCCCACAATAATTAGATTTAAAAATTGATACTATTAATGAGTCAGGGAATCCCTTTGTAACCTTGACTTATTCATGAAACTTATCTGTCTGAACTGATAACAAATCAGTTGGAAAGTTTCATTTGGTATGCGTTATGCTGTCGCTGTGCGTAAATGTGAGTTGCATATTTGCAAATTGCATTTAGGTGAAAGCTTTTTTTTTTCTCAGAATGAAAGTACATTTTGTAATCCTCTATTGTTCTCTCTTTCCTTCTGTTTCTGTCTTTTGCATTGTTTTCCAGATATCCGTCTTGTAGAAAACCTGTCGGGTGAGCTAAAAAAAGACAGCCTCTGGATGATAGAAATTATAAAATGCGCAAAGACAAATGGCCAAACATCCCCTTCTCTTTAAGCTCCAATCTTGTGAGATAGCATGAGACACAATTCTGTCTTATTAGCGGGAATGTGTGCCACTTGTGAATTTATAAAAAGAAAAAAGAAAAATCTTTATGGTATATTTATAGATTTGTCACTGTAAAGATGTAGATGTTGGATATTATTTCTGCACATGGCCTAACTGCCTGCACATTGATGTTTAGGGAGACTTCCTCATTCTTTGTTCATGCCAAAAGTTCAGAACATCAACACCGCTCTGCTCCCCCCCCACCAAAAAAAAAAAAAAAACTAAACTACAATCAGCTACTGCTGTATAAAACTGCTCTGTCCAAAGATTACATTCAGTTTGCCCCCCTCAAAGTTCACTTATTAATGCATTTAATCCATTTGTTAATTCTTACAAAACCATTGTGCCGTTGCCAAGCAACCACCACAGACTCCAGGAAATCACAGTTGGAAACCTGTTTCAGCAGGAACACAAAGGAGGATCTCAGCTAAAATGATTAACTATTCCTTTTTAAAGAAACGGGGTGCTGGGAACAACCTACAGGACTACAATAAAGCACAGTCACTACTTTAGCATTTTGAAATGAAACGTACTTACAATACATGTTTTAATACTGTAATTAACTATGAGATTAATCCGATTAGTTAAATGATTTTTGGTATTCATCTTTTAAACGCCGTACCCGACTTGATGAAAACCAAAAAAAAAGCAAAAAGTGAAATAGATAATAATCTGTTTCATAAAAGTTAAGTAATTGAGCTGGATCAAGTAGAAACGGTGAAAGCAGATGGTTGAGTTTGGCTTGAGAAGTCCTCTCACAGTGAGAGAGGACATTTGTAGTAAACTTAATAATTAATTTAGAAAAACAATTTCTAAATGCTTCTTTGCAATAAACAGTTGTTAAAACAAGAGTAATTTATTTTTTCAATGTGAAGAGAACTCATTATACTGGGACAAGCCAAACCTGTGGAGTGCTTTTCTACTTTGTGAAGTAAAAATTAACAAAACAGGACTCTTGGGTAATGGAAAAGTAACATTTTACCCTAAGAGTTCTGATTATTATTATTCTATAAAGTAAAAGGTGCATTAAGGTTAAAGAAAAGTGGTGCATGGATTCAGACCTCCTGTTCAAGCCAGTGTGAAGAGAGTGATGCACCAGCTATGATGCTTTGTGGCTAGAAAATTAGGAAGACTTGACTCTGACTGTCGCAAATGTAAAAAAAGGAGCATTCAGTAAATTTTAATAATAACAATTGTTCAGGCGATGATGGAGAGGTGGCTTTTTCTGCTTTACGAGTTGCATTGAGGTAAAACGCAGATATAAAACAATATGGCTGTGAATTTAAGCTACAATCAGGGCTAAATCTGACATTTTTTCTATGACTATAATTCTCATTTTTTATTAAAACTAATTTTTTTTCTCCATACGGTTCATCTCTTTGTCCACGTTCCTCATGTGCTTCCTGTCTCTCGTTTTTCTCAGCTTCCTTTTGTGTCATATTTATACTTTAAAAACTACTTAAGGAGGACAGAGTACTCTAAAAATTTGCATTTGAAATAAAGGGATTTTGACAAATGTGTAGGAACCCTGTGTAGCTTTGGACGCACGTTGTGTTAAATTAGCTGTAAGCCAGTTACTGGTGTGGCTTAAATTATTTCAACAGAACAATTCCCCAAAACCAGAATTGAATAAAATTTATAGTTGGAACTGCTTGTAAAGTTGAGAGGGCATGGCTTATTACCATGTGTATTACCACTGTGATTAAACAATGTCACCTTGCAGGAGAGAAATTCTCCACAATTCTTGCAAGATGGCCCCTGAATTACCTATAACTCGTGGCTAATGCGATTGTGATGATGGTGAACTTGGTGAATTCCTAATTAGTAACATCCTTAATGTCAATCTAGCTGTGATAATGGGCAACATTAGTCGACGGAGGAAATTGATTGAGATGTAATTTGCAGAAGTAGCTTGAGGGAACCACGGCAAAGTCGTGGAGACGGTATCCTGTCACGTTGAGAGGAAATGTTGTGGCAAATGCTGTCGGTGGCCTTCATTGCTCTAATTATCTGTTTTGTCCAAAAATGTCCCGTCTGTTAGAGTTCGTCACTCTAGAATGTGATTCCTCCCACCTGTTTTGAAAAGGAACCCCTTTCCTCCAGACTCCCCTGCCATGGAGCGCAACGAGAAGTCGGTCGGAACAGGCAGTACGTTTGAAAGCTGGCCTCGTGCGCCTTCTGCTTTCCACAGCAGCTCCCCCGTGACCCAGGAGGATTAAGCTGGGCCGTAGCACTTTTCTTTCAGGTTAGCTGATTTATGTGGCTTCTGCAGAGAAACAAAGGGCCTGAATTTGTTTGAAGTGCGCAGGTGAAGACCCTGAGATGGCACTTTCAAAAAAAGCTCCCACTGGGACCGAAATCTCTTGAGCCACACCTGTCAAGGCAGAGCTCAGATCCTCGCGGCACCCTTTCACCTGCGCAGGCAGCCGCCGCTCCACCTGTGCGCTGTCTCTCCACATCAGGTGTTCCCAACTCAGCGCCGTGGCGCGCCGAGAGATTAAACGCCATCCCATGTGACCTAGATTTCTCTCTTTCCGGAGATGGATTGATTCAACTTTTCTTTTCGTTTTCCTAATTTTCTAATTAGCGATTCCGCGACACTTTGACATTCAACCTTGAATTATTTCCTCCTCCGCTCATAAAGCAAGCATTTGTTCCGGATCTGAAAAGAAAACTAACAAAGCATGTTAATGTTCTTGTTCATTCCATGATCAAACATAATCATTCTCTTCTCTAGAGGAGATCTCCCTTTGGGCTAATTTCTGGTGCTGTTACTTGCATGTCTGACAAATTAGAGCTGGCGAGGAGGTGGAAGTGCTGAAGTTGACATTAGCATTGTCATTAGCATTTTATTCCTTTTTAGATTAGCAGAATTCAAAATTTTGTTAGGCATTAGGACGATTGGAGGGGTTTAGGTCAATGGGCCATGCCCAGAACTGTAAACGGGTGGAGTCAGAAAATAGCTTTTTAGTGCTGAGCACAGACAAGACTTACGTTTTATAATAAGTATGTAAGTTTTTATTTTAATAGTACCTTCCAAAGAAGTGCTGTTGATATGGTTTTAAAGAGAAAACACATAATAAAACACAGATTAATCAGTTCAATTAGTAAATCATTGAATATGATTTAATCACAGAAAGTATAAGTAAAAATACTTGAGTTTTAGATGGCTTGACGAGTTTTTAAAACTTTGCTCATTAACATAAAACAAGGTATAGTCCGAAAGAATGAATACATTTCATTTATTGATCATATTTCTCAAATGGTAGAGAGTCCTGTAGTTTAGTTTTGTAACTATATTTTGTAAGTATATTTAAGGCATTTTACAATTTGTGACAATACAGCCACAAGCCTCAGTGGATTTTCTTGAGATTTTATGTGATAGACCAACACATAAAAGCTTAACGAGGAAATGAAAATAAAAATATGGTTCGTTTGTTTTCGTCCTCCTCAGAGTCATTGCTTTGTATAACTTTTCTCAGTTTTAGCATTATTTACATCTAGAGACATAAATTTTCCTCTTTGTAAAATCTCAAACGTTTACTTTCACTTTTATTAACACCTGAATATGCTTTATATTTTGAGCTGTTTCATTATAACTCTGACTTTATGTTTAATGTTGTAAAGCTGCAAACTGACTATCCGCTGTATATTGTTCTGTAACCAAGTCCTGCTTTCAAACTCCCCACAAATTAGCCTTTTGGGCATTTACTTGGCCTCATAATGCTTTTTTATGAAGTTATACATTTAAATTAAACAAAGGTGGATTCAAATTTTATTTAGAGGTATCGAAATAGAAAGGACTGAATGAACTGTTTTGAAATCTTATAAAAGTTATAAACCATGAATCCTTCTCTTTCCACTTCAAGTTGGTCTGTTAGATAAAATCATAATGAAATATCTTGAAGTTTACAGTTGGAAGTTGAAAAAAGTGCATGAAGAGTTTAGCAAGCCACTTACCTGCCATATATACCATGTAAACTAGGAATGGTGACCTCTATGTTATTTTTCTCCCATTTTATTTCTTTTTTGACAGAGATGTCAGCATATCTAATCTAATTCCCATGTTGAAACAACTATGCGTAGATTTGTGTTTCAAAGTCTTGCAGTTTTGAGCTATAATTTCATATGAAATTATTTTTGCGGCGTCGGCTTCACCAGAAAAGTATGGCTTTCAGACTCAACAGAAAGTTGTCTTTGCTTCGTTTTTTTTTTTTTTCTTTTTCTTTTTGACATGTGACAAATAAAGCATCCTAACCCCACAGATCAAAACGCATCTTCTCATCTGCTGCTTTAACTTGTGCAACAGACAAACAGNTAAACTAAACTACAATCAGCTACTGCTGTATAAAACTGCTCTGTCCAAAGATTACATTCAGTTTGCCCCCCTCAAAGTTCACTTATTAATGCATTTAATCCATTTGTTTAATTCTTACAAAACCATTGTGCCGTTGCCAAGCAACCACCACAGACTCCAGAAAATCACAGTTGGAAACCTGTTTCAGCAGGAACACAAAGGAGGATCTCAGCTAAAATGATTAACTATTCCTTTTTAAAGAAACGGGGTGCTGGGAACAACCTACAGGACTACAATAAAGCACACTCACTACTACTACTTTACTTTAGCATCATGAAATGAAACGTACTTACAATACATGTTTTAATACTGTAATTAACTATGAGATTAATCCGATTAGTTAAATGATTTTTGGTATTCATCTTTTAAACGCCGTACCCGACTTGATGAAAACCAAAAAAAAAGCAAAAAGTGAAATAGATAATAATCTGTTTCATAAAAGTTAAGTAATTGAGCTGGATCAAGTAGAAACGGTGAAAGCAGATGCTTGAGTTTGGCTTAAGAAGTCCTCTCACAGTGAGAGAGGACATTTGTAGTAAACTTAATAATTAATTTAGAAAAACAATTTCTAAATGCTTCTTTGCAATAAACAGTTGTTAAAACAAGAGTAATTTATTTTTTCAATGTGAAGAGAACTCATTATACTGGGACAAGCCAAACCTGTGGAGTGCTTTTCTACTTTGTGAAGTAAAAATTAACAAAACAGGACTCTTGGGTAATGGAAAAGTAACATTTTACCCTAAGAGTTCTGATTATTATTATTCTATAAAGTAAAAGGTGCATTAAGGTTAAAGAAAAGTGGTGCATGGATTCAGACCTCCTGTTCAAGCCAGTGTGAAGAGAGTGATGATTGGGCGTTGCACCAGCTATGATGCTTTGTGGCTAGAAAATTAGGAAGACTTGACTCTGACTGTCGCAAATGTAAAAAAAGGAGCATTCAGTAAATTTTAATAATAACAATTGTTCAGGCGATGATGGAGAGGTGGCTTTTTCTGCTTTACGAGTTGCATTGAGGTAAAACGCAGATATAAAACAATATGGCTGTGAATTTAAGCTACAATCAGGGCTAAATCTGACATTTTTTCTATGACTATAATTCTCATTTTTTATTAAAACTAATTTTTTTTCTCCATACGGTTCATCTCTTTGTCCACGTTCCTCATGTGCTTCCTGTCTCTCGTTTTTCTCAGCTTCCTTTTGTGTCATATTTATACTTTAAAAACTACTTAAGGAGGACAGAGTACTCTAAAAATTTGCATTTGAAATAAAGGGATTTTGACAAATGTGTAGGAACCCTGTGTAGCTTTGGACGCACGTTGTGTTAAATTAGCTGTAAGCCAGTTACTGGTGTGGCTTAAATTATTTCAACAGAACAATTCCCCAAAACCAGAATTGAATAAAATTTATAGTTGGAACTGCTTGTAAAGTTGAGAGGGCATGGCTTATTACCATGTGTATTACCACTGTGATTAAACAATGTCACCTTGCAGGAGAGAAATTCTCCACAATTCTTGCAAGATGGCCCCTGAATTACCTATAACTCGTGGCTAATGCGATTGTGATGATGGTGAACTTGGTGAATTCCTAATTAGTAACATCCTTAATGTCAATCTAGCTGTGATAATGGGCAACATTAGTCGACGGAGGAAATTGATTGAGATGTAATTTGCAGAAGTAGCTTGAGGGAACCACGGCAAAGTCGTGGAGACGGTATCCTGTCACATTGAGAGGAAATGTTGTGGCAAATGCTGTCGGTGGCCTTCATTGCTCTAATTATCTGTTTTGTCCAAAAATGTCCCGTCTGTTAGAGTTCGTCATTCTAGAATGTGATTCCTCCCACCTGTTTTGAAAAGGAACCCCTTTCCTCCAGACTCCTCTGCAATGGAGCGCAACGAGAAGTCGGTCGGAACAGGCAGTACGTTTGAAAGCTGGCCTCGTGCGCCTTCTGCTTTCCACAGCAGCTCCCCCGTGACCCAGGAGGATTAAGCTGGGCCGTAGCACTTTTCTTTCAGGTTAGCTGATTTATGTGGCTTCTGCAGAGAAACAAAGGGCCTGAATTTGTTTGAAGTGCGCAGGTGAAGACCCTGAGATGGCACTTTCAAAAAAAGCTCCCACTGGGACCGAAATCTCTTGAGCCACACCTGTCAAGGCAGAGCTCAGATCCTCGCGGCACCCTTTCACCTGCGCAGGCAGCCGCCGCTCCACCTGTGCGCTGTCTCTCCACATCAGGTGTTCCCAACTCAGCGCCGTGGCGCGCCGAGAGATTAAACGCCATCCCATGTGACCTAGATTTCTCTCTTTCCGGAGATGGATTGATTCAACTTTTCTTTTCGTTTTCCTAATTTTCTAATTAGCGATTCCGCGACACTTTGACATTCAACCTTGAATTATTTCCTCCTCCGCTCATAAAGCAAGCATTTGTTCCGGATCTGAAAAGAAAACTAACAAAGCATGTTAATGTTCTTGTTCATTCCATGATCAAATATAATCATTCTCTTCTCTAGAGGAGATCTCCCTTTGGGCTAATTTCTGGTGCTGTTACTTGCATGTCTGACAAATTAGAGCTGGCGAGGAGGTGGAAGTGCTGAAGTTGACATTAGCATTGTCATTAGCATTTTATTCCTTTTTAGATTAGCAGAATTCAAAATTTTGTTAGGCATTAGGACGATTGGAGGGGTTTAGGTCAATGGGCCATGCCCAGAACTGTAAACGGGTGGAGTCAGAAAATAGCTTTTTAGTGCTGAGCACAGACAAGACTTACGTTTTATAATAAGTATGTAAGTTTTTATTTTAATAGTACCTTCCAAAGAAGTGCTGTTGATATGGTTTTAAAGAGAAAACACATAATAAAACACAGATTAATCAGTTCAATTAGTAAATCATTGAATATGATTTAATCACAGAAAGTATAAGTAAAAATACTTGAGTTTTAGATGGCTTGACGAGTTTTTAAAACTTTGCTCACTAACATAAAACAAGGTATAGTCCGAAAGAATGAATACATTTCATTTATTGATCATATTTCTCAAATGGTAGAGAGTCCTGTAGTTTAGTTTTGTAACTATATTTTGTAAGTATATTTAAGGCATTTTACAATTTGTGACAATACAGCCACAAGCCTCAGCGGATTTTCTTGAGATTTTATGTGATAGACCAACACATAAAAGCTTAACGAGGAAATGAAAATAAAAATATGGTTCGTTTGTTTTCGTCCTCCTCAGAGTCATTGCTTTGTATAACTTTTCTCAGTTTTAGCATTATTTACATCTAGAGACATAAATTTTCCTCTTTGTAAAATCTCAAACGTTTACTTTCACTTTTATTAACACCTGAATATGCTTTATATTTTGAGCTGTTTCATTATAACTCTGACTTTATGTTTAATGTTGTAAAGCTGCAAACTGACTATCCGCTGTATATTGTTCTGTAAGCAAGTCCTGCTTTCAAACTCCCCACAAATTAGCCTTTTGGGCATTTACTAGGCCTCATAATGCTTTTTTATGAAGTTATACATTTAAATTAAACAAAGGTGGATTCAAATTTTATTTAGAGGTATCGAAATAGAAAGGACTGAATAAACTGTTTTGAAATCTTATAAAAGTTATAAACCATGAATCCTTCTCTTTCCACTTCAAGTTGGTCTGTTAGATAAAATCATAATGAAATATCTTGAAGTTTACAGTTGGAAGTTGAAAAAAGTGCATGAAGAGTTTAGCAAGCCACTTACCTACTATATATACCACGTAAACTAGGAATGGTGACATCTATGTTATTTTTCTCCCATTTTATTTCTTTTTTGACAGAGATGTCAGCATATCTAATCTAATTCCCATGTTGAAACAACTATGCGTAGATTTGTGTTTCAAAGTCTTGCAGTTTTGAGCTATAATTTCATATGAAATTATTTTTGCGGCGTCGGCTTCACCAGAAAAGTATGGCTTTCAGACTCAACAGAAAGTTGTCTTTGCTTCGTTTTTTTTTTTTTTCTTTTTCTTTTTGACATGTGACAAATAAAGCATCCTAACCCCACAGATCAAAACGCATCTTCTCATCTGCTGCTTTAACTTGTGCAACAGACAAACAGTCATTTTAATAAAGCGCCTCTTGTGCTCAGCCACCGTATCATTCCTGGAGGCATGCTGAACACCAGGAAATGGGAGCCAAACAAGCCTATTTCTCTCTGTCAGGCATTAAGCTGAATAGGAAGCAGCATCATTTTCTGCTTCTGCAGGGCAGAGGCACTGAGACAGACGTATTGTAGCTCTGTCTGTTTACAGAGCTGGGAATGAGGATGCTGGGGGAACGACACAGAAGCCATTGTCAACCAGCCTTGTTACTGTCAAGCAAGAGTCGGGCAGCAGCAAAAGCCAAACAGTGTGTTTAAACAAACACTCTGCGCTGCAGGTGGGGAGGGGAAGGGGGTGTCTGTCCAAGTCGGACTGAATGCCCCTCACCCATTTTCGAAGCTGTGATAAATATATATATATATATAAAATGTTTGCGATCATTACCACAACGTGTTTCCACACATCCGCCCCCCTCCAACAGCCTCATTTTTATTACTTACGGGGAAAATGACAATAAGGACCTTCCATGTCTCAGAGTTGGAATCCATATTCATCTTAATTGGTGCCTGGCAGGTTGCGCGGAATGGAGATGGATTTGAAGTCATTTGCTGGAAGTTCTTGACAGGCGCAGTGGAAGAGAACGCGGGGCCCCCGTGCCGGCACACATAGCTTCAAAATCATCTGTCAAAATTTAGCATATCTGAGGAGAAGGCTGCCTGTCATCTCCAATGTACATCTAACCATGCACATGGGCGCATTTGATCTGGAGCTGTGTTGTACCCTCGATGTAAAGCACATTCATCAAGTTGATATTTGGTTGACAAGACAAAATATGAAAAAAATAAATAAATAATGGAGACAGTGGGGGTTTAAAATGAGGTGAACATAGTGCTAAGTCAGTTTTTTAAATTATTTACTTGTGCATCGTGATATCAAACTAAACTGTTTTAAGCTTATACTGCAGTGTTCACTTTTTATCCTGATTTAGCTCCGTTACATTTGATGCGGTTTGTTGGTTTCGCCTCAAAAAAAAAAAAAAAAACATTGCTGACAAGCTCACAGCTCAGCCAAAGAGATTATCAGTGGAAATCTTCACTCTAACTTCTTTATTTCCCCCCAAATCAATGTGGTGAACAGCAAGACGTGATTGATAATGATATTGAGATTGATCGTCTAAATCCCTTCCCACAGTTCAAAGTCCCCAAACAGAGAACATACACATGCAATTCGGTGCAGAGATAGAACTTGGCAGGAGCTGCCAATAGATAAGTGAAATAGGGCCAGACTGAAAAGGCCTATCAGTCCCTGAGGGGCTTAGCTGCCGGATTGTGAAGCTCTAAACTGGCCGCGGTGGAGGGAGATAGTCGACATTGGTTTTAAATTACCCCAGATTGCCTTGTGGTTTCAGTCTGCGGGGCTGCCAGCAGACAAGATGTTTGTTAAAACAAGTGCAGACACTAAGGCAGATTGGGGCGAAGGGTGGACCTGTGATTTCCTGGCCCGACAGAACAGGTTGGAAAGCTGGTAATTGCAGAATTGGCAGACAGGCTAAGGAGGTTTTGCAGCAATGATATCTGCCGCTGGGACCGGGGAAGTGGTGTTGCTACGAAGGTGAATTGGTATCTGCTTTAGGACAGGCAAATACAATACAAACATCTTATATAGACATGGGCACATCACTGGTGTCCAGTTAAAACTCTGATTTTAAACACTGTTTCAAAACCACTAAAACTTTCCATGTTAACATTTTATGATTTAAAGTTAGTCTGAGAAACAAGTGATAGTGTAAGATGACAAACATTTCCTCAGCTGAACCCATTGTTGCCCCTCCCACACTTGTTGTTGAAGGCCATTACACTTTTCCAATTCACCAATTCAATCCAATTCAACTTGGGGAGCCTTGAAATAAATGCCCCCTGTTTGTATTTACATTTTAACAGAAACATGGGATGTTGAAATATTTGTGTGCCCTTATCAATAATAAAATAAAAAAAAAATCATGACTGTGATCAAACTTTTCTGATTTCTGATCAACTTTTTGAATTTTTCAACTTGTATTTTGACTACCTGTCTTTGGTTTAAGCTCCAAGCTTCTTGATTTTGGAAGACCTCTTTACCATCACCCTAATCTTTAGCTTCTCCGTTGGGACTCCAGGACATCACCACTGTAGAACATTAATATTACTACTAGTCAGAAAAAAATGTTGAAATAATATAAAATACTTCTAAGTCTGCCGACCTTATTAACGAATAATGGAACATAAGAGAATTAATGAAAAACTGCATATAAGATTTAAAAGATGGCACAACCAAACCACTTTGAAATTTAAATAAACAGTCACTTCTCAGAAATAATGAAGAAACACTATTCTGCTAAAGAATATTTCTATTCTTTAGCAGAATAGAAATATTCTTTATTGTCCCACAGTCTGGAAATTCTGGTTTAACGAGACGTCTAGGTCCAGAAAAAGATAACAGTAAAAATGTATAAAGGCAAATAAAATTAAGAATAACATCCTGTACATTAAAGACAAGATTGTAACTGAAACATAACGGGCAGTTATCATAAATACCGTACTCCAATCCAAGAAATGTGCAGCTGAGTAGAATCATTTTTAGAAACCGTACATAATGTTTTTCTTTACAAAACGGAGATGTGCAAATAACAGCAGAAATGTTGCTGAGGACAAACATTTGGGATGTGAACACCAAGACTCCGAACTCGCTGGACTACCTGGTGGTTTTTAATTCACTTTGAAATGCCTTTAAATGCCTTGCTGCTGAAATGTGCTATGCAAATAAAATTTGATTAATTTGATTGACTGACATCAAGTTTGAAATCACTTCGCCTGTTGCTTCTTGAAAGCCAGTCCCTTTCCACAGCTGTTGAGAAGCGCGACAGCAGAATACTGTGGATGTGTAGAAGCACATGATGTGTTTGTTTTCCATCAGCTCTTTGGCGTTGCATTGTCACCCTCTCATTTTTATTCTTCTTGGCACGCCGCCACGGTGCAAAACTTTCACACACACTCTCCTGCACACAGCTTTTAATGTCCAAAGTTTACTTTTGTTACAGGTGCAATAACAAAAGGCCTTTTAAGTCTGACTTGAAAATCTTTAGGAGAAATTGGCTCCAGCATTGAGGGGTTGAGATATTGATTCTGGCCTCTGGCTCGGTCTAGGAAAAGATGGATAGATTTCTTTTGAAATGCACTCTGCGTGAGAATATAAAGACTATTGTGTGTTCTCACTCAGGAATAAATTGTTTCATGACATATCTAGGGCCACCTTTTAAGCTTCAAGCCGCTTGCTTCTCTTGAAAGGCGAATGTTGACAGGGTGGAGCACATTCATCTGTGCTCCCAGACTACCCACACCTCATAGAAGCATTTATTGAAAGTTAAAGCTCCTTCAGAGAGCTGGCAGCCGCTCGTTGGAATATCTATTTCAGCAGCTGCTGAGGCTGATTATATGGGGGTTGAGCCACACACTGGCAGCGATATGCACCTCCTGCCGAGGGAAGAACTATTATGATGGTAGTGACTGATGTGTTCATCTGCATGAATTTGTACAATCAGAAGCGCTTGTTTGTTTTGGTGACACGCCACATGTTATCTGTGACACATTTTGTTTTTTGATTTACGACACCGGGAACGGCGGAGTCGCGCTCATTTGAAGGAACTTGTGATAATCTCTGTTGGAACGAAATGTCTCTCAGTGTTTACCTCCATGCAGAACAGCTGCATGGTGGGTCAATAAAAGGTAGCAGGCATTATTGGAGAGTTTCCCTATACTGACACCAAGAGCCTCGAGCGTCGATCAAAGCGGTGCAAATTGATTTATTGCCTGTTCACATCCTGTTACCCTCTCTTAATGATACCTTGCATTGACTGTTGTCAACACGAAAAGCAGGAATGGGTTAGTTCAACACAGAAATCAGATCCCTCTATGGAAAAGGTAGAAAATACAATTACCAAGAGAAGACACTGTGTAATTTAGTTCATTATCACTTTCCGCTCTCATTTAGGTATAAAATTGCAGGTTTCTTGTGTTTTCATTGTGTCGACCTCTGGCATCACATCTAACTACGGATGCTGTTTGAAGTGCCTTCATGCCCCTTCAACTCTTTAGCATTTTCCCCACAATCTTCAAAGTAGTTTAGTGCTTTTGTTTTGTGATTGACCGACACAAAGAAGTGAAAAAGTTTGAAGTGGATTGAAAATATGTGGCTTTAAAGATGATTTACAAATGAAAATACGGAGAGTGCAGCACTATTAAAACCATATAGCCCTGACTGTTCACATAAAGCTTTGGGGACATTTAAAGCAAGTTTAAGTTATAAAGAAATATTTCAACATCCTACAAACCCATCAACACAAGAATCCTAGGAACAGGAGAGATCCACTGCTCAGGTGGGAAAATCTGGTGACAGGATTAATTAATTATTCACTACTTTGCACATCCGGCATTTATAGAAGAGCAGTAAGATTTTTTTGTTATTGAAAGAAAATCATAAGGTCCCTTGTAGCCATGTAGGTGACAGAGGAAACATGTGGAGGAAAGTAATCTGGTGACCAACAGTGAGACTCTGCAGAACCTGACTACATGCTGAGGAGGAAGTTTAGCCGTTTGCCTCAGACGTGATGGACCAGGAACATAGCTAAAAGTTGCATTTTACTGGTCCAGATGGACACTGGCCTGGAACTAAATCCAACTGTGAGTCTAGTAAGATTCAGTACGTTAACAGATGCTCTACATCTAGTCTGACTGAGAGAGAAATGAAATTTCAGGCTGTAGAAAACATGCAGCTACAATCACAGTACTGTATAGATGTACGAGTACCTATGTGCACTTTGTGATGGTCTATTGCAAAAATATCCTGTTAAAACTTAATATTTCCGGTCAGTAAGTGACAGAGTAAAAAAAAAGAAAGAAAAGGAAATTAAAAAGGGACCTACAATTTTTGTTAAGTGCATATTTTTCAAATTGAACATATTCACAGTTAGCAGAAGATGGTTTTTAATGTATTGTTGCCAAATGAGGAAAGTAACAAGAGAATTGTTAATGGACCAGAACTGTTAATGATGTCTTTGAAGGCGAAGAAGCTTCGAACTGCGTTTTTATCCCTCTACATTTTCCTGATTTATTATTGAACAGAGTGACATTTAAAATAAAGAGTTAAACCTTTCAAAAATTAAGCAAGAATCTGCCTCTGTGCTCTGCATACTTTTTTAAAGGACTTCTTTTTCCTCTTCAACAGCGTTCACAATTCTCTCCTCCTTCCCACTGGTTCTGAATATGCCTCTTTTCTTACCAGTGCCATTGATTTGAATATCAGACACCAATAAAAGTCACCTCTATGGGTCTCTTCAAGCTCCGACATGCTGAGGGAAGCTGGCGGGTGGCACGGCCCAAAGAATCTTGAAACCGTTGAGTCAAAATATTTAGGATCCTGTTCCTACAACTCTGCAGCCAAAGAATCGTGTTAATGTTTTTCAAGTTACGTTTTGGCAAGACAGACATTGATATTCATTTGGAAGGCCAGCTGACTGAACAAGCTGTGAACAATCTTTTTCAGCCCCCATCTTCATAGGTCCGGAGTTTTCTTATAGATCGTCTGATGGTCTTGGTGAATTGTCTTCAGGTTCATTGGTGTCAGTTTGGCAATTTGCCCAATGTTAGACTCTATAAGCAGCTCATTATCTGCAAGGTGGGTGAATTCATCAAATATCTTTTCCATTCTAATGTCATGCCACTCAGTTATACATTGGAAAATAATAGCTTTTTAATAACAATACATTTATAATAGAATTTCTCAAGTGTTAGTACATTGTCTATCACTCTTTTTCTGTGCTGAAATATCAGTGTGGTGCATGGACTGTAGCACATTTTTCCTCTTTTACAAGCAAACAAACTAAGGTGACCAGAGCCCATTACAGTATAAATCACAAGAAGATTAAAGGAATCTAGAAAATACAACACTAGAAATTTGATCATACGGAAAAGGGACATTGAAGTAAAAAAAAAATATATGTACTTTTCTGTGCACACCTCATAGTTATTTTTCATTTATGTCAAAGATGGCTGCTGACAAAGAGTCCCTAAATGGACACTGAAGGAAAAAATAAAAACTAAACTTTGCCTTATGCACCAGATAGCATCTTCCACCAGATACCAGATGGTATCTCACACATGAGAGATACTATCTGGTACATAATACGTGGTGCGCACACAAAAGTATATTTTTTATTTTTCAACACAATGTCCCTTTAGAAACTAATCTGCCATTTACAGGAAGACTTAATATCAATAAGTCAGAACAAAATCCCAACTCATATTAACTTTAAAGCGTTTTAAAATATAAAATCAATTCTACAATGGGCTGAAAATCAATGTAAAGAGGATAAAGTAGGGGTGAAATTTGTGTCCTTACTGACACAAATTTAGAGCCTTTAAAATCATCTAAAACCCACAAATAAAACCAGAAATTGGTGTCTACTGACAACATCGTCTCAAAATGACCAAATTTTGTAATAATTGGAGACAGCTGGTACCCCAGATCATTTATTAGACCACAACCGAAATTCTTTTACACAAATATGATTATTGTTCTTGTGGGAACACTGTAGCCTGGCTACAGCCCACTCATTTCCATCCTAACAAGGCGAGGATTTTTCCAGACAAGCTCTCGACAACGACACATTTTTTTACCTGTGATACTTTGCAGCCCGCCGTTTTATAACCACCCCCTCAAAAAGACAGTCAAAGCAACAAATACATCATCATGAGTTGCCCTGTGGTGCTGGGTATTAATTATCCTGTGTTCTCCACTCATTTGCACATGTACTGTAAATGTCACCAGAGAGATAAATAGGGAGACAAAAACTGCAGCTTGCTGTCTGCGTGCAGCAGAATGTCAGAGGGAGCTCGCAACAGATGAGATATTGGTTTTGGCTTGTTGTGGATTATAGGTCAAAGGACATTTCCACAAGCAATAAAATTAGCATGCCGCCTCTGTTTATATCCTTACAAACAGCATGCCAGAACACATTTTCATGTTCGCCGTTTAGATTAATCTCTGGCAAGTTTCAGAGTAATAACGGGTACATCTGTTTACAACAAAAACGCTAATGTAATCGGAAGCAATACCATATAATTTTGTCCAAAGTCGTCTGCCAAGTCGGAAAACTACCAACTCTGATCTAAAAGCCATCTTTATATTTCATGTTTTTACTCAGAATGAACTCCTTCCAGCGACCTACTGTTCTGACATTACATTTTTGTAGATTTATGAGTGGATTGAAAAGCACTTTGGGGCAAAAAAGAAAAAAAAAAGATCGTCTCTCACGTTCTCTGTGTGGCCTTTGAGGTGCGAGGAATAAAGGGGGTATTTGTATTAATCGATCACACGCCAAGCATGGTTGAAGCCTGGCCCTAATGGTTGCTTGCTGTCATTTTGCAAGCAGCTTATAAAAAGGATTAGAGTGGCTCTGTGGAGTGGGAGTGCGTGAACAGCAAAGTTCTGTGGCCGGCAAGGAAAATAAATCAATTTATGCTTGATGGCGGTGCGGCTGGGGAACATAATGTCTAACGATGATGGAGTTTGGACACTTCATACTTGTCATTGTGAAATTGGACTGCCGTGCTGCTAATGATGGTAATGTATGTTGTGCCTCGCCTACTACAGTAATCCTTCACTCTGTCTCACTTAAATGCATCTCATTGTCTGGCATACTGCATTATGAATACCGGCAGGAGAAAAAAAGAAAAAGACAAGAATTTAATTTATATATTCATTCGTTTGAGCTCCGAGGTAATGAGAAAAACTGGATAACCATATAAATTCATTCTTTTTTTCTTTTTTTTTTGTTCACAGGCGATTGTAACTTTGAGAAGCCGCTGGCAGCGTGTGGATACAGCCAAGGCAGAGATGATGACCTTGACTGGGAGCAGGTCAATTCCAGGGAGAAGACTTCATCAGATCCATGGATGCCCTCAGGTAAGGCCGGTGATGCTGGGCACATGATGAAAAGAAATCATGCTGAGAATAAGTAACTCAAAAAGCTGCACATTTAACACAGTCTGCTTTATGTTTGATGCAGTTAGAAGCTGCTGTGGACAAAAAAAATTGGTTTTTGAGTTAGTGAAGAATCCCATTTTTGAACTCTGACTCATTCTTTTAACATGAACAAAGCCATTTTTTTATTTAAAAAAAGGAAACTCACTCATATATTCTTATTTAAATGTATTCAAGTTCAACTTAACTTCAACGCAGTTCAGTTAAGACAGTCTGGAAAGCGAACACACAAATTTCCTATGTCAATCTTTATATTTAAGAAGAAGAAAAAAACAATAAAAAGTAGTCAAAGTTTTCATTAGTTTTTGAGGAAGTAATTGATAATTTTACATGTTTTAAATGTTGGATGAAGCTTCATTGCAGATTTGACGTCAGTACAGAGATCAACTAGGAATAAGAGGAACGTTTTCCATTAAAAAAAGCAAAATATGGAGAACACAATCACGTAAAAGATCGAGTGTTAGTGATGGCGACTAAAATAAGGAATATTATGTAAAAATAAAAAAACATAGTACATGTCTTCAGGAGATATACTCCATGTACAACACTTAATCTCCCAAAGACACAACTAATTTGACAGCACATTTATGTGACAGATTCTCCCGTTTTATTACATTTATCATCCAATGGCTGCTTCAGTCTGCTGTTTTAGGTGTTCATACCAGACTTTCTCCTGATCGGCCCATGACTCTGACTATAATTAGAATATAGTGTGCAGCTACTTTCAATAGCTTTTAGTGTTGGAGACTAATGAATATTTATTACAGCTTTATTCAGATTTGCACGCAACACGGAGCCACTTCATCTTGCATAAAAAGACAATACTTCTAATTCACTTCCAACACTAGTCTAGTCTTTTTTTTTCTGTTTGTTTTCATTGTTGATGTATGTGCTGTTTCTAATACAGTGAATCATTGAGACAGTCATATTAACTAACAACAATTGATATCAAAGCCCTCAGATCCATTTTAATTGAAGACGTCTATCTGGCAGCCACGCGCTGATATTCATTAGAATGCCTTTCCCTGCTTTTTGTATCCGTCGCACGCGATTTGTCTCCTTAATGTTGCATTGATCGTTCTTCATTTGACTTGAAATGCAAAGATATCACCACCTCTGAACACTGCGCTCCCTCGGAATTAGACTAATGGAATGGCGTTTCTTCTTTTCGTGTTATAACAAAGGTAGCATTGCAAACTAATGGATATTGTTTTTCCTCTCCTATCTGACGCCTAATCTAACAAAGGCTGCATCCCAGATAGATTGCATTGGCCCCCCTGGTGACAAAGGGGGAATTAATTAGCAAGCCCTCACTAATTTTAAACAGCAGTGCCCAGACCTGTTTGTGCGTGCACATCAGGTTGATGCGTGTTAAACTGCCCCGGAGAAATTACTTTCCCCCGGTAGGGGAAGTGTCTTTCTTTTTCCATCGCAATTGATTAATGGCGGGACACATGGAAGCCAAGCAAAGGTGACTATGAAATCTGGGAAAGCCTCGACCTGCAAATTAACACTATGCATGCGGTCTAAATTGAACAGATCTAATTAAAATCCCATGTCTGGTTGGTTAAGAAGTGTCCCTGATTGTGCTTCCCAATTGGACCACACTTTAGACTGACACGTTTTCCACGTGTGCATCTTGAATTGTGTGTAATTAGCAGGTTGCAGCTCTTTCTCCATTTCAAAGTGTGAGCACTCAACCCGCTGTGTGAAACTGTAATCTCCCCTCTTTGACCAGACTGAAAGGGATGTGAAATGTAGTGTACTTGACAGGTAAAATTGTTTTACTGATGCTAGAGCAGGGGTTGATGGGTAAAAATGCATTTAGGTGAAAGCCACGCTGGTGGAAAAGCTATCTCACCTCTGATTGCCGCCTTACTCTCGACTCACACTTATGAATCTTCACAAAATGACCTTATCATACTCGCACAAAGAGATTGTTATCCTACCTGGTGTGGCAGGATGGAAATGGAATTGATGTGGCAATCCTCAGAACAAAGAACAGAAGACATTACTACCTCAAGTACCTTTAAAATTGGTCGTAGACGGTATCTGTCTAAATAGGGGTATTCTCAATGTCACTGCGAATGGGTGATTTAAGTGATGATTTAGGTCTTTCCTGTTCTGCTCTCCAAGCAAATAAAATCCTATAAGAGCTGTAATTCTCAGCTCTCTGGTTCCCTCCTCATTCTTGAATCACTGTGGACTTTGTTCAAATGTAGGGTTTGTTTTGTCGTTTCTACGTCTTTGTAAAAAAGTAGGTTGTATGTCTAAAGTCAGGAAGCAAAGTGTAGAATTTAAATTGATGTATCAAATTTTAACGCACTGAATGTGAGGAAATTAAGCCACTTTTGTCAAAAATCAAGTCCTGTTACTTCAACAGAATAGTTGCATCTGTTCTATTTTTTTCTTGTTTGGAGTAGCGCGTACGTATTCTGATGGAAAAGTCAAACTCGACTCCTTTCCAATCAGAAACAACAAAACTTCTTCCTCTTGACCCCATCAATCTTCCAATCAGGTTTTTGTGTTTGTTCTTCAATCTAGACTGAAGAAAACATTTTGGTTGTATTTCCTGTATTCTGTATACAGGAATACAGAATACCTGGTTTAAAACAATCTGTCGATTGTTTTAAACCATATTTAGTCCTCATTTCACGCAAAAGACATTTGCTACATACCAGAAATCTGTATACATTTCAGTGAATTCTGTTTGTAATGCCGTCAAAGGTGCCGATATGCAGATATTTGTTGCAAAATGTGGCTTTTTGTGGTCTGATCCACTATCTACAAAACTCTGAACTGGCCCAAATATCTCAAATTGTGTTTAAAAAAAATGAAAAAATAAACTCCAGAATGGAGCAAACAGCCTTCTGGTCACATGAGCAGGACACAAACAACGCCTGGAACTCCTGGTTGTTTATGACGATGCGCTCGCTGTCTAATTGCTACGTCTGGACGCAGGGTTGCCTTGTTTATCCCGCTACGCAGAGCTGATTGCATGCTTTGGCTCCTGTTTAGGACGGTTCAGCCCAGTTCTGAGGCTCCGCGCGTCTGCCTGGGCGCTCCCCAGAGTGTTGCTCTGTCAGGCCAACTGGTGAAACCCCCCAGCAAGACTGCCACTGTCTGTTCCGCCCTCAATGACTGCCAATAATCGCAAAGTTTCCGTCGGTGGAGACTGATCCAACTTTTTAAAAAATGTCATTGGGATTTTTTTTTTTTTTCGTATTTCCGTCTTTTTTTTTTTGTTTGTTTGTTTTTCTTCCTTCACAAGTTGTGCGTTGTGAGGTACACTAAGTAGTTTTCTGCAAAATGCTTTTGCTAAAGTTTTGCAGATGTGATGAGAAAATAATCATTTTTTTTCTAGAGAGAGCCACAGCTGGTGCAGAGGATGTTTCCTCTCTGATGTCAGCATGGTATGCTGCCAGCATAGGCTGCTGCTCCCTGCAACTCCCCTGAGACCCATTCTGGGGAATAATAGCAAGAGAAGGAGAAAGAAGGTCCTCTAACTGAGATTAATTAGTGTTTTTTGTATTCTGCAAGGCACAATAGCCGATGCGGTCCCAGCTAAATGACTTATTGTGTTATTCTTAATGTCTGCTATAAATATGTTGCCGGAGAGAAATTGAATGTTTTTGTCGCACAGTTTGTACGGGCTCTTTGTTTGGGTAGAGTGTCCTTGGTCGATAGTGACACCTTGACAATAATAAAGGATTGGCAGAATGAGGTTCTTCATTGGGTAACGGTGATCTTTTCAGTTTTTTTCTTAATTATACCCTCATGATATAAACACAGTTCACTCTTAAGCACAATACAGTGAAGACCACATTTTATTTTTACCCCTGGTAAAGTTACGCAGGAAGCACCAAAGTACCATACCCACACACTCAAAAATGTACAAATGTAATTTTTAATTTGATAAATTAATTAAATTGGGATGAAAATGTGAAAAATCACTTCTTTCATACTGTTGAATATGATGCTGGATGTGGGTGTGATTCTTTCAAAAGTCTTGCACTTACAGCATCACATACACTTTGGCATACAAGTAATTTTTAAATAAAAATTTAAATTGAAAAATTGTCATAAAGGACAATAGCAACACATTCAGCTAATGAGATGATACCATGCAAAATGATGAATCACCTGTCCAAGAGGAGGTGCTATTGTAGCAAGATTTTTTTGGAAAAATAGACACACCAGATTTATTGTTTTAGATCATTGAGGCTACAAAAATCACAACCTATAACTAGTTTAAGTTACCTGAAGTTTGACTATATTACTGTCTTCTTCTTTGATTAAGTCTGTTTATTCTAATGCCGAAAAAACATTGAAAACGCTCCCTTTCTAAAATACAAAAGCACATATTTTGTACTTTAAGAACTTAATTGAATAACCAAACATTTCACATTTAATCATTATTTGATCTTTTTGAACTAAAGATGATGAAATACAATCCTCTCAGTTCAGAAAAGTTTTCAGAAGGTGACTTAGCCAGTTGCTGTATTCTCAGAGCCTGAGAATGCAGAATTCAGCATCTTACCTGTGACTTTGTCAATGTTTATTTTTCATACCAAGCGCCCAAAGTGCAACAGGACCAGACCATCAATTTAAAATTAAACGAGGCTTGTTTATCAGCCAACAGGGCAAATTAAAAATGGCGTCCTTTCCTTTTTCAAAATAAGAGTCTCAAACACGGATACAATAAGGTGCGAAGCTAAAAGAACCCATTTTCATATAATACTGTAGTGCAGCATCTTCACCGGGGCCCCAGATGTCGGCAGATGGACTAAACCATGTGACGAATGCAGGTAGATGTTGGGTAATGGAAAAATACCTCATTGCTTTACCTGGGCTTCTAGTGCTGTGTATGGTGCTTAATGGGTTTTTCAAATGAACAACAAGAGGGTCAAACTATTAAAATATAAGAGGACACAATGTTGGACTGAAAGACAGCAGAAATTTAATCAGAATGTAAATCACGCCGGTTAAACATGGAGTGTTGTCACAATTTTATTTAAATAAATAAATAAATGAAACACACACGCTCACATTGTTTTTAGCCATTCCCGGCTACATGTGGGAATGACTCCTAGACTTGTGTGCACTGTTTTTAGGTTAAGGACAGAGCCCCATTAAATGATTAAGGGACACAACAGAACAGCAAATTATGAAATCTAATCAATTTGTGCAATCATTCCCGGTGAAAGAAAGACCGCCATTTCCTGCGCTCCGTGTTTGCGGGGTTAAAATGTGTCCTTTGGCCCGAGCAAACAGGTTACCCATTATGATAAACAGGATTAAGGTTGCACTTGCGCTTCTAGAATGGAGGACAAATTAGCATATTTTATCTTTTCTTTATCCTAAGTGTTCACGGTATGAACAATTGGGTGACTCACCTGAAGATTCAGTTCTTTTAATGACTTTGTACCACGTGAATGGGTTATTATCTGACCCATTTACTTCAGCAGCAGGCCAATAGAGCACACTGCATATTAAGATGACATATTAATCCATTTGGGATTGCAGGTGATTGGCATGCGACAACAAAGGATGCTGCCAGGGAACATAATAAGGGTTAGTTGTTCCACCTGACTAAAGTGACAGGGCTTAAACGTGTCCTGCATGATGGATGGTTCTGGGTGAAACTGTTTGACTCCGCGCTTAAAGAGAACCTGCCAGGCTCTTCGCACGGAGAGACCCAAACTTATCCGCTTTTATTTTTATCGGGGCCTTTTCATGTTGCAGAGGACACGGAGAATATTCCGGGGAAATTTGAGAGAAGGCCACGGCTGCTCGCATTAACAGCCTAACCCTCACAGCGAGAGCATTTTTGATTGGTGGCAGACAGTGAGAATGGCCCCCGTCTTCATTGACATTTCCAAAGCGGCAGCCGTGCTTTTCGGCAGCGGTGACCTCTGTGAATTTTATTAGCAAATGAGACCTGGAGGGTTTGGGTTTAAAGAGCGCCCCTTCATTCTGATTCCTCCCTCCCCCCCAACATAATGATTTTCACAGAGTTCAGGACCTGAATGGAGGAGAAATAATGAGCGCTAGTCATTATTGCAAATTATATCCTCGGCTCAGACCATCACTCAACTCATAATTAATCCAGATACCTTCAAACTGTAGACTTTGATGATTGGGATTAGACAGGAGGTTATTTGTGAGACCAGGACTATTTCAGGCTTCATTATCTGTCTTTTTAAACCAACTTTCTATCAAGGAAAAACACATAAAATCATTAATAAAGACTTTCTTGTGACATTCACATCTGCTGTTTGTAACAAGAAACTTCTTTGCATCCAATAAGGTTATTTATCTCAGAGGAAATCATTACAAATGCAGCTGTGGTTTTATCTTACGGTGTGCTAATCTCACACAAATTGCTAAAGTATTGAAACATACAGTTTTTAGATAGATGGTTAGATGAGTTGTCTGATTTTTTCATATCATAGATATAGTTTTTGGAGATAATACAGTTACAGGACAAATAAAGAAGTATACTTCTATTGTACATTATGAGTTTCTTGTGTCAGAAGAAAAAAAAATAAGCTGGTTTCTTTTTTATTTATGTATTTATTTCAGTAAAACAGATATCAAAGTTTAAAAGTAGGAATAAACAAGTGGCCAAAAAAGGCACAAAAAGCAAAACATACAAATAAAATGTTGTAACGCAACAAAATTCATTATGAATTAATACTGTAGTTTATTTTGACATTTTGTTTTTCTTTATATAGTTATTTATTTCTTCTAAGCCATCACATGCTTTCAGCTGCGGTTAAACATGCCTGCACCAGATAAAGCTTCATTTAAGATTTAAACTAGTCTGAAGAACTGTTACACATTAACCATTTATTAATATATTGTGATCCTAACATTGTGCTGTAGAATTACACAGTTTAAGTAATTTTTTTTTTTAAGACTCACCCATCCTCATCAGCTTATTTTCTCGCCAGCAGGAACTTTTCCTCCCATATGGACAGACACAAGCTGTGGCCAACTCATAGCTGCTCTGCCAGTTGAATAAGCCGTCAGGGCGCAGGATTAACCTGATGGAAGGCTTTCCTCAGAGTCCACATTCTGTCTCTACGGCTCACGATATCGTTAAACCACCGAGTCTGTTATTTTGGTTTCCCTGTCGCCCGGCAGAACCTGAACGTTTGGAAGTCTGAATGTTATTTTAGCAGACCTTGCTTGTTAGGTTACACTGCACATTCATTTTCCAAACTTGCATCCATGTTTTGAGCCTTTCAGATATTTATTTATTTATTTATTTAAGGTCGATGCTAATTAAAAAAAGAAAACTAACTCACTCGGAACTATTCATAAAGTTAGAGCTCCAAAAATGTTGCTACATTTCCATTTAGCATCTACATTTATTTCCTCTAATCGTAACATTTTCGCAGAATAAATGTTGGAGTGTAGTAGCTGTTCAACAATGATGTTTACTCTACTTTACTGTGGTCTTGTTAATAATGTCTGAAGTCACACGTTTCTATTTTAGCAGCGTGGCCTTCGCTTCCCAAAGAACAGCTACAGCGAATGCATGCAGCATCAGGAGTGGCGACGCTTCATCTTCCGCTCATTTATTTTTCACACCGGTTTCCATGCTCCCCACATTCAGCCATCATTGTAATGGAAGGTGAAGGTGGCCTACATTGGAATAATAATAAATCTGTTCCTCTGAATACCTTAGACAATAGCCGAGCCATGGCCTTTAAGGAACAGTGAAAACAGGCTCACAGTGTGCCGAGAGCTCTCTATTTTTAATTGGTCTCGAACTCCGTCATTGTTAAAGGCGGAAGAAGAGATAGAGTGGGATGGAGTGGGGGTGGGAGGGGAGAAAACAGCCCTGTGCATCACTAGCACATTAGCACTCCACTAACAGTGTCATTATAATTTGCTCTTAGTCTCACTGGTTAATTAGCTTGTCACGGTGCAGCAGGTCCTGCAGAGTATGTGGTCATTAGGCTTGGAGGGAACAGAAGCTGAATGACAATCTATGTAACTCTATGGTCTCCTTCAGCGGTGTTGCACAGTGGTAGAGGAAGTATGATACGGGACTTGACTGACGCTTGAAGTACTGTTTTCTTTTACTGACGACAAAAGAAAGATAATGGATAAATTTTCCCTTTTGTAGTTTAGTTTTACCTGAACAAATTCAGGGGTGTACAACCACACTATTACATTGACTGTGGCAAAGAAGATTTTTGGTATAATGTCTTACGTATGATTACAGATTGATGGATTATGCAATTATTAGCAATTATTAAATGAACATTGGCCACTTTCAAATTATAAATATTTTATCTACTGTTTTATTGCCAAGAGAAAACACACTGGTTGTTCCTACTCAACACCCTGGAGTAAGATGTCCTATAACTTGGGACACACACATTCTTGGTCTGCATTGTCCTAGTTCTCATTCAAGGGATACATCAACTCCGACAAGCCCACAATATCTGGGACACGTAGTAAATCTCATCCACTCCTGGTGACCCAGTCTTATTTTATAGTGTTTATGGACTGGATCTTATGGCATGTACTGGTGCAGCTTGGAGCTGACCATGCAGCAACTGGAATGAGAACCGGTTTCTTAAAGTTCTGCATCAGGTAAAGGTAGATTGTTCCTCTCAGCTTTGGGATTAGTCTCTGATTAAGGCAAACAGAGTTCAGTCGTCAGGTGTCTTGCTCAAGAGTGATGGTGGGATGCAGAGAGAGAGAGAGAGAGAGAGAGAGAGGGACCAAATGGGTCCTTGTCTGTCATAATGCAGATGGTCCTCTGATCTGTTGTGAACCAAAAGACAAACCTTTGGATTTACCAATTCTTTCACATTCCAACCCTCACCTATGGTCACGAGATATGGATTGCGACCCAAAGAACAAAATCCCAGTCACAGGTGGCTGAAATGAGTCGCCCCCTTCTGTAGGATGACTGGGCTCATGTTCAGAGATGGGATGAGATACGTCATCGTCTGCGAGGAGCTTGACGTAAAGCTCCACAGTAAAACGATTCCGTTAAGGTTATTTGGACGTCTGATCACGATGCCTTTGAGGTCCCTCCCTTTAAAAGTTTTTCCAAACATGTCCCATTAGAAAGAAACTTTAGGAAGGCCCAAAACACGTCGGAGAATCTGGATTTTCCATTTGGCCAAGGAATGCTGTGTAAGCCACCCGATCTATGGCAAGCAGAAGACAACGGATGAATGAATAGATTTCTAGACTATAGTGGGAAAAAATACAAATGTGGCTTAAGGTATCTGCAGTTTGCAATTTTACTTATAGAGAAACAGGACATATCTCCCAAACGTATGACTGTTGAATTACTTCTAAATAGCCTGTTTTAATCTTTGAGGAAAGCAGTGGAGCCATAATTTTTGTCTATGCAACATGAGCTGCAACTGAACAATTTATCAAGTGATTTCTAGTGCTGGTTTGCGTCATACCAGGGGTTGCTCATGCCTCAAAGGGAAAAACAAGAAGGATCTGGCTGCTTTTGCAGAAGACTGGATGTCAATGAAGACACATGGAGTCTTCGTAGAGCACTACCTGATTAAAGTTTAATCAAATGTGTTTCAGAGTTGACACGTTTGCTCCCTTTCTTCATGTTTTCTCTACAGCTTCATGCTTTCCTCAGAAATAATTAAGCTCAGCATATGAATGTGTAAAACTGAAATTAAATAATAGATTACAAACACTGTGGGAGAACAGTTGTCCATAGTAATTAATCATAACAAAGTGATCATACTGTGAAGAACTCTTTGCACAACATAGAGATACCGGAATCCTAAGTAGCTCATAAGACATAAAACTCTGTCTTGGTTAAATAACAATCCTGCACAAAGAGGTTATTTATTTTCAACTTCTTCTAATCTTAAAAGAGTTGTTTCTTTTTTCTTCTTCTTTTTTATCAGAGGTTACTCAGTGGCACAGTTGGTAGCACCGTTTGCTCTTTCAGCAATAAGATCCTGAATTTGAATCCCAGCCTGGGATCTTTCTGCATGGACTTTGTATCTTCTCCCTGTGCATGCGTGGGTTATTTCTGGGTGCACTTCTTCCTGCTGCAGTCCAAAAACATTACTGCTAGGTTAACTGGTATCTCTCAAGAGTGAGTGTGTTTCACTGTTGCCCTGGGACGGACTGGTGGTCCGTCCAGGATGTACCCAACTTTTTGTGCATTCACCTTTCTTGAACTATGTCTCGGAAATAGGAACCTAACATCATCCTAAATAAAAACGAAAAACTAGGAAAACATCTGTTTTTGTATAGTAACAAGAGAAGCTTTAGACGGATGAAGTTGCTACAGAGGCTACCCATATCAAACTCCGAAGTTCTTGAGCTTTGTCTTAATATGCCCGTCCATCACTGTCCAGTTTGGAGTAACCACAAAATTAGACATGTCAGACCACAACAGATCGCAAATAGAACAACAAGGGATCATATTCTTGTTCCATATCTTGTACGTATTAGGAAGTCACCAGGAAAAATTATTACTATACTCTCACACACTTAAGATTTCGTGCCTCCTTCTGGCAGACCCAACAGGGCAAAGAACTTCAGAACCACACATTAGCATCTTCTTCACTCATCCTATCACACCTTTTAAACACCTGACCTTCATTGAGCTTGTGGATCTCAAACATTCTCGCAATGAATTCTTTCTTTTATTTTACACATTTAAATAATGAAGCATCTTGGTGCCTTTCTACCAATAACTGCAATGATAGTTGAAACCAATATCATATTTATTCCATTGGAAGTCATTGTAAAGTTTCTTGAATTAAATTTTAATATGTTGATTTAATGTAAGAAACTTAAAGTCTAAGTTTATATGATTCAGCTACTAGATGTGAAGCACACATGGATCTGTTCATCTATCATCTATATCCACTTATCCTTCCAGGCTCTTTGGGGGTCTGGTGCTTATTTCCAGTAGTCGTTGGGCGAGAGACAACACAAAGAGGGCAACACAGAGAGACACCGGGCAAACAACACTCACCAACACTTCATGAGAGCTTAGAATAACCAGTTAACCTAACAGTCATGCTTTTAGGCTTTTGGAGAAAGCCAAATTACCTGGATAAGACCTACGGACAAAACGTTCAAGCTGCAGCCCGGTTTGATTCCTGGTTGCTGGCCAGGAATCAAACCAGCAACCTTTTTGCTGCAAGGCAACTGTTTAGCCCGTTTGCACACATCCTGTGCCAAATATCTGACATGTCAATGATCCATAAAATGGATGTTCTCATTACTGCCCTTCATAACATATCCGCGTCCCTCACCAATTACCCCAAAACCTTAAAGGATCATTTAAAATAACAACTGCCTCTACCTTCCAAACAAAGGCGATTAGGCTAACTGTGACATCCCAACCACTCCTCCTCTGATGCCTCTTCTCTCGTTTCATTGTGTAAACATGACAGAATCCCCCTACTCATTATCCGAAGCTGCAGACAGATGAAATTGGTGAGCGTTACAAGAGAAGCACAAGACAAGTGGGCAAGCTCGAGTCATTGATGGAACAAATAGGGTTCTGTGAGACGCTGCCTGGTTGACACGCTCAGGCGACCAAGCCTGCTGCTTAACTTGACGCTATTCACCCGTTTTAATACAGGAATCTCAGTGAAATGCCACATGTTTACTGTAACAAGAGAGATTTGGCTCTTCCTTGAATGCAGCAGCATAAGCTTCCTGTTTACAGGTTGTTTGTATTATCTCTCTTTGCCCTTCAGTTTGTAGCATTCTGCCAAAATGTATCTCAGCATCTAATGAGTCTCCTATGGCTGCGTTTCAAATACTGCTATGATTATTGCCATCTTAATATGAAGCCAAGCTAAATAAGATGATGACAAATAGAATGTGTTCTGCATCTCCTTGAAAGTTGGCCAATGTAATAATTCTCACTTGTGTTTTATTGGGGAGAGGGTAAAGAATTAGATTAACCTTTAATATTGGACCTAAGTGATAAAATCTAAATGGGGCTTTTCTTGGCAAATAGATTTTAGCTTATTGATTTTTCATCATTTCCCCTCTGCTCTGTCATTGAAGGAAAATGCACTTTTCAAAATCCACTATTTTCTGGGATTAGCCTCTTAGCTGTAGTGTATGTCTTTGTATTTTGATGAATGGTAATGACGATCAGCCGAGGTAATAGCATTTTCTCATCAAAGGTCACAAGCTGGATTTGTGAATGCCGAGGAAAGCTCCTCAAGCAGCCATTTGTTACTCTCAGCATTCTGTATGGGATTTTTTTCACCTTTTATTTGGTTAATTTCAGAGCTGCATTATGGTGAGAAAACACGTTTTCATAATATATCTTTGTTGAATATTGCAATAACCATCAGTTGCAACTAAGGGGCATTTATGTTTGTTTTTGCTGCTCTCCCCTTTCCGTTGTGTTTGGGCGAGTAGCTCTTTGTAATCATCTTTTACATGCCCAAATTTAAAAGCCATGAAGTAAATTTTAAAAACGCATGCACAAAAAAAAGTTTGGGCCCCCGGAATTCAGTTTTTGCCAAGGAGTGGTGGTGTTTTTTCTGGAAAGGCAATCTCCTGGACCACTGCACAATACAATGTTAAAGTAAAATTGACTGTTTCTATGGTGATTTATCCTATGAGGTGGAGGAAGAAGGCAATACAACTGTTCTCTGACTGCAGTAGCGTGAACTTAACAAACCGGCATCCTACGGAGGGATTTAAAAGCTCTACTATTATGGCCAACCTATTTTGTGTGTAATTCACCACAGTGAATTCTGACAGCATTTAGGGTAGACGACCTTTGCATTTCTCCCAGCAATGAGAACGGTCTTTAATTGAGAGATAGGCAGTGACTGTGTAAGTCTCACTTTTTTCCACATGATCAGTCTAACAATTTTGTTCACATGTAGCTTCTCTATAGAAGCAGTAGAAGTCCCATATACAGCTCTAGAAAAAATTAAGAGACCACTTAATATTATTAGTTTCTCTGATTTTACTTTATACAGGTACATGTCTGAGTAAAATGAACATTGTTCTTTTATTCTATGAACTACTGACAACATGTCTCCGAAATGCAAAGCAAAAGTTTAGTGGATAATGAGAAATGGTCAAAATAATGAAAAAGATGCAGTGCTTTCAGATCTCAAATATTGCAAAGGAAACAAGTTTGTATCCATGTAGAAACAGCAATAATAATGTTTTAACTCAGGAAGAGTTCAGAGATCAATATTTGATGGAAGAACCATGAGGTTTCCGATAGGCTTCATTGCAGTGGTTTTGTGATTTTCTTTTCCAGAGCTGTGGCTTATCTGAAGTCATTAAAATTCTTCACAATGTGGAACAAGACAGAATTATTATTTGAGAAGGTCTAAACAAATGCACAAAAGCCCATTCAAATGCTCTACCATTTGAATGGGCTCAGACAGAGAAAGAAAAGCAACGCTGGAGCTAATTACTGATAAAAGAAAGCAAATTACAGGTACTTACTAAGTAAAATACCAATCCAGGTGTTTCATAAACATCCGTCCATTATCTTTACACTCTTATCCTTCCAGGCAATGAGAACGGTCTTTAAGGCAATCTCCTGGATTGCCTTAAAGGCAATCCTTTAAAGGCAAAGGCAATCCTTAAAGGCAAAGGCAATCCAGGGATGTTGGGCAAGAGGCAGGGTAAACCCTGGACAGGTCGCCGGTCCATCACAGGGCAACACAGAGACAGACAGGACAAACAATCATGAGAATTTAGAGACATCAGTCAACCTGACAGTCATGTTTTTGTACTTTGGGAAGAAGCCAGAGTACCCTGAGAGAATCCATGCACGCACAGGGAGAACATGCAAACTCCATGCAGAAAGACCCGAGTCATGTTTCAAACCCAGGACCTTCTTGCTGCAGGGCAACAGTGCTACCATCTGCAGCCCGTTTTGTAAACATTGTATCATGAACCTTGTTTTTTGGTTTTATTTAGTGGGTGAGGAGAAATCCAACCTCCTTCTTTGTGTTTGCACCCACAGACCATGACCTTGCTTCCTGTGTAGATCTTAGTAGCAACAGTTCTCACTCCACCCTTTTTCAGTCGGAAAATGTGGCCTGGAGTGGAATCAACATCTTCCCATGAGAAAGATCCTTTTTGTTTAGAAAATAAAATCATTGTCAAGAGAGATTTCCAGATGGTGTGGTTTCAGGAGTAGGCCAAAAGGGGCAGCACGTATTCCAATTAGAAAGAGCTATTTTATTAAGAAAACAAACTCATAATAATTAAGAGAGATTTCCAGATGGTGTGGTCTTAGGAACTATGTAATGAACCCTTTATGGTATCACCTTACCGCTGAAAACCAGCAGAAAAGGCCAAATGTGATTTATTTCCTTTTGACACTTTTGAGATTGTAGGTTCTCCAACTTTAACATATTTATGGCCCGTTTCTTTCTGTTTTCACTTCAGCACCATGATCTTCCTATTGCTCTCCGTTAACAGAATAGTGTCTTGGTTGGTAAAACATATACTATGACAAAAACATCCAACTTACCAAATGTAACATTCTCAAGTTCAAATGCATTACCCTTCAAATATATCAACCTATCAAACATTTATTTTAAAGTGGTCCTTTGTAATTCTCAATGTGCAAATGCTGATCCAGGTTGACTGTTGTGTTTATGATTGCATTGAAAGTCTCTTTTATTTTAAATACACATGACTATTTTTTTTACCAGTTTACTGAAATCTGTTGAAACAAAATGAGCCAACATTCCTTTTTTTCTGCAACAGGGTCCACTTTTATGATGGTGAACACGTCAGGACGCTTCGCAGGACAGAAGGCATTGCTGCTGACACCCCAACTGAAGGAGAACGACACACACTGCGTTATTTTCCATTACTACATAGGAGGAAGAGACAACAGCCACCCAGGCCACCTAAATGTCTATATCAAAGAAAACAACAGTCCGATGGGGATGCCTGTTTGGAACGTGTCAGGACCAGCGTCTCGCTCCTGGGGGCAGGTGGAGCTGGCCATCAGCACCTACTGGCCCAACTTCTACCAGGTGGGCGCACATTAAGCTTTCTTTGGTATAACTGTTTGTGCCCCTCTGTTAATGACCAAAAAGAATCCACAAAAGTAATAAGGGTTAGGGTTAACCATTTTTCTAACCCTAATAAGAAAAATGACTGAAAATTGACTAATGGAAATCAGACGTTGCTTTTGAACTGTGGTTCAACAGAATCGATTTAAAAAGCAAAAACAACTGGAACAGGCCTGTAAGAAAATGATGGTACCTCGAGAAAAGATTGAAAGTATGTTTACTGTAGGAACATGTTAGCGTAATTAATTAGCATTACAGATGTCTTCAAGCTAGCTGAAACATGCCAGTTTCATTAATTTATTTTAAAAAAAATTATTCGGTTGACTCCTAATTCAAAAGCAACGTTTGATTGTCATGTTTAATTTGATGCAGTTTCAAGTTTTTTCAGCCACCATTGAGGGCTTTTCAGTCATTAACAGAGAGGCACCAACAATTATATTCACATGTGTAGCATCTCTATAGAAGCAGTAAAATCCTATATAGTTTATCTGAAGTCATTTAAAGCCTTTCACAATGTGGAACAAGACAGAATTATTATTTGAGAAGGTCTAAACAATTGCACAAAAGCCCATTCAAAGCACCTTGGGTTATTGATTTCTGCAGCTGCCTCTGTATCCATGGCAATCTGTTCTCTTTCCCTTCAATCCAAGTCAGTTCCCTTTTTTTTTTTTTCCAATTTTGAAAACTCATTTTCACTTACCAATGCACATGACTGCTGGCAGGGGCAAGGTGATTTCACACTTGCCTGGCTATTAGTCTTCGTCGGGCTTGTTCCACGAGTCCACCAAATGTTAATTGATGCAGAGAGACCCCTTAACCTCCCAAAGGGAGCAGGTCCTTCAGTGTATTATTTCATTAAGGCCTGGCAGGCCCTGGACCACATTGGAGGCGATGCGAGTCCTGCTGCCTGCTCATCATAGCCGCTCTGATAACTTAGTTAACAAGGGATACCGCTGAGATTCTCGCTGCTGGATGCAGTGTGGAAGGTTTAATAAGAGCCACACAGGCAAAATAAGAAAAAAAAAAGTGGTAGGTAGCAGCAGCAGTCAGTGCAAATTGCTAACAGGATGCTACCTTGTGTGTTAATATGTAAAGCCATTCTGGTCAGATATTGTCAGGCTGGCTCAAGACAAGTGATGTATACAAGCTTTGCTTGTCTTACATTCACATAGACATCAGTGGCTAAATATAAAGGGTGTTTATCCTTAAATTTCATCTGAACAAACACCTCTGATTAGCTTGACAAGTTTAGAGTAGAATATACTTTATTGATGGGTAACTTGCCTATTTGTTGGTGTTAAATATTAATAATACAAATAGAGATAAAGCTTATAAAATATATCAACTTTATCAACATGTTTCTTGGTTAAAACTGTCACCATATGGAGACAGATCTGTGGAAAGATGGAGCTCGTCCACCTCCTCCCAGTCGTCCTGCTGCCATCTGCAGAAATACACCGCTCCTGGTCAAAAACAACCAATCAGAGCCAGGGGGATGGTCTTTGTGCTGTCAGTCACCCTCGTGTAGGCGTTGCTAAATGTGCTAATGGAGTAGAAACCCAGCACAGGAAAGCTGTTTGTCTGCTGTCATCAGCTCCCTTGCTAACTAGCTTAAGCATTCATGGCAGGGATCTAGCTGTAGGGCAGCAGAGAGCAAGGGTGACGGTCATTACTGTGCTTCAAGATTACATGTAGTGTAAGTTTCCAGTGAAATTAAGCATTTGCTTGTAAGCTTAAAAGTTAATATTTGGTGTCAAATGACCACAGTTTCTTTTTCCACATATTTCTAGAAGACGTGGGATCGGTGAATAGTTTCTGCATGTTTCACTTGAGCTGCAGATCTTTGCTGCTCCTCTTTTCAGTGGAGCAGCAAAGATCTACTTTTTAGTGTAATGCTCTCCTGGCCCATCCTGCTGGTTTCAATAGAAGGTCATGTAGGTTCATAAGAACGCCTCACTATTCAGAATATGTTCTTTTTGAAAATCTATTGCTGTTTTAATCTTCTGTGGACCATTTTCCCCTGACCTTATTGGCGTATTTCTTGGTCTTCTCAATGCTGTTTGTTCAATAATGTTCTCTAACAAACCACTTCAAAGAACATTGAGATTAAATTGCTCACAGATGAACTCTGGTTCCTAACTAAGTGAAATTCTGAATGCAGTTGGTTGCACTGGATTTTATTTCAGGGCTATTAGAGGAAATGGATTTAATTAAAATGCATGTCATTCTTGACCGATTGGTATTTGTAAAAAATAAAATCTCAAGACCTTCTATCATCATCATTCCACTTCAGTTTCATCCTTGCCTATTACATGTATCAGTAATTACATTAAAGGATCGTAAGATGACATGTGAAAAGGGAGTGATTATTTTTTCAAGGCAGCATAAGAATGAACACATCCCAAAACAAATGGTCTACATACATTATACCCAACATACCAACTGTGCATTGCTGGGTATTGGAAACATTTACAGCCTCTGCAGCCTTTCAAACCTCAAGCCTAAAGGACCTGCTTTCATTTGTAATTGTTCCAGAGCTTAATTGACATTGTGGGTAAATGCGAGGATGCTAATGATCTTAGCAACAATCTGTGAAGAAGGACACCAATGCCTGAAATTGTCACTAATTAACAACATGCCACTAATTATAGGTATCTTTAATTGCATAGCAACCTAGGAAATTGTCAGAGGAAAGCCACCTGATACATGGAAATTATTTTTTAATTACTGCTAACGCATTCAGGCATCGTTGCAGCCTTTTGTGGCTTTTGACAATTACTCATCGGCCTAGCTATCCATCGAACTTCAACCTGAGATTGTCATGCATCTGATTGTTCCAGAACTGATTAACTTAAAAAAAAAAAAACTTTCGAAATTTCTCTGAAAGCGAAGTGGAACTTTGCATTTTGTTCACGCATAGCCCAAAAAGGCATTCAATCTAAATGCACTCATCTGTATTAATTTCCATGCAGCAGAATATGCAGCAGGGCTAATCAAACCTGCTGTAAAGTATTTAACTAAGTCCCAGAGGGATCTCCAGTGCAGTGATGTAGACACTAAACGCTGGTCCCGCTGTCCGTCTCCCTGACAAATGAGAACGGTGAACTTTCCTGTGACATCAACAGCTTTGTCCCATGTGAATATTTTCAGTGCGGGTCAGGCCCAATTATGTGCCGAGCCATCATTGATGTTGGAATCAATTATATCACGGCTATTAGGGAGGCTGACTGATGTCTGTTGCACAAACAAAGGATTTCAATTAGAGCATGGGGGCCAGTTCATTTGTCTGGTGGCAATATATAGAGTGGTTGGCCTTTTAATTTCCTTTAAATTAGCCCTTAATGAGGCCATAATTGGCACCCAAGACTTTGCTTTCATATTTCAAGAGACGAGAAAAGAAATTTATAATTAGACGGTCTTATCTGAAGGCATCCTGCCTCCCAGATGACAGGGTTAAGTATCTCAGCCTCCATATTCCTGAGCTACAGAAGGAATCTCGGAAATGTGTCACTGTGCAGCCGGCAGGACGTGTTTGTGTGCGACGCCTTACGTAGGACACGTCTAATAATATAACAAGCCAACAGACTTTCCAGGTTGATATTTCAGGAGTCACAGCAGGCAAAACATGTGTGGCTGGAGCGCGTGTGGTGTAATTGCTGTGTGCACCACGCCCTGGGTTTGGGAAGGGGCTGGCATGCTGTTTCCCTTTTTATCACACTCCAGACCAACAAGCACATAGCTTTGAAATTCTGCTGCGACACACCCTCCTCTCAGGGCTTAGGGCCATTTGTTTTGGAGGGGAGCTCGGCCCTTAAAATAGGGTCGATGTTTCGTCATGTGCTGCACAGTTGTACTTTATTTTTGAAGTTCTATCAGAAGACCCTGCTTTTAAGAAACCACATTAGAGCAACTGTTAAATGCAGCAGGAGATTTTGTCACACAAGGTGAGGGACTTTAAAGAGTTTGTTCTTTTTAACAAAGTTGCGGTATCATAAATCTTCCCATTTTCAATTCAAATTTTATTCCTATTTTGTTGATTTAAATTCTTTTTCTGCTGGACACTGATGCTTTAATGATTAAAGTTGAAACAAACTCGGTTTATATGCAGTTTTAAAAACTGCTTATAAGGAATTCTCTGAAGCGTGGGCTTTGTTGGCACTTACCTCCATTTACTTTAATAGCTCTAAATAAAATACACAGCATCCAGTTGCTTCAGAGGTTTGTCAGAAGACCTGAGTGAACAAACAGCATCCGGAGGACCAAAGAACACAATAAGACAAGTCAGAAAGAAAGGAGAGAAACTTAGAGCAGAATTTCTTTAAGCATTTCCAAGAACATTTGTTCAGTCCACCGTCTAAAACTGGAGGGAGAATGGCTCCACTGCATTCCAACCAAAACATGAACATCTACCTAAACTGTTTAATCAAAGAACCAGTCAAGTCCACTCATGGTAGCTCTGGAGACACAGGTGAGCTGTGAGAGCGTGACTTTAGTTTTTCACAAATTAAATGAGGCCACAGATAGTCCTGATTTGAGTTTGTTAGTGGTGTCCAAAGTCTGTCCTCAAGGGGCCAATTGGCCTTCATGCGACACACTAAAACCAAACCAACGGTTCATAGGAAGGCTTCTTCAGAAGTTTGACATGCTGAGACGGTAGTTGAACTTTTTGAATTAGTTGTGTTGGAGGAAAAACACACCCAAACTGGCATGAGATCGGCCCTCTGGGACTTGAGATTGACACCCATGATGTAAAATGGAAAAGCAGGGGCTGCAGGTCCTGTGTGTGTCTTTGCTCCAACACAGCTGATTCAAATGGCTAAACGAACCTCGTCCTTTTCTAACCTAGCTCTACAGATGAACTATTCAATTAATACAGCTATGTTGGATGTTGGGAACATTTTAAACACGCATGACACCGACCATTAAGGATCGTCTTTGGACACCACTGACATAGAAGAAGGTGCTCTGGTTCATACTAACCCAAAATCTAAATTCTTTTTTTTTTTTACTTGCATCAAAGGTGAAAACCAACACTGCATAAAATCCTTAATAAAACCTCATGGTGAAACAATTGCAGCAAAAGAGTTTTGAGAAGTTTTTCTTCAGCAGAGACAACAAACCTGGTCTCAGTTGATTGGATGCTTGGTGAACTAAATGCAGGGAAAAGATGACAAAAGAAACCCTGATTGATGCTGCAAAATATTTGAGATTTGAATTACAGTAAAAGGGGCCTCTGGCGTATGTTGACTTGCGGGAGCTAAATGCAAATTTTTATTTAAATATTGTGTTCTTTTAATTCTGCTCCACACACATTCACTTCCTTTTGTGCTGTAAATTCATTCTAAGACATTTTTTTTTTCATTTGCGGTTATATAAAGTAAGGATGATCGTCGTTGTACTCTGTTGGCTCCAGGCTTTATCCAAAACTGAGCAGCTTCTGTAAAATATAATGTGTTTTTCTAATTAGGATTTACAGCAATAAGAGCTCTCAGTATACCAACAGTGATAACTAAAATTTTTAAACTGTGATTGTGTTTCAAAATTTTAAATGCATCTGTGTTTAATTGTTTAAAGGAAACCTAGAGGGAAGAGAAATCAAGTCATTAGCTGAGAACGTCCTAACCTGACCTTTTATCTTTGCCTTTCAACTCCCACGCTTTGTGTTTGTCACTGACTGCGTGCTAATCGTCTCAGGGCTTAAACTTAATTTAACACTTGCATGTCATAACACTTGTCAGCTGTGACATATTGAGGAAATATTGTTGATGGCCTGCAGCTGTGGCACCAGCTGCACCCCCCTGAGAAAGAGGACAGAGTGAGTTAAGCGAGAGCTGGACTTTTCCTTTTGCCCGCGCCCAGCCCGCACTCGGGTGTCTCTTGAAGGAGGGTGTAATTCATCAGTGGTGTTATGAGTCTCCTTTCTCCTCCTCAGATTGTGTTTGAAGCCATAACCTCGGGCCAGCGCGGCTTGCTGGCCATCAAAGACGTTGTGGTCCAGGGCCACCAGTGCAGTAAGTCTATTTTCCCTTCACCATAAAAGAATATCATCAAAACTGTCATTGTCCTTTTCGTGACACCCTTCCGAATACCTGTGTCGCGGTTCTGCTCAAGGCCTTCCCACTTAGACAGAAGGGCCTCAAAGGATATGTTACAGCCAAGCCCGCTATGAACCCCATTGCTCTTTGCTCAATGAAGATTTACGAGGATATAGTTGACATAGTTGACAAGCACATATGGGATATAATGTTGGAGAGGCTGTCTGAAATCTATCACTTGAGAAATGGCACAACAGCACAAAAAAAGACCTGAAAGACAAACCCCAGAAACCATCTTGCAGCTTTTTATGTCTTTTTATGTCTCTTCCTGCCTTCAACATACAGCAGGGAAAACAAATGTTGAACACGTCAATGTTTTATTCACTAATTGATTTTAAATGTGCAGCAGATGTTGGTAACAACCCAAGTAATCCTCGCATTCAAAATATCTATCTGTAGTAGGTGGAAGAACACAATAAGTATGTATTGAATGCATGAAGAGAGGGATGCAGAAAGGGAAAGAAAGCAGCTATAATCTCCAATTTTCCTGAAATAAATCATTCTCCTTATCAAAACCAGTTAATAGTTCTGACTTAAGGCATTTTGAAAGGTTTCTTATAACAAAGATATTTTACAAGAACCACATCACGATGGTTTCAAGCAAAAACCTCTCTCAAGACCTTCACAGACTTATTGCTACAAAACAATTAACTTTATTCTTCAACTTTGTGGGCACAAAAAAGGAATTTGACTTCAGTCTCGCGTCATAATCGAAGTGCAGTCACAAACGGCAAACTCCTAATCTTGAAGTAAGTATCGCTCCACATATACGCCTGTGAATTTTGCAATATTTCTGACGGAGGACCCAGAGAAAAACATCAGAATCATTAAACAACCAGAACGAAATGCTGCGTGTGATTTGAAGACAGTGTGAAAAAATTAGAAATCCCACCCAAACAAATCGTGCAACTAGTTGAGACATTTATAACGACTTTCTGTCTCATGACACAAAGTCGTTATTATCAACAAAGGCTTCAACAAGTATTTTACTCTACAATTTATTGTGTCATTCCACTTTATACAAAAAAAAAAAACAACTAATACCTTTACCTAGAGAATAGAAAGATACCTTTCTATTTTTGAGGGGAAAAATGTTTACTGAGAAAAAGACTCAAAATTTACTTTCACTTCTGTTTTTGGTGAACAATTAAATACAGATTTATTGAAAGTTCTGTTATATAAAACATGCACTCAGTAGCACATTTAATACAGTTTTCCCTCTTCAGCCTTTTGGGAGTTTCTTCATGTTTGATCTTCTGTGTGCAGAAACTCCTGTTTGTCCCCGCCACTCCAAACCGCTCAAGTTAAAACACAACGTCTGAATCAATACCACGTTGCTTCTCATCAACTGATTCATGCTTCGCTCCGCCCATCGTAGCCGAAGCATCAGGCTCCGGTTGTCGGTCACTAATGACCTGCTCACCGTCTGAAAGCAGCTGAATTCCTACAAATGTTATGTCAATAAGATGGATTTATACGGCTAAACGTGCAGCATATGAATGTATTTGAGCAAATCAATGAGTCCTTGCGACGTGGTCGGTGTTTAAATGTGTAAGTGCGAGAGGATCAATAATCTACTCAGTGGCAGTGGGGCTCCTTTGAGTGATAAGCAAAGTGATGAGAGCGACTTCTCGGTAAAGCCTGGTCAATTCGTTTTCTATTTATACGACCCGCCAGCTCAGAGGTGTTATTGTGCCGCTGGGTGGTCTCCCCAACCTCCCATCATTAAAGAAGGGATGGAAAAATAGATCTGGAACCAGACGAATTGGCAGAACATAGTTTTAAAGTAAGGGTGGTTTAACAGAAAGGTCATAAAATATTAACAAGAAGTGAGTGTTGATGATGAAAGTGATAGAATTAGAATTAGCTTTTGCCAAGTCTTTAGAGATTTGGTTATGTTTCGAATCAAGGTCGTTCCACTGAATTGCCCTATTTTTCTATGCGAACAGCAGTACTTATTAAAAAATGTTCTAAATAAGTTACTTTCTGTGGTCCTTCTCGATCTGCGAACATACTGATAATGAGCTCAAATTGGAGAGAATGGTGCTTATTGAGAAATGCCCTAGATCGCAGGAAGAATGCAAAGGAGAGACATCAGGAACTTGAGTTTTTCATTGATTCAAGATGAGGCTCTGGTTATTCATTTTTAAAGAATTTTGGTGGAGTATGTCTCACAAAGCGCCGCCAGCCTTCAACATTTCAAGGCCCTTGAGAGTTATTTACTCAGATCTCCAGTTTTTCATATGAATCCTACCTGCAGATTTCTGCTGCATGAATGAGACCAAGATGATTAATTGGCAATAAATGGCCTCTTAACCTGCACTTATGGCACTCAAGTCTCATAAAATGTCACATCTTTTCTTTACAAGATAAACTTCCCTCATTGTGAAGTCTTATGATACGGAAGTGTTTCTCTGTTTTTTTTTAGTGAACACTCCACACTTTCTGACTATAAAGGGAGTGGAAGTCAACGCTGGACAGACTGCATCTTTCCACTGCACCGTGAATGGACGCAAGAGAGACAACTTTCGCTTATGGCTTCAGGTAAGAGATCACCTTTCTCTCCAGCTGAAGATGACACCTTACACTCACCGCTACAACTAAACTACTTAGATTTCAAGCTGTTTAACCTACACATTTAAATCTGCAGTCTTGTAATCCAGGACGAGTTATACTTTTGAGTTGCTATTGTAAAGCTTTGTTATGTCTAAGCCTGTCTTGACCACTTCTATTGTCTTTATAAGACGATATGTCAACAGCATTCAAAATATTATTTTCCTTCCTCCCTTGAACGGCCATTAAATATTTATCTAATAATCAGAGGTGGTGTCCTGAGAAAACCACTGCAGTCATATGCGGTTGTGCAATTACTTTTAAAATAGGAATTATTGAGTTGATGTGATGATCTGTGTTCATATTCTCATCAAAATAATTAGAGCAAGCTGCTTGGTATCTTTGTATTTCCTACAGAACTGTAGTTTAGCTCTGAGATCTCCAGTAACCCAACATTTCCAGATCAAGGAGGGTGAAAGCTAAATTGCGTGATAAATTACCTGCATTTTTTTTTCCACCCTTATTGTTTCCTGCTTTTATCGCGGCTAGAATAAACCACAAACATGTCCCAACAAATTGTAGAATAAATATATATGTATATTTAGCTTTTTACATTTATTTGCTTTCCCTGAGTTCACTTCATTAACACTGAAAACCACTTTCAGTCGTCTGTCCAAGGTAACCACTTCCAGAGTGAAAATTGTTACTGTTAGTGTAACATCTGAGCACTGATGTATGGTGTGTTAACTGATCAGAAAAGGGTTGGATCTTTGAGTCACTGACTGGCCAGTGAAGCTGAAATTGCCTGATTCTGGTCAACAGCAGATTTCTCAGTGTGTCTGGAAGAAAATTTGTCCTGAGTGATGCAGCCGGGGCCTCTGTTTGTTTGTTGGTGGGAAGTGCAAAATTTTGTTTTGGTTTTGGCCTGACCTGGGTCCAGACGTTGATTTCCAAGCCTCACAGCTGCTTCTGTGATGAACTTTCAGATAACACAAGTTGCTTTTCTTACTTACTGCAGAATCATTCCAAGCTAAAGCTTTTGCTGCTTCCTTTTGCCCCCATGTGTGTTGAGGTGCTGCAGCTGCAAGGCAGGGGATTACAGTTGTTTCAGATCACCGCAGTACAGTCTTAACCTACATAGATGTCGACTCCATGTGGATACGGCATGCTATATCTGGCATGGAGCTGTGCAGCACTCTTGCGTTGACCTTGTTCTGAGCAGCGAAGGTAGTGCATCTGGCAAACATAACCCGAGCTGGCTGGGCTGCTAAACACACTGTCACACGTGTGATCGGTGCGAGCGTGACGCCGAGTAAAGGTCCTCTGCCAGGTACTCCATCATTTTAACAAACACATCCTCATTAGCACAGGAGCTGGAAAACAAACATTAAGTGAAGTCCCCCGATGACAGTAATGAAGAAATATTTCTAATGAACAAATGTCCCCCATCTGCCTGCTGTGAGGGGTGACAGCTGGGGAGGAACCCACTGTTTGTGCATGTGTGTGTGTGCGCGTGCGTGTGCACTTCTGTGTGATAAATGTGCTCCTCTAATCAGCCAGCGATGGGAACGACAGGATGCAAACAGACGAGAGTCGACAACAAGTACGCCGAACCGGAGTTTCTAAAACACACGCACACACTCACACACACACACACACAAGGTCAGGCCAATTTGCTTATTGAACCCTTTCCATTCCCAAGTCTCAAATGTGTGTTTGTCTGTGTTCCAAACAGGGCATCGGTGGACGGGAGGCCCCAATGAAAGCCACTAAACCTTGGAACAACCGTCGCTTCATTGGCACTTTTGATGTGGAGAACACGACCAAGGGCGACTCGGGCCGCTACCGCTGCATTGTCCACTCAGACAAAGGTGTTGGAGTGTCCAATTATGGTGAACTAACCATAAAACGTGAGTATTTGTCCAAAACACTGGCTATTGTTGTTTAGTATCGTTGCAGCTGTCTCTATAAAATGACGTATACGAAACGGCGTCATTGGATAGCAAAATCTAACTTTCAGATGTTCTTGATAAAATGTAATAAGTCTGAGGCATGAACTAAAGCTTCCCATTGATGCTCTTAATATGGTTAGTTTAATTAAAAGAAACAAAATGTTTAACCTTCATGATCTTTTCTCTCATATCCAAGCCTAATGTAGCTGCAGATGACCATCATGTGAACAGGACGGTACATTTCTGACTCTGAGAGGCCAGCTTGTTTTGAGAAAGTTGCTTCCGTTTTGGGTAACTAAGAGTTCATTTCATATAACTCGTAAAATGCTGCTGGGCTGAAGTGGGCAGGAATACAAAAGGTTTCTGGATATGAAAAGTCCCAAGTCCACAGGCTGGAGTGCTTCCCATCCCCATGACCTTCATGGATGATAACAAAAGACAAATAGAAAATGCGGCATGTCTTTTAGTAAAAACGTCCTCTAATGCCACTCTGAAAACACAAGCTGTTTAGGCTGATTTGTTGTCTGCATGACTTTAATACTGCTCCTGTAAAGGCTGTCCTTGACTGAACGCAATCCCACCTAAAAAGACCAGAAAGGCAGGAGGCAGCAGGGTTTACAGTAACCTCTCGGATATTTCACTCCTGCAGTCATTTGATATGAATTTATGGAGTCGTCCGAAGCTAAATCTTGCAAGGCCCCTTTTTCCTGCAGCCCTATAGCCCGGTAATGGCCCTCTATATTTCTTCACCTCAATTTTCTCCCTGGTGCTCTCAATTGAATTTACTGCCCGGATTTTTTTTTTTTATTCCTCAATTTTTTTTTTTGTCTCTGAGCTTTAAGTGATTGATAGGTTTAATCCTGCCCGTCCAGGATCGAGGTCTGTCAATCATGCGGGAATGGCCCAGCACAGACACAGGAAAGTGTAAAAAGAAGATAAAGTCTCCTTGCCTGAGTGTATCAGTGGGTTTCAGTGGCGTACTCAAAGAAAATTTACTGACACACCGGAGGCTCCCGGAATCACACTTGTGCATAAACACAGCAGCTAAATCACTTACACACCCCCAACCAGACAGCAGTGGTTTTGCTGATCTCTGCTTTTAATCCATTACTTGCTACATACAAGGCAAACCTGTTAGCTGTAAAATTGTCGAGTCAGAAATATGTAAAAAATCCCTCTCCTTGTTAATTCTTGTAATCCATCCCCATTTAAATTTAAATTCTGTGCCAATTTCACATCTCAGTGACTTTGACTCATTCCAGGAGGATAAAAGACATTTTCCCACTCATAAGTGTCAGACATAAAATCTGATATCTCCTCTTATTGTACAAGTCATAAAACAAGCAGCAGTGAGTTGTAAATCCTTCTTAAATGTGTGTTTCCCTGCGTCCGACACTCGTTTTTGGAGGGGTGACCGTGGAAGCGACTCTGTGGATTATGACCCCCGCTGCAGTCGCACATCCCCGCCCCTCGGCGCCAAATGCCACCTTTTCCTTCAACAGAACGACGTTGAACGCTTGATTATCCCAGATAATCACGTCTGCGTTTCATGCCAGCGTTCTGTCAGATTTATGCGCCCGTGCGTGCTGCATGCATTTCCAGAGCGCTGTGCAGACCGGTCCCGGTGCAGGCCCGTCTTTTTGCCCGTTCGCCTCCGTTTTTGATGAGATCTCCTGCAGAGCGGCCCATGGTTTTGAAAGGAGGATAATTACTGCCCCGGCTTGGAGCTGGCTCTTTTTCTCGGCCCTGGTTAGAATCACCTGGAGCCCTTACTGAGCTCAGGCGTTGTATTCTGGGCCACGCTTTGCGGCTCAAGGATGTGAAGGTTGCAGATGTGTCGGCACTAATGAGAATAGCCACCAAAAAAAAGAAAAAAATCTCAGCTCAGTTAGGCTAGCCCTTCATTTTCCTGTGACCAGCTCTTCTTATATCAGGTGGCAGATCAATTCTTTACCGTCCCAATTAGGAAAGTGTGCAACATAATGAGGACCTCTTGCATCTTAACAAGAGAGGCTCAGTGCATGCAACGTGCAAAAATAGGCGGATTCATAAACAGTGCATCCTAACTCATTTAACAACAGAGCCGAGTGGCAACTCTTGTTATTCCTCTCCAGTTAGTAGAAAGCAAATTTAGGTTGGGGGTTTGCACGTTCAAGTGTTTGAAGTATGTGCAGTTCTCAGATGATTAGTTGATTAATCAGCTTATAACAGACAATCCATAAATCCCACATGAAAAACGAATTGTTTTTTTTCTCTGTGTGTATCAAAGCTGTTGGCACCACTGCTCTTATTACTTTGTAGTATTCCCTTTTAGCAAGCAGACAGTATTCTGTCTTCTCCTGGAACATTTCGCAAGATTGGAGCAGAGATGGGGATGTTTGACCTTTGGCCAGGATCAAATTTAATTTATTTACGTTTAGTGAATGAGATTTTGTTTTGTGATGCTTTCCTGTGCATAGCCGAGCGTATGTTTTAGATCATTTGCCAGTCAAAATCTCCATTGATAACTAATATTTTATTAATCTGTAACTGTGTGTAACTGTAAATGTTGTATTTCAAAGAGGGATGTAGGTTTTCAGGCCCTTTGGAGGAGAAGCAACCCACAGCATTACAGATCCTCTTCCATACTTTACAGTAGGCATGAGGATGCTTTTTCACCTAATCATTGGTTTTACACAAGACCCAACCGGAGTGATTGTTGTCAGCGAACCTATATTGTAAATCCTGTTTCGTAGGATTATCTCTACCACCACCAGATTTCACATCAATCATACTGAGACCTAGATTTTCATCTGAACCAGAGTTTGTTTTTTTTTGTTTGTTTTTTTTTATTATTTGCATCAGTTTGATGCACCTTTCCAAATAAACCGGACTTTCAAGGCAAATGAACTGGAGCTTGATTAAAGTGGACCAAACAGGGCCGGTGTGAATGCACATTTTGCTAGGATAATGCATCACAATCCTGTATACTAAGCTATAAACTCTCGGGGTGTTATGGTCAGAGGTGGGCAGAATACCCAAAAATTATACTCAAGTAAAAGTAACTGTCCAAGAAATTACTCAAGAGTAAATAGTATTTAGTAAAAAGTCTACTCAAGTACTGAGCAACTGATCAAATTATCAATCAGTTCATATTTAAAAATTCAGATCAGATGGACCAAAATATAAAATTAAGTGTAAATTTTGGTATTTCCAAGATGAAAATAGCAATAATTCATATAAGTAACAATAAATAAATAAATAAAACAGGCAAAATATATATTTTTACCAGATCAGCTTCTGATCTGATCTGTGTTTTTATGTCTGGTGAATTTTTGGTTAAAACATGTTTGTTTTTTACTTAGAGAAGTTACTCACTGTGGGTAGAGAATCCATAAGTTTTACTCAAGTAAGAGTAGAAATACCTCACAATAAAATAATTCACGTAAAAGTAAAAAGCACAGCTTAGCAAAAATATTCAGAAAAGTACAAGTTACTCAAGTTAATGTAATTAAGTAATATTTTTCTAGTTACTCTTGTAAAACACTGAATTGGTGAATATTAAAAATATAGGTAGTAATAAAACAATGGCAGTTATTGTTAGTTTAAGTTGACGCTGGGCTTTTTCCTGGTGTAGCTGTGGGTCCATGTTGATGTCGGGGCGTGAGAATCTGCTCTGGCCGGCAGATGCTGTGGAAGGCCAAGACGCAGCTGTCGCCAGGCCGTTCGCCCGTCTGGTCAGAATCATGACAGCAGCTGCTCTCAGACCGTTGGGCACGTTCGCCGCTGTCGCCTGTGCACCGTCAACCACTTCCAGCGAGCGACTGGCTGGCTCTGAAGACCTTTCAGGGGCCCTGCTGCATGAAGCTTGAACATTAGGAAGCGAGTTGCTAATGAAGTCTTCCAGAACTCGAGTGCTTTCCACTCTTGTAATCTGTTATTTGAGGCGCTTCTGCTATGACTGAACAGAGGATTAGTGCGCCTACAGGAATTATTTCATCACAAGTGAGAAGCTGCGGCTTTTGTGAATCAATATCTTCTTGTGGTTGCTACTGGACCAGGTCACTCTAACCCATGGATGTGCTTTGGTTTATATCTGTTCAGTGTATCTCTGTCTGGGTCTTTAGGGTAACTGTCCTATTTAAATGTGAACTTTTGTCCTAGTCTGAAGTGTTTTGCTGTGTTTTTTATCTACTCGATAAGATACTAAGCCCATATGACTTCAACAAAATTAACGAAATAATCTAGCTTTTGTAGAAATGGATCTCTAAAGTATTGATCAAACAAATGGAAACTGTTGCGTGACTTTCTTATTAAAAAAGGATAAAAATGTCCACATTTTTGGGAGTTATATTGTTTTCATTTTTGAGCTTGGAATCTGATTTCGCTTATCAACTGTGATCCTTGATCTTCATCATGGTGTTTGTTCACTAATGTGCACAAACCTCCTATATATGGGCTTTATTTAGCTTTGCTTTGACCATGAAAGCCCCATTATTATTTTTTGCTGCTGAAGGCAAATTGCAAACCTGTTAAAAGCGCTGAATTCAAATAAAAACAGTGTGTGTTTGTTTTTTTTTTTGCAAAAAGTTTAAAAACATATTTTATTTCCACACCCAGATGATGCATTTTTTGTTTTTTTTTGTTTTTGCCTGTCAGACAATTTTATCTGCAAGCGGATTTCTGAGGAACTGGATGCAGTAGTTCTTAGAAATCAGTTCAATAGTTTCTGCATAAACCAGTCATGACTGAGTCAGCAGCAAAATACTTTGGCCATTTGGTCTCCTGCATCATAAGATGCTTTGCTTTCAGGAGCATGATGGCAAATGTTCCAGTAAAATCTGCCAAGTGAGTCATTGCACTTGCTTACTTCATCTAGGAATATGTTGTTTTCCTGATGCATCTTCATTTTTCCCCTGAATTATGCTCTAATATTTCTAAGTTATACTTGATCTCTGTGTGACCCGTTGTTTTCTGTCGCTTAAATTGATCTGAATGTTTTTTTTGCCTAACTTCGTTAAACCCCTTTTAAGACGTACCAGACCATGAAAGCCCATCAGAACTAGCCAGTGATCTCAGGTCTCTGTATTGTCCTGTCTGGCTCCAACATGGAGGCCGGTGCTCTTGCATGTAACTGTAGAAGATGACCATGGGGATTAGCTGGTTCGCTTTAGGTGATGATTGCAGGAAACACCAAAGGCTCGGATTAGCAGGAGTTTCCAGTCTCGACTCAGAGGTCATGTGAGGCAACCATCTGCTGAAGAAGGACCTAAAATTATGGGTTTCTCGTCCTATACACAAAAACCTCAGCTAATGCAGCGTTTCTGTTATTTTTGAGCTTTTTGTTGTTACCAACCAGATGCACAACTGTTAGTGTTTGACAGAGCTAGATGCTAGGGCTTCAACGAATGCCTTTTTATTGAAAATGAAGGAAGCTTGAACCATTATTGCATTAATATTGTCCCTCAGGAGATTTTATTAACATTCTTGTAAATGTTCGAGCTACATCCTCATACCTGGCTATAGTGTATGAAAAAACTGAAATGCTAAAATCTTTATATCTATTCCAAGGTAGAAATAATTAGCCTGACATTTCAAGAAACCTCATTAAAGTAGAAATGGCACAAGGTTTATCCAAGATTAGACAAATATTGGTGACATAAAAAAGAAAAGGTCACATTCAAGGTTGTCAGAAAGCTCCAACTTTTACAGAAAGCAATGAATCTGTTCCCGAAAAGAATGTTTTTCTTTCAACAATCCAAACAGTCACACTGGAGGTGAAGAGGGCCAGTAAACAGATTCCTGTATGCCATTATTTTCACCATTACCTTCATTTGACAACAGTAAAATAGACATAGTGGAAATGCTTCTCATATTCCACCACAGAGAAGTCTTCTCTTTTAATTGCATACTTCTAGACCTTTGTTTGAGGGTCTTTCGTATTTTGAGCTTGCACAGCAAAGTTTGTGGATTGTTTAAACACTTGAGTCTGACACTGACCTATAGTTGGCATGTAAAGAATAAATGCTGCAAAGACATATCCACGTGTTTCCTTTTCCATCCATAAACATTCGACAGATAAAGTTTTTTTTATTTTAAACTGCTGCGTCCCTAAGCTTCGAGACTTGACAGAGAGTCGAGGTCAAGGACTGGAGGCTCATCAGCAATTTTTATCTCATGCATAAGATGTGAAAACAATATAAACCACAGACTGATGATTAAGTGGAAATCTGTTTTATGTATTAAGTCCTCAGCCTGGACTATGAATGGCTCATAACATAGTTGCCCATCTCAGCTGTGGCTTCATAACAACACACATATGTCTCCTAAACCAAACTCTATAATAAGTCTTAAATGCAAATTTAGCACATGGTTTCCTATTAGGGTTTTAATCCTATGGGCAGGAAAGAGAAGAAAAGCTTCCAGACTGTTTGTAGAGCACTATAATGTAGGAAAAAGACAATTTTAACACAGAGATTAATGGGAATTAGCAAAGTCTTTGAAATAAACTTAAGGTTTTTCACAATAAGAGCACTTCCTGTTTAATTAATTATAAACGGGGCATAAACAAGTGGTTAACCAGTCCTGGGATTCCTCTTTCATCATAAATGCACAAATATCACTTTTGTTTACTGTCAAAAAATGTAAATATCTGGTTTCAGAGTGAACATTTTAAGACGTGACTTGGACCAGCTCATGGAAGACTTGAAGTGTAACTTGAACTTTGGGTGATTTATTTGATATTTGACCTGGATTTTGTAGTATACGTGTTTGTCTCTGGCTTGGACTTCAGGTGAAAAACATTAATTAACCATTTGACTTAGACATGAGTTACACCTGTTTCCAAAAGACTGGATACTTACCTCAGTGTAGAAGACTATTGGTTTGACTTGAAAGTGAAACATTAGTATTTCTCTTTGACGGTTCTCCAGCCTGTCACCAAAAGGCAAGCCTGGAGTCTTTTGGGAACAAGTCTAAGACATTAGAGTTGGCTTGTGGTGACTGACTTGATTTGAACTTCTTTAAATAGGTTTAGCATAGATGCAATGTGGTGACTAAAAGCTGCATACAGGAAAACCCTCAAACATCTGCCAGCTGAGAGTGAGGATTTAACCCAAAATGCGGTAACACTAGCTATTAGAGGGTAAGGTGTCCTAACTTTTTCTGCCTCTAGAAAACACATTTTATCTTTTTATTAAGAAAATCGGGTTTATGTTTTGTGACTTGCATGCAATTCAATTACTTTCTTTTCCAAAGATAAATAGATGAGACTGATTTTATTTTGTTCAGGACGACTGTACTTCGGTAAGCACTGAGAAATGCATGTAGCTGTATTCTCCTGTATTATAATAATCTGTTAGATATTAACATGTTATGCATTTCCTTTTGAGAGGTAAAAGCAAGCAGAAATCCTTATCGTAAGTTAACCTTTGCTACATGTATGCAGGCTTCAGAAAAGCAATTAATTACTTTTCACTCTGTCAAAAAGACACGTGGATTTGTGTTTTCCACGCTCTCATCAGTCCATTTAAACAGAATTTCAAAATTCCCCCACAGCCGCGAGACGAGAGGTTAAAGCAGCTCCTGAATTGATAGGAGGAGAAGCACGTACGAGCGTCAACCGCCTGCGCTCTTTGAATAGGAGGGTTCTGATTGGAATCAATAATTGTTCAGTAGGAACAGAATCCACCAAGGTCTGACTAGCTTTACGCTAGTTTTTAAAGTTGCCATTTCTTTCAAAATGTTTGCGATTAAATGACTCTCTGCTGTGGCTGATGAGATGCTCTATTCATAAAGATGAAAATATTGATTTGGGTTTGTTAAATGCCTTGATTATTGAGGAAAAAATAGAAAATATTCTTTGTCAGCTTTAACTGAATTTCGATCTGGTTGTTTAAAAGAAGACATTGAATTTGTTCATCTCGTTTCCGTGCGAGTTTTTATCCAGCATTTTCTGCAAATGCCTATGCTGTTCACAAAAACCAGAAAATACATAACTAGTGTTTTACATTAGCACATTTTCCTGCTGCTAAGCTGCGACAGTCTAACGTTGGTTAAATTTTCTCTGCCCGTAGAGCCTCCGGTGCCTATCGCCCCACCCCAGCTGACCGCCGTTGGAGCCACCTACCTTTGGATCCAGCTGAACGCGAACTCCATCAACGGGGACGGTCCGATCATCGACAGGCAGGTGGAGTACCGCACCGTGTCGGGAACCATGTACGACCTGCAGCCCGTAGACAAGACCACGCACAAGATCGGCCACCTGGACCCAGACACCGAGTACGAGATCAGCGTTCTGCTGACCAGGCCGCTGGAGGGCGGCACCGGAGCTCCCGGACCTCCTCTGAGGGCCAGGACCAAATGTGCAGGTGAAAACCCAACACTTAGTTACATATAAACAACTGCTGATTTAGGTGAAAAATACAAAACATGTGTAAGGATGCATGTTGGTCTTTTGTACTCAGCTGGAAATATAAGAGCTATGAGTTTTTATGAGATAAAAACGGAAATCAGGGATACTTAAGTTAAATGCACCAAATATAAACACGAAGTGTTTAGCATGTAGGCAAAAAATATTTAATCTTGTTCTTGTCTGACCAGATGCTTGCTGTGCTTCACATATAACTACTGGAAAACTGCAAACTGGATTCATAATGGCTTTTTTTTTACGTAGGTATTTTTCTATATTTTAAAAAGAAGGACCTCAAAATTTACTTTTATTTTAGACACTAATCCTCCTCCATAGAATTCTGGGCTCAATTAAGTACTCTTATCTTATCTTATCTTATCTTATCTTATCTTATCTTATCTTATCTTATATATAATTGTCAATGGACTAATTTCTTGGTGGATTTGCTTATTGGCACCTAGATTAATGATTTATTGTGAATCCATGTTGTGATGGAAACCGTCCATTGACAGCCAGTCATTACTCCAAACTTTCACAAGCTGTAGGACCCAGAAGTCAAAGTGAGTTTTTCAGACCCAAGCTGATCAATGCAGATCCAAACTATAATATTCTCACCACCTTGCTTCGGGCTTTTTAACGTGCACAACAAGTATTTTTCTCTTTACCAGTCTCTGTTTGATTGTAGGAACATAAAAGTTGAAACTAACAGCTGCAACCGTTTCCTGTGATGAATTTTGCAACCTCTTGGAAATTTCTTTTTGCATCACTCTGGCCTCAGGCGGCGTTCACCAAGGCAGCAGTTATAAAAAGTATTGATGAGTGACATCTATGTTTGATGGTGTTTTTCAGAAATGCCAATATGAACGCAAAGAAGCTACAAGGTTCTGCAGGTGGCGCAACTCATAACAAGCCAAGGCTCAGTGCAGTTTAGTACGTGCCCCTGTGTTGTAATGTGCTTTACTCTCTCAAATTAGAGAGGAAGACACTCATTATAGATGTTCACTGGATATCTGCACTATATTTGAGTTATGGAAGTGTGAAATTAACAAAAGCTGCATATCTGATGTTTAATTTCATTAATTATTTTCTGCATGACGTAAAGCAAAGTGAAACCTTCTTATTCAACTCGGTTTATTTTTGTTTTTGCAGCAGGTGATGATGCTGCATGTTTTCTCATTTAGCTTGGCCTTTTTGTTTTACAACCTACAGAGATGGATCTCAGAGTTTCTTCTTTATTTAATGTCCTTTCCTCTGGCCAGATTTGTATTTTGTTTTGTTCTCTTTCAAATAATGCTGCAAGAAAATCGCAAAAGGCTTGGGTAAATCCTTAAATACATTTATTAATCCTTTTTTTTATTATTTATTTGCTAAAGTAAATTTTCTGTATCGTTAAGTCTGTATTTGTCACTACATTGTATTGCAGGTCCTTCTTGAAAATGAGATCTGGATCTCATTGGGGTTTTACCTGGTTAAGTAAGGGAAATAAAACAAATAAATAGATGAATAAAAGACCTTCAAAAAAGCATATCCAATGACAAAACTCCATTCCAAAATGCTGAGTCGGGTGTTCTCCTTCCCTCAAAGCCCCATCAGCTGTTTGAAATCCTTATGAAGCGACAGAACAATATCCTGATCATGTACGAAGCAAATTGGCAACTCAGATTCTGCATCATTATGTTGCTGCTGTGCCGCAGGGAGTCAAACTCAAACATGTGCGAAGATGTCTGATGGTTTTGAACCAGCTGCCCTTCTCACAACATTAACCAGCTAAATCCCCCTGCCGGACTCGGATGCCAACTCGTGAGACAAAACAAACGGAGGATCAGCAATTTCCTTCACCTAATACTGCTTGGTGTCCAGAGAAATGCTGATGAGAAGGAGAATGTTCTCCCCTCTTACCCTCCTGCCCACTGTGAAGGTCATGAGCTCATACATTTTTAGTTTGGTTGATAGCGAAGAATGAAGCTACCTGCGCCGCCCTCTGAGCTGGGCTGCCGCGTCGCCGGGGGGTCCTGCCCCTGCCACCCTGCCGGTCACAGTCAGGGAGATTGATGGCGCTGCCTCCTGAAGTGTGTTTGAGGAAGCGGCTCTTGATCTTGTCCGGGTCTCTACCGGTCTTTGCCTCTGACAGGCCGGGCCTCAGCGGCGCTCCTAATTGAACGGTTAAGACTCGCCAGGTCTGTGTGATACATCACCGCTGATGCGGACAGGCCCAGAGACTCGACTCGCTCCCCCCTGCCACTTTCTCTCCCTGTGCTGCTGTCTAATGAAAATCCGTGGCTACTTTAGAGTGCCGTCTCCCACATAATTATTCACAGTGGCGCTTTGGTCACTTCGCAATATGAGCAATGTTTCTGATGACAAAGGATGTTTTAATTCAATCTCCTGCAAAATGGGGAATATATAATGCAAGGACGCCTCCGACTCTATTCAGAGGCAGGAGGGAAAGAAAGGGGTACCCTTGAAAGGTTTTCTTTCCCATGAAGCTCTTCCATTACTGTGGCAGTGAGCAACAAAGAATGTTACATCCAAGGCTCTGTGATTGCTTCGGGGGTTATTTGTGACTTTCAAGGGTTTGCAGAATGATTCCAGCATTTTATTTTGCTTATCTACATGTCTTTTGTCTGTTCTTATTTAAATGTATAAGCCTGGCACATATCATTTTCACCATGTACTGCTTCACTGACCAATGATTTTTTTTTTTCTTTTTGTGCTAGCAGCAGATTTTTGGGTGCCTCCACCCCCAGCCGTCTTTCATGTGAAACTGTGAAGTTGTTTACCATTTGAGAGTCCTTGATAACTCTGTAAGTGTTGCTTGAAGAAAGACACAGTTTTATCAGGTTGTGCCCCAGGATCACAGCATGGCGCTCTGAATTTCAGCAACATTATTGCGAGAGCATCTCACATAAAGAGATCATTTCCAACCCACACAGGGAAGACAGATAGCCATACCTTAATCAGCCGCGGTTCTGAAGTCTGAGCTGCAGTTGAGATCTGTGTGGGGGAAAGATGTGCCATGTCTTCAGTTTAAAATCCATTTTCAATCTGTGATAGAAGCAAAAGTAACTTTAAAATCACAGGCTTCAGCGTAATTTATCTGGGTTTTATAAGATATGTTTTCAACAAATAGAAAATTTGGCTAGCAGAGGCAGCTAGCTAAACATGATCTACTCGAACTTTAAGCTTGTGCTCACATTAGCTGCTGCGCTATTATCACCTAATCAATTAATTGCACATTGGTCATATAAATTGTTAAATAACATGATGTTGTGCTAACAGCATGTTCTGTTCTGTTGTTGCAAAAATGCTAATGATGGGAAAGGAAACATTGCTCATCATCTTGTTATAACATCACCCCAAAAGTAGAGCATGTGGTGGTGGCACCATCATGCTGCGGGGAATGCTTTACTTTATGGCACAGGGAAGCTGGGTGGAGTTAGTGGAAAGAAGGAGGAAAGACAAAACCTCATAGGGACTGCAGAAGAACTGAAGTTCACCTCTGAAGAGTACAGTGATCCTAAATGTACATCCAGAAATATGCAGTGCTTTAGTTGAAATTATAGTTATATGCTCCAAAGGTCAAGTCAAAGTTTTGACCAAAATCCGATTGAGAATGTGTGAAAATATCTAAAAATAAATCTTCAGTAAAAGGTGGTTCTACAAAGTATTTCCTGAGGAATTTCACTGGGAATGAGCCAAACCTTTTATTATTTACCTTCCACTACCGTAATTATGCAATCCATAATGTTTATCTCGATGAAACACGTCGAAGTTTGTTGCTGTAACGTGACTGGTTTGCACATGCTCTGTTGTTTTCCACACAGAACTTATTACGATGCAGGAGCGATCATTTGCACCGCTAGGAGGACAGCCTGTCGCAGTCTGTCCTATGTCTCATCCTCAACCCTTTGGCCTCTGCCTTCCCGTTGGCACTCGTGTGCTTAAAAAATGGCAATGCACGATGTCCATACTGGGTCCAAACACCTGCTCAGACTCCAACCCCGGCCAACTGCACATCTCCATCTATAAGTTCTCTCCATCTGTGCCCCTGGCAACTCATGGGAGTAGTCTCATCTGTTTGTTTTCACTTTGCCACTCTGCTGCACTGAGTGCTATTAAACACAGGGGAATCAGCATTAATCAGGGATCATCCCTCTGTTAAACACTTATGCATGACAGTGGAGAACGGGGAGGAGCTGCACAATTTCTTTCCCCGCGCCGAGGTTCGTTATTTACATTTTGTTTTCCTGGTTAATTAGTGATGGCTGCTTTGATTCAGAGAAGAATGAAATCTCTTTCTGGCAACGTTAAGATTGCAGAAGAAGCTCAGTTTTCCAAGTGAGATTATTTTGGAGAGAATAAATAACAAAAGCTTGTCCTCTACATGTCGGTATTATTCATGGAGGTTTTTATCTTTTACTACTTTTATCACCTCTGCCTTGACCCATGCAGCATGTGAATCACATTGAAACCTCGTTGTTACATGAGTTAGGAGTTTAATAAGAATTATATGAGCAGTGCAGCTAAATGCCTTCTAGTTATATTTATGTGACTTTGCCTGCTTGGAGATTTTTGTTTGATATTTTTATTTGTTTTTTGTCATCGCAGTAGAGAAAATTAGACTAAATGGAAAATCTAGTTTTCAATTTATGATTTAATTTATTAACTGAAAACATTTTTAAAACCTCTTTGGCCATTTGCGGAAATAATAAGTGATCCCTTTCATAATTCTGAATGAAATTGGATTATTCACCACATCTTTGAAAATCTTGGTTAAATTTGTCAGATTCATCACTGTTGGAGAATCATGAAATCACTTAAATAGTCCATTTTTGGCAAAATAATGTAGAGCAAATGATCTCAAAAAGAAAAATATTCCCCAATCTGAAGAAATATGACAAAGTATTCAACATGCATCAGTCTGGAAAATGTTATAAAGCAATTTCTGAACTCCAGCAAAACCATAGTGGGAGTAAAGGAACATTCCCACAAGTCAGCAGCCTCCCAAGATTACTACAAGACTGCGTCAACGTTTCACAAAAGAACCCAGAAGGACAGCTAAATATCTGCAGGCCTCTTTTTTGCAATAAGTTAAGTACAAGGTTGAAGATTTAGCATTGTGTAAAATATGCAAAAAAAATGTCATTCATAAAGGAGTTTCAAGTTTAAAACCTCTGTTGACCCAAAACAACACAAATGTGTGTCTCACAGATGTCAAAGAAGTCCTAAGAGTTTTAGGAAAATATTCTAAATAAAGGGTTTTGTTACACCAAATGTAAAACTAACACATAATTTCACACCAATTTCACTGTTATTGATTAAACTGCATCATCCACTCTTCTCTGTTGCGTAAAAAAAATCCTAAAGGTGAATTTCTGGCCATCAGTTGTGATGTTAGCCTTAAGTGAACTTGGGAAATGAAGCAGGACAATGATTCACAGCAGACTAGAGTCCTCCACTGAAGGCCATAAAAACAAGGAGTAGATGTATATATATCTAGTTGATTTCCTGTTTCTGAAATCAAATAATTCTGAGCAGAAAAGTGGGACAAATGGTTGATAGCAAACGAGGACAACTACGTTTCCCATAAGGCCAACCTGGTTTTGATGGCCTTTTACCCCAACACATGAAATCCTCATCTGAAAACTGCAGTTTTTATTTACTCAGATAACCTTTGTTTGATATTGAAGCTTATTTGATATCTTCAAAAACTTGATTTCTACCAAAAAAGCAGAACCAGACGGAAACTGTAAAAAAGCAAATACCTTTCTACTGAAGATAAAACAGACTTTCTATTTCACACCTTAAAACCCTAAAAATTCATGCCTGCCAGAAAGACTCATTTACATCGATGCTGTTCCTGTTTCACATTGTTCGACTGCCAAAGAGGTCTTTTAAAAGTGCAGTCTACAGAAAAAAATAACCTCTTTTCAATATATACTTAATATGTCAAGAACCCATTTGAAAGCGTAGAAGATTTAATGGCTTGACGTGAGAACAGTTAGAGCTCTGCACCAGGTTATATAAAGCAGCTGCAAGTGTTCACCTCACATCTCATTCACATCTCAACAATTTGTCGTTTGTGGCACATTCAGGGGTTAAGTTTAACCTGAAGCTCTGCCGGTCAAACTGAATGGAGCAACTCTTATTTTTTATGTATTTTATTTTCAAGCCAAGTCATTGGTCAAAAGGCAGTTATTCCACCTGCATTGATATCTCATATCTAACTTGATCTGGATGAGGTTGCGGTTTCCAGCCAGTTACCATGGTGATGCATACACCTTAGTCAGAGGTAACTCTGAAAACCCAGAGTTGAACCTTAAGTTTTCATCCTGAGCAACTAACCTTGTTTTGTAGAGCCTTTTCATTAGGTGACCGTTTCTGTATAATAGAGAGAATCTATTTCATGAATAAGATAACAATGATATCACTGACGCAGAATGGGCTCCATAAAGCTCAAGGACTTAGATATAATTTCTATAAATTTTCAGTCAAGGTAAAAAAAAATAATAATAAAAAACCACAAATGGTCCATTGATCTTCCAGTCCACCTAAGTTATTATTCTACTGTTATGTGTCCTGATGATAAATAATTGTGTTTCGAGGCTCATCTTTACAACCAACTAAATCTGCCTCTTGACGAAATGATGTATTAAAAAACTCTTGCCCTAAATCACCATAATGATGGTCTTATGACCAAAAAGAGCAGCGACTATTACACTGGCTTACAGAAACATATTTTTTGGAATATTTTGCGCCTCTGAATCCAACCTGACCTGATTTTTCTCAATCAGGCCAGGTTCTTATTCTAATTTCATTTAGAGAAAACCGACCTTCTGACTGAATGGATTGCATTTTTGTGACATTATCAGTTCATTTCCATTAACATTTCTCATCCAAAAAATGTTTTAGGAGATAAAAATTGTATTCTAACAGAGTGTATTAATTAAATACACTGTGGATTTCTTAAATGGAATAATAAACACTGATAAGGGTAAGTACATGTAAATTGAACATTACGTCTTCATCTCTCCTCCTGCTCATCACTTCATTGATCCCAGATTATCAGGAAACTGATCCATATGCGAGAACAAGTCATGCTTTTTGATGCTCATGTTGCATCCAGAGTTCAGAAAGTCGACCTGATTGAGCGAAACCAAGGTGATTTTTGGATTCGGCACATCAAAACAGTTGAAAAAACTTTGTTTGGCTATTGACCAGTGTAATCCAGGCTCACTTTGGATCTACAAGCGCTGAATCCACTGCAAAAAAGAAACTCCTTACAACATTTTAAACTTGGTGTCATGTTCTTTAATTAAATCTCCTGAGTACCAGGAAGAGTTGGAATCAATTTTCCAACCACAAGTAAAGGTAGAAATGCAAGGCGATGGTCTTTCCCTGAAAGCTTTTGTTCTCAGTTCAGCTCACTCTTTACGTTTACCAGCCTGCACAACATCTACAATAGCACACACCAGTCTGCATGTTCATTTTGACTCAGCTTGTGTTCAAGGTCCTAATTTCCCTCAAATCAGAAAGATCAACTCACCTCCAAACAAGAGAGAAGAATCTCCCAGCAGAGAGCTACATTGTTTAACAAAACCTTGGTTTTCTGTAAGGAATGACAAACTGATGTTCTGTTGACTGTTGATCTTGACTTTTGAGGCTTTTGCACATCTGAAGTGCTGGTTTCCTTGACATCTAATTTTATGATAGTTACTCATTTGTAGATGAGATGACGGAGTGCATATATTTCTCTGGCTGTACAGGGAAAGGTAATTGTTTTCCCTTCATTAACACTGTTTTCGCCTTGAGCGATGAGCGAAAAGCCACTTCACCTTACCATCTCAGATAACACTGGTCTGCCACTCACAATAGCTGCTAGTCATGTGACCAGTGGGGTTTTAAAAATTGTCTGTTGCAAGGTGAATGAGAAGCCTTGGTTTGAGCCCCATTGAATTTGTGTTCTTTTGTCGGTCAGAGAAAACAAGGTAGATTGAGTTTGTGGAGTGCAGGAAGGTTACAGAGGACCACAATAAAAGTATTTTTATCGCAGCCAGACCAAAGAAGAATGGTGAATTGTGCTCTATGATATTGGCTCGGCAAAAGACAAATTGTGTTCTTCTCAAGGACATGGCTTCAAACAACTGCTGTTGAAAAGAATTGAAAAGGCGATGGTGAGAAACTCTGCATTTATAGTGGTTTCATTACAATTATTTTCCTCACCTCCATCACTCCATCTATATATTCCCCTAATGACAAGGAAGTGAGACTTTGAGAACATATAAACTCCTGTGATGCTCTGGTGACATCCACATAAACTTTTTGTTTTATTATTCAACAGCTACTTTTTTAGCTCCTCATGAGCAACTATCATTGAGGCTGTTTGTAATGTCAACCCTTGAGCTTCATTTGGGTAATAAACAGCAGCTTTGCTTCATCCTCTTTTTCAGATGTTTTTTAAATTTGAACTGAAATTCATCTCGAGGTCTTTAAGCGATTTCTATTCTCTATGTTTAATTATTCATGGCCTATCTGCTGTAATTTTTGTCACAGATTTTCTTCATCCTTTTGCTGAATTATAGATGTCCAATTCCCTTTCCCAGGCATCCAACAAGCACTCATTCAGTCTGGTTGAATAACTCCAGCTCTTGAACATTTCCTTGTCTACTTCTCGACAAAAGGACATGACTGTGGGGAGAAACGGTAGGATTTATTCCCCCCACCTAGATGGCACGATCTTGGATCTCATATATCCTCCCGAGTAGGAGGCTCGGAAAATGCAGCAACCATTTCACAAAGTCAAGAGCCTTGCTTTGATTTACACTGTGGGTAACACCCCAAGTTGAGTATGACACACAGAGGTTTTTGCCGACAAATGATAACGGCGCACGAGCCATCTGCGACGTGCTGAAGTTGAAGAATCACCTTGGTAACCTCCCACTGTTCCTGTTGAGATTGTGTCGCCATCTGTAAATGAGGAGTTGTGCTCTTCCTGTTGAAAGCTCAGAACGACAGCCCATTTCCCTCAGGAAGCGTAACACAAAACAAAAAGAAACCAGGACGGCGTGTACAGATGGGTGTGTGGCCACGTTTTATGACAGATTGTGAAACAGAACGAGGCACAGTCTACCTGTCCCGCTGACCCCAGTTACCGCACAGCATGTCGGCGGAAGCCAAATGGACGATTGATTTCACCAGGTCCTCCACTCTTCCCTTCCCTTCAACTGGCTGTTCAATTCTTTCCCTTTGTTCAGAGAATCCATACTCTCAATTCCCCTTTAAAGACACCTGGTAGGTTTATTTGTGTCCTCATAACTGGACAGAGGGTTTGAAATAGAAATTTTTAACCATTCAATACAACAAGCCTTTTATTGCATAAATAACCTAGGCTGCTATTGAAAACTCAACCAATATTACATGGTGTGTTTAACAGCTGCACACTGCAGCAAATATCTTATATTGCATACAACCGAATGAATGATACTCTCAATAATTTTAACTAGTATTTCATTGCCAACATAACATCCATCCCAACTCAAATTTGTCCGAGTGAGAGTAACTTAGGAAAGGGCTGTAGGTGATGCCAGGTCCCCATCCAAAAATCTATTGAAATTATTAGTGCATTAGTTTTGTCTCATTCAAGATATTTGCAGTAGAAACTAGCTCAAAAAATACTTGGTAAAATTGTGTGTTTTGGCGTAGTTTTGTAATCTTGCTGCTAAAACGCATAGCGGCTTCTCTATCCTATATTCTGGCCTCATATGGCCTTCTGATGTGACAAATATGGCGAAAAATAATGTAGAAAAATTGTCAAATTAGTTGCATTGGGACTTTTCTAAGCACTGATGTAGAATGACTCAAGGATATCTTCATGCATCACCTTAGCTGGTTTTCTCTCACACACTTTAACCCTCCATTTCTATTCAGCACTGTGAGGAGGAAGACATTCAGCCATTCATCTCCACCTCCTCCAGCTTCGGGGGGTTCATCAGACGCGGTGGCAGCCGAGCCAGGTCCAGTGCCAGCGCTCATTCTGTGGTTTCAATTTGATCCAGGGCTCTGCTGGCCCCTCTGCCCCTTATCCTCACCCATCCCGGCAGCCTCATTCATCACGAGGCCTATAAAGAAAGGACTGGATGGAGTGAGGAGCAACCTCCACCATTCAATAAATCCTTGTGATTATCCACGCCTCCAAGGTGTATGTGTGTCACAAGTGTAGGCATTTGTCTCTGACTTTATTATAGGTGCAGAGGTAAATGCTGGAGCACATGAGGTCCTGCACATTGACTTTTAAGGTCGTCCTTTATGACGTGTTCATGCTTTAACCCCCAGGCCTCGTTTGATTCGATACATGAGAAGACAGCTGAAATATTAGCTTTATCTGTCTGAGCTTTAAATCTTCTGACTTTTGTCACTCTTTTGTGTATTTTCTCAGTCACTTTAAAAATGTTTACAAAGGCTTGAGGGATATTTTTCTGTCTCAAGGACTTGATCAGCATTGACTGGAAATGAAGCTGATTCGGCGAAAGGCATCTAAGGATCAAATTTAGGGCCCAACCAAGAATTTCCAGTTGGAAGCAGCACAATAACAGAGTAGAAAACTGTTTGATAAAAATCTCTAAAATGTTAGAATTTTTCAGTTTTAAATAACTTATTACAAACTAGCTTTAAAAACAGGTGAATTTAGGGTAATATTTTATTTGAAAAGGTGTGCATAAGGCTGACATGACACTGTAAGGCAGGTAGTGCCGACATGAACATGGAGTCTGTGAATGTTTATGAGTTTTCTCATTAAGTGTCATTCAGTAAATAATGACACTTTTAATTCAAAGTTGTACCAAAGCTTGCATTAAAAGTCCATTAAAAGTACATAAAAGTATAAAACTTATCTTTACCACTGACTCTTTTATTCAACAGTTTATTATTTTAGCGCCAATTCACGACAAATGCCATCTCAATGCACTTTACAAAACAATCAATGGAATTGAGTTACAGCGTCTCCTGATTTCCTGGTGGAAAAAAGTCTGCAAAGCATTTCTATATAAATGCATGCATGCAATTTTAATGGAAATACCGACTCAGACTGCTATGTTCAGTAAAATGTAGAAATCTCTAAATCGGAGCCATGAATTTACCAATATGCATCATGTTAAAGACATTTTTTAGGAATGAAAACTAAAAGCGGCATAGCCTGTAGTTCTGTCTTTGACAGCAGCGCACAGCTTCGTTTTAGTGATCACCTCGGGGAAAAGTGTTGCATTCACATTTCTTTCACTTTCCACTTTTCAAATCATCGCTTCAAAAAATTTTCATCAATGGGAAATGAAACCACTGACTCTCTCTATTTCACACACCCAACCACTTCTATGTCAGTCCTGTCCCTCTTCGTTCTTCGCCTCCAGAGGATTGCATAGACAAGCACTCTAGGAGGCTGATGGAGCTTTGATTGTCAGTTATCAAGAGCTATCATTATTGGCCGCTTTTCTGGGATATGAAAATGATTTCCTAAGTGTGAAACCCATGTCATTACCTCAGTTGTCCACAGCAACATCACTTTAGATGTAATAGGAAGAGGCAAACAAATGTGCTGGCCTGCCAAGCCCGCCCAGCTCAAACAGAAACGCAAAGCAAAGAGAGAAAGGTGAAGGCAATCAGGGACGGCGCTGCTCAAACTGTGACACTTAACATAAAAACAGTTTTCAAACTAAATTTTAATCTCTAATATCATCTGTATTGTTTCTGGTCCATCTTCAACAGCTGAGCGTGTGAGTAAGACCCTCAGCTGACATCTCTGTGTAAGCAATCTGACCATCTAAGTACCATCCTGTGAAAGTAAAAGCATTTCTCTTTTTTCTTTTTTTTTTCTTCAAATAACAAGCACTCCCTCCTCCTCCTCCTCCTCCTCCTCAACCTGAGCACCATTTCATCTTGATGAGATGGCAACTAGGCTCTGGAGTCGCATTGACTTGCTTGGGGTTTCTAATCATTGTCGTCTTTTCTTCCCCTCCTCCCGGGTCTGTTTCCTGAGCCGGGGAATGGAAGCCCACGCCAGCGCCAGGCTTTTCTGCTCCCAATCGATGCAGATCTGATAAAGATCCTGACTTTCCAAACGACTCGCACGCAGCAACGCCTGAGGAAGATCTGATAAGTGATTCTCTCCTCCAAATGTACGGCTGGAAAGATGCTGAGGAAACCAGACGTGCGCTGCTAAGCACACATATGGAAACTCTTTCACTCCTATAAGGCTGTAAACACACTGGGAAAACACACATTGCTCCCCTTATACACACACACTTGTCTGGCAGTAAAGTGGCTGTGCTCCAGACATGCCCAATTTGTTTCCTTTCATCCAGGACTAATGTCTTGCTCTACCCAGGGGCTAAGTGCCCCATTTGAAGCCCCTACTAGGACAGGCGATTGCAACACGCGGTTATTTGTTGTTTTTGTTTCATATTTTATGAAACCACATCATCTCCGCTGCTGGTGCATGCATGTAAGCGGGGGAACAATCGAATTAGCAGCGGACAATAACATGCTGATAATTTCTAGAAACATTTTTTAAATGTCACACTGTAATGACGAATGGAAGAAAAAAAAATCACTAATAGTCCAATGTAAATGTCATATTCAAATTATTCAATTACATCTGCAAGTGTGGGCCAGGTGATAATTTGACCGCCGCTTGGAATACCAATCTGGCTCTCGCCGGCGCTCCGGCGTAAGATAGACCCCAGTAATTTCCTGCTCCGAGGGATGCTTTCACAGTCATTATTATAAGTCTATTCCACTGGAAATATCTGCCATACTGGGGAGATATTAGAGTCATATTTTCAGTACTTTCACCCCAGTGTCGCCTTCAGTGAGTGATATCTTGAGAAAAATAAAATAAAAAATCTGGTGTGGGTTTTCAGTGATGGTTCTGTTATTCTCTGTTGTGATTTCTGTCTTCGATTTTCCCTTACTAAAGCCTCTTACTGCTCAGTTAATAAAACTAAACTAGCAGTCACAGTGGTCCGGGGTAATAGGCTCATCTCATCAGTTGTCATTCACGGGGTTATGGGCCTATTAGAAAATAGCTGCGTTTTTGCACAAAAGGGATTTTAAAAGGATGCGAGCCACTTTAGAGTGACACATTCATTTCAGATTAAGGAGGGCAGAAAGAAGGGGAGGGGAGTAATTTTTCCCACTTTTTTTATTTTTTTATTTAACCATGACCGTTCTCCGAAGCAGCCGGGGCACCTTGTTGTTCATGCAAACAGATGATGTCATTCTGAGTCACGAGTTGCACGTTGTGTTTGGGCACCCGGTGCAGATCCTCACATTTTTACTGCCTCCCTCAGACAGCTGGCATTTGCACTACAGGGGGCCACAAGGGCAATCAACAATTAGCCTTTTCTCCACAAAAACTCCAGATAAAGACTGTAGAATAATCATAAAAGTAGCTTGAAGAATGGGCAGTTATACTTTCAGGACCTGCTTCACTTGTGCATGTAAGGATGAGAGGAAATACCTAATGTTCCAGAAACTAATAAAAATTCAAATTTATATAATGTCATTCTTCTTATTCTTTGTTTGACAAGCACTAGCTCCCTCCATGATTGTATTTTGCAGAAGTGCTTTCCATTCTGGCATCTCTCCATGGGCCAGAATTGCAGTTCAGTGGACAAAATCTGTGGATGTTCCACGATGATGGAAGTGTGACATTCTTCCTGAACGCTCCAGGATTGGACTCTCCCAGTCAGCCGCTTGTGCACGTCTGCTTGAGGTTCACACTTTGGCGCGTTTGTCACTTTGAGAGCATCTGGTTTAATTTGATTTCTGAGCTTGGCCACTCTGCAATTCTCTGTGCTTTTAGTGTAACCGTTGCCTACTGGGTGCAGCCAACAGATAGTTCCACAAATAAAAGGGTTTAAACTTCTATTTTCTGCCTGGCTTTGCCCAGCATTGCAATCAACTCAAAGAGGCCTGTTTGCTTATTGCCAGTTTTATGGCAATATCTCTTCATATTGAAGTATGATTAAATGGGAATGATTGCATTCATTGGCACAGTTTACGATTTGTGACTGACCAGCTTTGTACATCTTTTTTGCCAATCCCTCTTTGGAAAATGGCTCCAGCAGTTAGATTGAATTGAGAGCATCTCTGAGCATCAATTCTCAGGTCTCACCACATCTGGTTCTCGATAGGATTCAGGTCTGCAACTTGGCCAGGCCATTCTAGCTCTTCAAAATGTGTGCTCTAAGCCATTCCTACATCATTTTCGCTGCATGTTTGTTTGTTTTCTTACTGAAAGGCAACCCATCCAAATCTCAAGCCTTGACCAAACTCTAACAAGTTTTGTTCCAAAACTGCCCTGTATTTATTTGGGTTCACCCTTCTTCCCATGGACTCAGACCAGTTTAACTGCACTTGCTGCAGAAAGGCATTCCCACACCATGATTCTACCACCACCATGCATCACCTCTCGATTGCCTCTCCGATTTTTACTCAATTTAGCCGGACAAGCTTTAAAGTAAAATTGTTCAGTGAATTGAATCACAATTGCCGTTTCAAAATCACAGTATGGCAATTACTAATTACTGCTTTGATAAAGTATTTGTTAGAATATAATATTTTATGCTTTTCATAGAAATACATTTGGTATTTGGCATTAACTTACTTCCCACACCACATGTATTTCTGCAGTGAACAAGATGCTTAAAGAGCCAGAAGTTGTTGGGACATTATAAAATGGTTAAAATTAAGCAATTAAATATTTTCTTGGAGTCATGCATTTTGACATACAGATTTATTTCCATTTCCAGAAAACGCATTGGACATGTGAGCTGTTCAAAGTTTGGGGTTTTGGTTCATAACCTAACCCTGCTTTTCACTTTTTCACATCTTTATTTCTTCTGAGGACTTTACAGAACAGCTGGATTTATGTACAGCTTTTCTATTTCTGGAGGCACTTGGTTCTTCTGGTTTGTACATTAGATTTAAAAGGGCTGGTTACATCCTCACACCATTCTGTTTTCATTCAGCTTTACAGTTATGCACTGGTCAGTGTTGGTCTTTTACATAAAATCCCTATGAGATGCATTGAAGTTTGTGGTGATGTGACAACATTTGCAGACGTTTAATGCTTATAAAAACTGCTTTAAATGCCACAACTAAAGTTCAGATTTACAACTTGATTATTAATTGGAACTTGATGTCAACATTTTATCCATAGATAAAACTCTAAAGTAGAAATTCCCTTTTGTTGCGCTTTTTGCTGATCTATATGAGCGTTTCTTGTGGTGTTGCTTTGGGAGGGATGCTTTTCATCTACCTCCTCACCGTGTGCTCCATTCTCTATAACGCTGCGTGTTCACATTTCTTCCCGATCTGTCTTTAACAGCGTTTCCTCCTCCTCTAATTTCATCCGCTCTATGAAAGCACAAGAGATATCACGTCTTATCCTTGTGAAATCTACAAGTGTTCGATCTTTAATTCAATGAGGAGCTCTCGTCTTTCCCACTTGCACTTGCAGTTGAAAGGCTTCGTTCGTCGGGACTTTTCCTCAACTGGGCTCTCAGTTGATACAGGTGCTTTCAGAAAATGAAGCCTTTCGCAGGAACCGATGAAGCTGTCTGTCTTGTTTGCAGATTACTGCTCGCATTTAAAGCCCCTGTAGAGACGAGGAGCAGGCTGGAGCTCGAGACCGGTCTAGCATCCTTCCCCAATCCTCAAAACTCACATCCAGAATGTTAAACATGGCTGCCGTGGGTGCCTCTGAATCGCTGGACTGTGTCTCCAGGGGGAAACGGGGAAATTGAGCCCTGGCTCTTCCTAATAGGTGGTAAAGTGTTAAGTTCCAGAGAAATGGACTGCAAATTTAACCTGGAATGGAAATTGATCCCATTACCTCGTGCCTGGACTGCTCTCCCTCCCGTAGGAAAGACGAGTGGGAGAGGTGAAGGGGGAAGGATGAGAAGATAACTGAACACAGAATGGAAAGAAAGGAGAACGAAGGAAGGAAGGAAGAGAAAATGGAAAAGCCATAGAGAAAAGGCAAGGAGACACGGAGCGTATGTGATTAGAGGTGATAGGATGGCAGCGGGTGTTGTCTCCTGCCTGGACTGACAGGCTGGCTGACTCTGTATCAGTGTGGTGCTAATAGCTGATCGCCACTGGGCCAGATGGAAAATAGAATGGAAAAGGCAAAAGGAGCGGGCAGCCAGCAGACTCTGAAGGGATGATACACCTCCTGCTGGGGGTTTCCACCAACAGATCTGTGGCGTCTTGGTGAGTGGCGCTTCTGTGAGACCAAGTTAGCAACGGTGATGGGATTTGGCAATGCTCAGGCTTCTCAGAAATGCAGCGGCTTTGAAAGTAAATAACGTTGCAGGAGGATTTGAATCGCAAACAGATGAAATATAGAATGTTTAATATGAATAAAAGCTTTTCTCTTGTTTAATATCTTATTCCTGCTTTATCCCTCAGATACATCCTCATCATCATGGTACATCCTCACACTCCTTTCTTTCTCACCTTTCCCCAGAACCCATGCACGGCCCGCGGCGCCTGGAGGTTGTGGACATCCAGTCCAGACAGGTGACCATCCGCTGGGAACCGCTGGGCTACAACGTGACCCGCTGCCACAGCTACAACCTGACCGTCCAGTACCGCTCCAGAGTGGCCGGCAAGGAGGAGACCAGGGAGGAGGTGTGCTACGAAGCCCAGAGCCGTGACCCGCAGCACACCATCCACAACCTGACGCCCTTCACCAACCTCAGCGTCAAGCTGGTGCTGCACAACCCAGAGGGGGTGAAGGAGAGCACCGAGCTGGAGGTTCAGACCGATGAAGATGGTAAGTGAAACCAAATCATCTGCATACAACAGTACGCTACTACTCATATGGTAGCAGCACCTCTAGTGGTAGCTAAAATATGAAGGTCTGTATAACAGTATTCCCTCTGTTGAGACAGTTATTTTTAGAAATAAAGGTGTTTCTCATTCTCTTTTTTTTATTTTCATCATTATGCACACATGAACAATGCTTAATAAATCTCTGTTCAATACTTTTTCATAAACTGATAGCTATGAATATATTTTTTGCTAAATTATGAGAGGGTGCAACCATTTTAACATGAAAAATGTCTCTATTAAAATCATCATCCAGCTAAACCAAGGTTGTAAATGGCTGTTTCTTCATAACTTTCTTATGTTTGAGAAGCCACTTTGATTTTCCAGCACTGATTTAAAAATACAGTTGGGTGGCCGTGGATAGCATGTCTTTAAAGCAGCCAGCTGCAGGCTAGCTAACCGAACATGTAGCCTGAGGGGTGACAGGTCAAGTCTGCTAAAATAACACCGCCAAAGTATTCAAAATCATATTAATAAGTAAATATAACAGATGACTTATAGTCTTACGGCAGCAGTAAGAGTAATTGATCCACTTCGAGACCAATTAAACCATATTACACATTATTCTGGAATTGCTCTACTTTTCCTCAAGATTATTGTTTTATTATAATCCCACTCCTATTATACACAACAGACACATAATAAGGTATTACTTTGCTTAAAGTCATAAGGAATAACAGAGTCGTTTGTTTCATTCCAGGTTGCTGTATTAATGCAACGGCATTATGCAGCTACAAAGACGATGGTTATGGATTTTTATTGTTATTTGTTGACAATTATATTATATCCAGATGTTCTTGTGAATGAATATGCCGCATTTATTCTTTACAGCCTATAAATTATGATACCCAAAATTGTAAGTTTTAGTTTTAGTGTTGCTAGTTTCACGCCATTAAAGTTAAGAAATTTTCACCAAACTTACACAAACAATTCCCCCGTATTATTCACCATTTCCATTAAACGCGTGCCTACAAATTTTTTTAACGAGCTGGAATAAATAATTGCCGCACAGTAAACAGCCGTCTGCACAGTTTGGGTTGTTGAGATGATTTAAACTTATTTTTTTCCACAGTTTGACTCTAGCGTGTTGTGTTGCTGCTGCGCCTCCTTCAAAGATGAAAGAGGTTCTGTGTTGCCTCAGCAGACACAGGAAATGAACTGAAGTCTCAAGGAACGCTGGCCGCCTGATAGCTAACAAACAAGCTCAGATGACGAGAAGAGAGTCTTGTCTGGCTCAGATATCTCTGCTTGGAAACTTAAAAGTGGCAACTGTTTCTTGCTATCTGACTGCTCTGGGTGCCTGTCTGCTTGGGACCCCGTGGGAAAGAGCGAACAGACAGGGTGTAGTGGTTGTTGAGTTCTTCAAGATACATCCTGGAGAAAAATGAAATAAAATAAAATGTCTCCTCATCATTCTGTCCCACTTCCAGAATGAAAGCTATTCACACGAGGGGTTAAAGAGGCAGATGTCTGACACATTGTTTCAATAAAAATAAACCCAGGTGAATATTTAAGATTCTCTCTCTTTTCTCTGGCATCCAGGTATACCCCTGTTTACTTCAAATGAGCCCATCAGACTTTACCTTACTGTACCTGTTCTACGTTTTCTCTCTCACGTCTGACCTGCCATTTCTGATTTTAACCGATTCAGATAGGGTGTTTTGTTGTTGCTGTTGTGTTTTGGGGTTTTTTTTCTTGGGAGGACTGGAATCTAGAAACTAACAGAGGAAAAATGTTCTGCACGTTCTGTGACGCTTTCGTCCAGTAAGCAATTTTCCCCACAACTTAGTCGGATGTGAATAAACTCAAGAAAGATTAATCAAAGTAGATTCTCTTAACTGATGCATTTATGGACTAAAATTGGCTGGGAGGTATTCGTTTTCCATGCAGTAAATTTATAGAGAAATGCTAATGAGAAGGGAAAACTGGCCAGTTCCGACTTCTGGATACTTCATTGGTGGATTTCTGATTCCAGTATCGTCAACAGCAAAGAAGGCTGATGAATTTATAGGAGAATTTGTATTGACAGATTGACATCAGTGGCAGGAGAAAAGCTATATAAAGTTATTCTACTTACAATGTAGACAAACTAAAGACAGAAATCTTAAATTTAACCCAACTTAAGTATTTTCTACCTTGAAAATGTCATTTTTACCTCCAGTTTTGTAAATAAAACAAAACATGTCTGTGTGTTTTCCGCCGCAGTGCCAGGAGCTGTTCCTCTGGACTCCATCCAGGGGAGTCCCTACGAGGAGAAGATCATCCTGAAGTGGAGGGAACCAGCGCAGACGTACGGAATCATCACACAGTTTGAGGTACGAAAGCACCGATGACGCAATGCGAACTCTGACTTTATCATGTGCTAAACCGCTAAGAAAAGCTTTAGTTTTTATTACAGCGCCTCCTGGAGAATTCTGGAATCCACCGTTTGAATTTTAACTTTGTAAATTGGCACCAGCTAAATAAGTTGATTGCTAAAATAAATGAGCAGGAGTCTTTTTAGGGAGGTTTTAGTTAGAAATATAAATATTTATGAATTGATTTATCCCAGACTGCTAGTGGTGCTTAGTGGAATAATAGATTCAGATTCTTCTATCATTAACTTTGGTTCATTATCGTGTTTTATTCTCTTTGTTTCCCATACAAACTATTTTGTGCCTTCATTTTGCGCCTTTGACCAGACACCATTTTGTACTTTCATCGTTTTTGACATGTCCATTAAAAGTGAGAATGACCTAAAGTGCAAAACAACCAAAGCACAGAATACAAGACAAGTGGGGAAAATGTCCTTTAATGCCCGAATTGAATTGAGTTACTCTCTTTCTTGTGATGAAAGAAATAATTCAAAAACTGCCTTTTGTATTGTAGTATTTTTGGCTGATATTTAAATTAGTTTGCTGTTCTTTAAGAAGGCTAATACTTCTCTATGCACGGTAGTTCACTGAAACAGGCTCGTTCTGAATCTTTGTCCTGCCAGACCAATCTGACTTCAAAAGAAAATGCAGTTTCTAAAATGCACGTTAAACACGGCACAGTTCATTACAGGAGCCTCTTTACTCATGGATAATGGAGTCTAAGCAGAAACTTGCGGTGTATCATATGTGCACACTGACCTTAACCAACTTAAGGTGGAAGTAATCCACCAGCCTTTCCCACAGATTGATTCTCCTCGGTCGATCTTTCCTCTTGTCACTGTTTGCTCCAGTCTGACAGCCCTGCTCCTACAAGCTTGGTGGATTAAATAGTGAAGGAAATGTAAACTGCGCTCTTCCGTGCGCCACTTTCCCCGACAGACAGGTTCGCCATCAGGTCACTCAGATATAAAATATTCCCTGAAAGCCTGTGTTTATTCAGGTGTGCAGTGCAGCCTTGTGTCTTCCTCGCAGTTCTGTAGCAGGGACGGCGCGTCAGCAGAGTGCAGGAAAACAAAGATTGCCATGTTTGCTGCGCGCATAATTGCTTTTAGAGAAACATGTTTCAGCTGTTTGTCTTTGTGAAAAATTCAGAGTGCAGGTAAAAGCATTCAGGGCCTGCCACATGGTCTGCACTGGTGATCTGTCAGGTTTGCTCATGTTTATCTCAGGGCAAATGTGCTGCACATTATAAAACACCTACCCCAGGCTATAATAACATGCATATGTTGCAGCAATTAAATCTCTGTCTTAAAAGCTTTAACAGCATAATAAAATATGGAGAGAGCTATAAGTCACTGACATTATGGCATTTGGAGGTTTTAATACACTGACAACCTTCTTCTTTTTATTTTAGAAGAAATATATTGCTAATATTCACATCATCTTGTTTAAAAGAGGATGATAGATGAAGATTGTAACCAAGCCAGCAGCTTGCTCCAGGTATTGCTCTGTGATCTGGTTGGTGTAAGAAACAAAACTTTGTGAGTTCTGCTGATATAAACTAGGAGCTGCTTACTGTAGTTTAAGTATCGTTATTTAATTTAAAACAGTTGGGAAAAGCTGCTGTTTGCTGCAAACATAACCAATGTTTGTAGAAAGTTCAAAGAAGTAAAGTCCCATTTCAAGTGTTTTATTTTTTTTTTCACCTTAGAACTGTGAAGCGGAAGGGAAATAATCTGGAAACGGGGTTTTGCATTTGTCCAGAGCCCCTCTGACCTCTTTGTGATTCGCCTTTGTGAGGTTTGCACAATCCAGACACTGATCTTCTTTTCCCAGTCTTCTTTGTAAAATAAACTTAATAAACACATGCAGATTTCATGGAGACTGTCTCTGAACATAAATGTTTAAGTCTTGTTGCAAATCCTAAATTGGATTCATGTAACAAAACACAGGTTTGTCCTCCTAATGTTTTGATTCAGGCGGCTTTCTAGCAGATTCACCGTTAAAAGCTGCGGGACACTGAGCCCAGGGAGTTTGATCTGAACTTTTACATCGTAGCTTTCCTGTCTGGTTAGGATTGTTCTAATAAATCTTTCTTCCTGTCTTGAGTCTTGTGCAGCATCCAAATGTCTTTTTCCGTTTACTTTTTTAGCTCCATTCATCTTTTTTTTTTTTCCTTCATCTTCTCAGAGATGCTTGTGTTTTGGCAGGAACGCCATGATTGAAAACTTTAACGGTTCTGAACTCAAAACCTTTTTGTTATTCTTTAGTGTACATTTGTATTGTATAATATTAGTACAGTCTATAAAACTGTAAGTTGATGAAATATTTTGTTTGTACAAATGGAAACCTTTGCTTTTTTTAAATTAGGACTACTCTGATACAATTGAAAAGAGGAGATTGAAAACAGCAATATAGACACTGACATTGAACACAAACTGTAGATTATTTAAAATCCAGCTTGTTATCCCTGATAGTTTTACTGTAATAGGAAAGAAATAGTTCTTGATTTTCATCTACATTTGTTTCTAAAATCTCATCTCTTTCTTGTATTTGCTTCGTCTTGTGAGCTGGATCTATCCTCGCACCGTTACTTTGTATTCATAATTGCAGCTGCTCTCTGTCGGATTGTCTTACTCCACACTCTGCAAACACAATCTGTTTCCCATTTTGCTTTTTTCCATTGGTTTGGATAGATTTTCTTAACAGTGTCATTTTGTTTTCTTCAAAACTCCTCCCCTCCCCCCATTAAATATCTCGGGAATGGTAAAATCATTTGTGATTTGTGTCATGAAAGCCATCGAATTGGACATTTACCTCCCTCAGGTTGGAAAAATGTAAGCCCAGCTAAATGAAACGGTGTGATGCATCGGGTCAAATCAGCCCCCAAATTAATTTGCTCAAATAATTCTGCGGCTTTTTTTCCTGTCAGATCCATTAGGATTGTGAAAACCTGCCCAGTGTCGACAAGTCATTTCCAACTCCTCTGCCTGCAGTGTTATGATATTGGTTTTTGGCATCACAGACTCACTTCACAGACAAAGACTAAATGAGAAAGCCTTGAAGCATTTCAAAACTTGATGGACACAAATTATGCAGCACTCCAGATTCCCTTTGTGTCCCTTAATTGGAATTATAATGGAGGTTTTCTTTTTACATGCAGAGGCATTTTCTTAAAGTAGGACTTTAGAATTATTCAAAATGGATATTAACAAAAACACTCACCTTAATGCTTCCCTCCAGAGTGCCCTGTGTTTATTAATGGAGGAGAAATACATTAGAGTATTTGGTCTCTCTTTGAAATCACCAGCAGGGATTCATCTTTGCCTTGAAAACATGTCACTGCTTTTACAGTCCCCATCTCCACAGGCCATTTCTGCTTTTTTTTTTTTTTTCTCATACATACTTGTACACGCATGAAAATCTTCCACAGGCTGAGTTTCCACAAAGCAATCCTGCGGTGCAGTCTGACTTGTTGAATATGTGTGAAACAAATTGAATTCATTCAAATAACATAGTAGAGAAGATTAATTTCAACCACAGTTTCCTGCTGATGTTTCTCTGCGATTGCAGATCTTTGGTGAATCTGAACAGGACGTTAACTTGGAGGTCATGTGACTGAAAAAGCTCAGCTTAAGGCTGTTAAAGTCGGCTGATATTTAAGAGCCAAGATACTGAACATGTACCGTAGCAATGCTCTCATATTCTTCATGTTGAAGTCCTTGATATTTTTTTATGTAGCCAATTTCTTGCAAAAAAAAAAAAACATGAAGCAAAAACCAGAGTTTCTAGGGCAACTAAAACAATATTCTCTTTCTGTTTTTTTAATTTAATGCTAGATCTCCTATAAGGCGGTGAGCTCCTTTGACCCCGAGCTGGACCTCTCCAACCAGAGCGGGAAGGCTGTGAAGCTGGGCAACGAGACCACCCACGTGTTCACGGGCCTCTACCCGGGCTCCACGTACTCCTTCACGCTGCGCGCTAGCACAGCCAAGGGCTACGGCCCCCCTGTCATAACCCAGTTCACCACCAAGATTTCAGGTCAGCAGGGTCAATGGAGTCCTGGTGTCAGTAATGCAGAATGTGTTGTGCAACACTCACTGCTGATGGAGATGCTAAACATGCACTCTTTTTTTTCTTCATTTGCAGATAAAATTTGATAGGACAGCACATAAATCCTTACAACTTGCTTTAAACATAGCAACAGTTCTTCTACTGAACTGATTGTGGACTTAAGTAGTTTTATTTTTATTGCATGTTTAGCACAGTAAATTAGAATTAAACAGTAGTTCATTTACTTGAGATGAAAATCATAAAATATAAATTTTATGAGCAACATTTCAAGCATCTTTGTCTATTGTTTTTGTTAATTGTCAGTTTCTCTGATAAAAACATATAAAACACGGGTTGAATAATGAATTATCAGACGTGTGTGTAATTAATTTATATTCTGGCTTTTCACCACTTCATGATCTGCTAAGTCATACTTAGCAGATTGATTACTTCAGTCTGCTCATGGACAGCAGGTGGAAATAAGCATTTTTTTCTATAATCTGGTACCATGCATCTCTTGGAAGGTTAATGAAATGTACATTTTCTCTGTGTAAATAAATAAACGGTATTTGATTGCAGAAATTGTAAGTTATGGCCAACAGTGTCAAGCGGTGGATTCATTGCTAAAGAGTCTGTACATTCTGTTTCAAAGCTAGCTATTGGAAAGTTAAGTGGAAGGATGGCCAAGCAGTAAAAGGGGCTTTGAAGGATTTTGAACATTTTAGAGAATATTCACATTAGTTAACATTCCTGTAAGTATAGCTTTTCAGCTGTAGTCTCCAGAGCAGGAGACATGAGTACTACAAGACTTAAAATACGGTGCTTACATTCATTGCATTCATAAAATGTAATGACCATTTAATTAAAAAAAAAAACTAATATAATACAATTTCAGAGCCCCTGGTCACATACTTGACCATCCCTCAAACATTTAGATAATCCATGTACTATTCTAAAGTCAAAAAGCACATTTTTCTAAATCTTTTCTGATAGCAAAAATTCATCAAAATGAACAGAAAAATGTAACTATATCACTGCGTTGAGTGAATTTACAGTACACGACATAAATGTGACTTCTTTTCATCCAGTTCACATGCAAACTTTGATAACTTTGATTCTGATCAAACCTTTCGGCTTGTTTTCGCCTTACCTTAGCTCCCTCTATGCCAGCTTACGACCAGGAGACCTCTCTGAACCAGACGGACAACACGGTCACTGTGCTGCTCAAACCCGCCCAGAGCAGAGGCGCGCCCGTCAGGTAGGCTCCCACAGTAACGACACGGACGATACGTCACAGTGTGAAGAAAAGACAACACGATAAAACTCACAGAACCACCATCAGCAACCGAAGAATTATCAAAGAGCTTGTTTTTATCAATACCCCTCCGTGAAAGTGAGTTACCAGGGAATCCAGCGCCTTACTGTACACATCTGAGCTTTATTTGTTTGTGGATTTTGATTCTATAAAAAAAAAAAAAAAACCTAGCCTTTGAAGATGAGAACAAAGCTTGGTGCAGCCAAGGCTAGCTTCAGGATCTCTCTCCTATGCGTGCCTTTCATGTAGCACGCTGCCCACCCTGAGCCACCACAGGCTTCTGGGGGAGTGAGGGAATTTACCCTGCTTTGTGCTGAATATATTACTCATTATTAAGGAAAGACAGCAGGTGTTTCCTTTTAAAAGTCAGTTTATTGCATAAAAGCCTCTATTTTGGCTCATGAAGATCCCTGCAGGTGTCTGGCAGGGTTTATTGGTCAGATTTTGTGTGATGTTGTCTTACTTCAGCAAGCAGTAGGATCAATCGGCTTAAAAACTGAACTGAAAAAGGGTTACACTACAATCACAAACAGTTGTATGCGCTCTAATTAGTCAGCACAGTCAAAGAAAATACATTTATTTTTGACTTGATTGCATACAGGATCACATGTATAACTAGCAATTCTCTAAAATGTATAACATTTTTTTCTTTTTTCCTGCCGATTCGAAGGGCAGAACTTCGACTCAGCAGGAAAATTTATGTTTTTGATTGTTTATTCAATGTTGCATGACTCTGTGTTTATGTGTTTAATGATGTAAAGCACTTTGAAATGCCTTGCTGCTGAAATGTGCAATACAAATAAATTTTGATTGATTGATAACAGATTTGTGCTAAAAAAAAAAAATACATCTGTTCAGTCTGGTCTGGTCAGTTCTGCCTTTTTAGATCTCCTTTCAGAATGAGCTGTCTTAGGGTCTCTTGTCACTTTAAATCCAAATAAATTGCTGCTGGCCACGCCTTCCAAATCAGTGTTTACACTGGCATGTGAAAATGACTGCAAGCGTGCAGAATTATACAGCTGCAGCTTTCTTTCTTTCTAAAGTGAAAGTAGAACCTCCTGCACAACCAACAAGAATGCAGCAAATGGTTTCTGGATGGTAAGTCAACAGCAAAAGATTTTTCTGTTCCAGCAGCCATTGTACAGCGCATACAGTGGTGAAAGCAGCTGACCAAACATGACATAAATAAGCTTTGGTTGCTAGGTAACAGGCTGGGCTTCACTGAGGTTGATAGGTGAGGGGCAGCACCTGCTGATTTGTGATGTCACATTCTGAAAGTTTTTGAAATGGATCATTTTCCAGACACCAAAATAGGTTTTTACCAAAAACTGACTGGGTGTTTTGTTTGTTTGTTTGTTTGTTTGTTTAAATGCTTAGACTGTTTTTAGAAGCAGTAGAGATCCAAATCGAAGTATAGCAGTTCCCCTTTATGTGATACAGAAATAGAGAAAACCAACTTTCTGCTCTCTCTTTTTTTCAGTGTTGTTTCTTTGGTTCTAGTGTTACCCTGTAACATGTTATATTTTTTAGATATTTTATGAGGGTATATTTTGGGACCATTGTTAAAGTTTAAATGTGTACCATGTGACTGCAGCCATCTGCTTACCCTTCCTTTACTAAGAATCAGGAAAGAACAATGGAGAGCAGAAGGCACTGTCCTGATTTTCTTTAAACCATTCTTTAATAGCAGAATTATACACAACACATTATGTTTTTGGAAGCCTAATATGGTACACAAGATCCAATATATAGTGGATTATCTCTTCTTCACATATGTTCAAAATTATTATTGTTATTATCATCAAATACATTGTTTTATATATTTTTTGTCATTTTATTTTATTTACTATTGATATTATTATATTAGGTTTATTATTATATTATATAGGTCCTTCAAGGCATAAGTGTTAGCTGCGGCTCTGAACACTGTGATGATTGTATCTGTCCCTACACTGCAAAAACACAAAATCTTGCTAAGTATTTTTGCTCTAGTTTTGGTGCAAATATTTTAGTGCTCTTGAAATGAGACAGAACAAGTAACTTTTCAGCAAGATATAGGAGCTTGTTTTAATTTTGTCTTATTTCAAGCGTATCAACATATTTGCATTAGAAACTAGACCAAAAATACTTTGTGAGAGTTTGTTTTTGCAGTGTATCAACTAAACAATAAAATAAAATAATAAAAATTACAGTTTCTGGATGTGCAAGGGGTTTCTACAAATGATTCTACAAATTATTTAGATTCTGATACAATTGGTCACGATGCTTTTAAGATGTATATTGATTGGAGACCATGCATCCCTTTCCTTTCACTTTATTATTAACAACTATGTGCTACTGTATAATAATCTACTACATAAAACCCCAGTAACTACAATGAAATTTGTGGCTATAATATGAGAAAATGCAAAAAAGATTCAAGGGAGAAAAGTACTTTTGCCAATCAGTGTAGAACGCCAGAATATCAAGTAAAAGCTCTTCTACACAGTGCTCTACAACGCCTTAAAGGAGAGTGGCAAACACTTGGGCTTGCTGTAAAACTCAATTTTACACCATCAGCTCATGTGGGTCCTTTAAAGATTACAGCCTGGAGATCTTTAGTCAGGCTTGTCGGCTCATGTTTACCATATGTGCAGCTGTCCAGATAAATGCCCGGGCACCAGACGTGGAAGCCCGAGCAAGTAAGACAGAGTGATGGGTTTTTAATTTTCTCCCAGGTACAATTCAGATGGCCTTACCCAGGCTGCCATTCTTTCTGCAGAGTAATTACAGAGCTCTAATTATAATTAACAGAGGCTCAGAAAATTGGAGCTTCTACTCATTAGAACACTGGGCTGCTTAACTGTTTACCAATGGAGGGAGAGCGCGCCAGAAGGGAAGAAGAAACTGAATTTAGTGTAAAAACCTGTGTTGCATTGACTAATCTTCAGCAAAAGTGTGCAGTGACGCTTTCCCTAAATGCTATCTGATGTATTTAAAATGTGGTCACACTCTGTGCTTGTGAATAATTGAAGAACAGAGAAAACAATGTGTTTTGATACAGATGTTTAGTTTTGCAGAGCATGAATGTTTAATGAGTCCCAAGATATTCCATTAAAAAAATTAATCCGTAAAGTTCACCGCACGGCTCAACCGCAGCTCAAAAGTAATTGAGGCATCCTTTGATCACGGCACAGCCTTCCCTCATCTAAACTTTAGAGGTCCACAGGTCCGCAGCTCTTTTCCCCACCTTCTCGCTTCTCTTCAATCTCTCAGGACGTAAAGGCCAGCGGGCAGTCTTCTTGTGTGCGCACGCTGCTTTCAAATATGCATTGCAAAAAGAGAGGAAGCGGTAAAGGGCAGCAAACAGGAGAGATTGGGATTCAGGTCCAAGAACAGATGCTGGCGTGCTTTTTGAAGGTGCTTTCCACCTCCACCCTGTAAGGGAGAAATTGGACTTTTGAAAAATTGAAGGTGACTGATTTTATTCAGAGGAGGATCCACTGTTTACCTGAGCATTGATGTAGATGTAGCGATTCCCCACGTTCAAGGAATATGAAGACGGATGGATGGATTTTTAATCTGTCCAACTTTCAGTCCATCTACTTACAGCTTTGGAAATAATTAAGAAGCCACTTAAAATGATCTGATTTGACTTTTTATAGGTTTATGTTTGAGTAAATGGACATTGTTCTTTTATTCTATGAACTACTGACAGCATGTCTCTGACATTACCAGCGAAAATTCAGTTTTTATTTGCGGAAAATGAGGAAATGTCAAAATAACGAAAAAGATGCAGAGCTTCAGACCTCAAACAAGTTCATATACATTTAGAAACAACAACTCTAATGTTTTGACTCAGGAAGAGTTCAGAAACCTATATTTAGTGGAACAACCAGGGTTTTTTCAACGGGCTCTTAATTTTTTACAAAGCTTTATATCTATTTGTCCATTCATTTCCTATCTCTCAATCTATCCATCTGTTTTTTCATCCATCTCTACATCTTTCCATCCATCCTACTGTCTATTCATTTTTCTGTCGCCAATAATTTTTTTTCCATCCATTCATTTATTCTACTATCAGGTTTTTGGTCCATCCTTAACTTGGTCCGTCTTTCTGTTTTTCTATTCATAATTTTTCTATCTTGAAAGCTTTCTGTCTGTTACCTGTCTCTAAATTCACCTTTCTATCCCTTGTTTCCACCTCTTTGCCCATCCTTCCATGCAATCTGTAGTTTTCCAAGTACCAATATGTAGAGATATTTAAAACCAATATGTAGAGATATTTAAAACCAATATGTAGAGATATTTAAAACCAATACCAATATGTAGAGATATTTAAAACCAATATGTAGAGATATTTAAAACCAATATGTAGAGATATTCAAAACTGGATATATTTCTGTCCTTGACAGAAATATATCCAGTAAAGAAAGTTTTACTTTTAGAATTGGTAGTGAGTACTAATCTGAAAGTCTGAGATGAAGAAAATGTTGAAACCCCCATGTCCAATTAAATGTTGCCTTTTCCGTACTTCTTTTTTCGACACTAGTCAGTATCATGTTCTGATTTTCACTTCATGAAATCAACTTTAAACGCTTGATGAAAAAAAAAGGTTTGACATCGGAGAGACACTTATCCACTGCAGAGCGGAGCAGAGCAGCACCAAGCTTGATTTGATAATGCAATCTTGCATGCTGATTGGGTTTAGGAGGCAATAACCCACCAGACGTTTGACTTTCAAGCATCAGATGTTCCACACAGGAAGGGAAGCTGCACTGGAAGATCTCTTGATAGCACAGGCTCAAATACTGATTCCACTTAAGCAGAAAAAAAAAAAGATATTTTAGATAAACATTTGCTATTTATTTATACATGTATTTTTTTATTTGTGTTTTTGCTAATGAGTGTAACATTTCTAAGTTGGATTTTGCTCCTAATCTCCCAGGCCAACGTGTGAAGCCGGGAACATTTTTTACCAGAGGGGACACTGTTTCTTTAAGAGGATTAGCCAACTGTCTATCAGTCATGTCGTGTTAAACTAATGTTTGCAATGGCCCCTCGTCAGCGCCAGCATCCGCCTCCTCACTCCGTAACATCAAAATAGATGTTTACATGCTTCTGCTGGGGAAAAAAATGATTTGGAACGCTTTCCTTATCATCCACACCACTAAATCAGCCCTTCTCTCTCTTTCTGCAATAACCTTTGCCTTGAGCGTCTCCTCTAGCCTGTAGCGTTAGATTATCTTTGCTTAACCGTGGCCTGATATCAGTTAAGGGATTTTCTTGCAACCTAAAATAGGCCCCAACTTTCTTTGATCACAGCACAGCAAACCCTAATGACTACGCCTAAGTGTAACTTAACTTGCTGCTTTTCACGATTTAATAGCGTATGTAATCTATGGTACCTTCTAATTTGTTTGCTTTATTGCTTTTGCAGACACCAGGGGAAAAATAAAGAGTAAGAAGATGGAGGCGAGGAGGAAGGATGCAGGGTCAGGAGAAAGCGTAACTTACAGCCGCTTTTAAATCACACATATAGGCAGAGAGAGGCATCAGATTAACATTAACCCAAGACAGTGATTGAAAATGCCTCCCATCCTCATTCCTGGATCTGCTCAAACGGCCCGCAGTCCTTCCTCTATCAGCCCACATGAAAAATAAATCTGGGTTTCAGGTCACAATCCGGTCGATTTCAAGTCAATCCGCCATAATTGGTTGATGTCACATGGCGGTGCAGCTGAAATCTATCGGGCGGCGAGGCTGGGGGAGGCCTAATTGGTGTCAGTTCAGGTTGCAGTGCTGCTGCGGGGATGCAGGTCTCCCCTGCTGGCCTCTTGTGGAAGACCATTCAACAGCTTACAAGGCTCTCCTGATACCGCTTTTCCCTTCAGCTAGTTTTATTATCCCTGTTCTGAAGGAACTACAGGATGTTTGGAATTAGATGCATGATTTTTTCCTCCATCAGAAATCATAAACAGATGTGAAAATCACTTTACATTTTTGCTTGATATCTCTAAGAAGGATTTTCATAATGTTTAAGAAATCTAAAGAAGTCATAGTGGTTTCTTTTTCTTATTTATTTGAATATAGTATTACATCTGAGAAAATAAAACTAATAAAAATAATACCTGCTTTGACAAAAATCAAACAGCTTTTGAGCAGTTGTCCTGTTATCCCAATTTTCTGATGACCATAGAGAGCAGTACAAGGTGTTCATAGAGGGAGTTATAGAATTAGGAGCTTATGTTTCAGCATTGCATGTAAAGTTACGCTAGCAGACTATAAACAGAAGTATGTAAATTTTCATTTCGGCCTGTTAAAAACTATTTACAGTAATCAATTGAAAAATATTTACGTTTTTGGTCTTTTTGGTCCAATTTGATGACTTATTCTTGTTAAAAAATCTTAAAGTCTTAGGTCAGAAGGCCTTCTGACCATCACCCTAATGTTTAGCTCCATTCCTGTCTGAACTCTGGCTGGGTGGCTCTAAAACATTACAGAAACTATAGAAACATTTTGGTAGAATTAAAATATGACTTTAGTGATAAATATGTCACTGGTTTGAATAACAGTGATCTTAATTATACTCTGATATGAAGTAAACATAATCCTGTTTGCTTGAATAACAATCGGATGTAACATTTATGAAGGAGACATTACGTTTTTTTATACTGCTTTAAATATTCAAAATACTCCTTATAAATAGTAAATAAACTCATAGCACAACTGCTGATTGTAACAAGTGGACAGCTAAAACAAAAAAAAAATGACTCAAATGTTTGTGGTACTAACTAAAATACCAAAGCCGTCACTTACAATGTCTGGTAAAGAACCTTTGATTGTTAAACGTTTGTGTGCAATCTTGTTTAGGCTCATCTTTGATTACATATTTGCTACCTTCTTTCTTAGAAGTAGACAGCAAGCTTATAAGTAGGTTTTAGCAAATACAACAGTGTTTATAAGCGGCACTTGTTCCAGTAATTTGTAAGATGTTGTTGCAGACAGCTAATGTGGTAGAAAATCAAGAACTAGGAAGTAAGTCTAAGTCAAGCCTGTCAGGTATTATTAACGCATAATGCAGGGCAAGCAGGAGTCAAGTCAAAGACTTAAAAGCAGAGTTTGTTGCAATTCTGGCATCTGGACAAAATAATAAGTCAAGGACAAAAAAATTAATACTAATTGCGAAATGCTTGATTTGAAGTCTAACAGCCAGTTTATATTGGCAGTTATTCCGTATGACACCATTATCAATCAGATTGATAGTTCTGAAATCTTTATGGCTCAGATTTTATATATTCAGTATCAAAGTTGTTTTACTTTTCTTTGTATAAAAATATGTTGAACTATCGTAATTATCGATAGTTCCAGCTGTAGAAGATTTTAGCTCCTGCCATCAGAGCCATTGTGGTTCATCTGCTGTTTGTTTTATCGTGTCACATTAAATCAAAAAACTGACTAAAATGTCTCGGGTTTGTCAAAATGACTCATGATGTAAACTGTGAACTCAGCAAGAGGTGACAAAGTGTCAACTGCTTAAAGGCTTATTAGCAAGTTGGCAGCAATTAGGGGAACAAAAAAAAGGTTAATGCATTTCATAGTACAAGAAACGGCCTCATGTGCCAGTTCAACTTGTCTAAAGCATCTGAACTTACGTTGGAGACACTGATTATGATAACTAGACCTTTTTTATTTTGAATTTGTTGTGAGCTAAAATACTGTTGTTGTTTTTTTTGTTACGACTGGTTTGGATTTCCACCTTACAAGCATTCTTCTCCTTGGAGCCTCATAGCCTGTGGCACTTTCTATTTAGCCTGCGGAAAGGAAAGCAACTCTATTAAAACTGTGTCTGTCAATAAGCACAGCCATATCATCATATTATAAAGAAACAGCTGGGGTGAGCCAGTGATTCACTGGCATTTATTTATGTGATAATAAACTTAATGTTTTACATGATGTGTTGTAAAGTCAGCAGAACAATAATTTCAGTTTTTTATGAATGATTTGATTGTAAAAAATATTTACCACCTTATTCTGGTTTGGGTTGTTGATCATGCAGATATAGAGCAATGTAGACCAATTGAAAACTGTCCTGAGATTGCATTTATTTACTGAAAAAAATATATTTTTAAGCAAATATGAGATGAGCATTTGTAATCTTATTGATCTGCTGTGGTTTTGACTTTTGAACTTTGTTATAGATGATATTTTTGCCTTCTCTTTTACTTGATGCTTTTCATAAACACAGTCGTTAACTGAGGCAAGTAATGCCTGGAGTGTTTAAAAGATGTCTTGTTTTTTTTTGTTTTTGTTTTTTTGTGACTCTTGGATGAATTTGTTCATGCGCTCCTGGAATAATTTTGTTCATCCAGTAACTGTTTTCTCCATTTGTTAATGTCACTTACTGTGGTTTGCTGGTTTCCCAAAGCTTGAGAAATATCTTTATAATCATTTCCGACTGATAGTTTTCACTTCTCATTTGTTCTTGATTGTCTGTGGATCGGGGTGTTATGAGTTTTAGTCTACTTCATTTTATCAAACAGGCTATATTTTGGTAATTTCTTGATTCTAATGGTCTAGCAGGAATCACCCCTGGGTAACAATTGTGAAAGTAAAATAAAAATATATAGTTAATTGTGGTTAATTTGTACGTTAGCATCAGGACATTCATTGTTTTGTAAAGGGCTAGCTTAGTTTGAGTACCTTTTTCAGTTCATAAATGAAACGTGCGGCTTTCCTGTGGATTTTTATTCAACCACCAGGGGGCTCTTTAGCAGGAAGAGAATCATTGGAAGTCAAAATTGGAAATCAAAGAAGAAAGTGCTGATTTTCATTTAGAACAAGCACATGCTGGCAGCAGGCACAAAGGAGAAATGTTTTCAGACTCAGAGCCCCTCATCATGGAAACCACACGAAGTTCATATGATGCAGCTTTTAAGTTGAAGGCTGTCGATCTGGTAGTACAGGAAGGAAATAGACTGAACGAGTTTATGGTAAGGGCTACTCCTTAGCAGCAGATTTATGGAAAACCGAGAGGGGCGGCGATACCAGCGGCTTATATATGTATGTTTCCAGTTGTTTTTTGTTTGTTTTTTTGTTGTTGTTTTTTTAAACTTTGTGGGTGCGGCTTATGGTGAGGTGCGCTCTATAGTCCGGAAAATAAATACGGTATATTATATTTTGATTTGAACATCTAAATATGACAACAAAGCAAGAATAAAAGTCTGAGGGGCAATTTTTTTTTCCCCCAGCGTTTCTCAACCGTAGTTTATCTTGACTAATATACTGTCAGTGACAGTTCACACCAGATCTAAAGTGTTTTGGCTCAGACTTCCTTGCAGACTAATCAGTCATTTCTCTGTTGCTCTCAGGCTACTTAAGTGGCTCCCGATGTACCATCCCTACCTGCCCTTTGACCTCGGCTCTCAATAGGGGACAGTAATTAAAGGCTGATTTCTCCAGCAGACTCTGAGCAGGATTAAATATTTCATTACCTCCCACCCTGTTGCTAAATAGGAGAGCTCTAAGGAATTGGACCACACCCACTGAGAGCAAAGAGAGAAGATTTTAATGACACTGCAAGCACCTCATGATAAACTGTAGGGTTAAAGAGCATTTGCTTGTACACACAAGGGGATACTTAGTCATCTACTACCATCCGTGGGGAACAATTGATCATCTGCAGGGCTTTGGAGTACAGCTACTTGAGCAAAGATTTTTTTTCCCCATCTATATTTACACTCAACCAAGCTCACTTTAGCCTACCTACCATTTTCATACAGCATAGAACAACTTAACGTAGAAACTAAACTTCAGTGTGTTACCATAAATGTGCTTCATTGTTAAATAGATTCACAAATTGCTGAAGCATTTGAACTAGTTAACCAGTGTGTGAGGTAAAACACCTAATTGTGTTTTCCTTAATTTTAAAACTTTTAAGATCTGAGGCTGTTATATTTAAGTTTGAATTTCAGTTTGATTCTTTATGAAGATTAATGAAAATGTATTTTTTTTATTTTCAAGTTACATAATACTACCACAAAAAGCCATTTAAAATTGTACATTAAGTGTTTTTTTTAGGCAAGAGGTTATCTTTTAAACTTATCAAACACTACCTTTAAAGTACCTGAACATAAAAATGCATCTAAATGTTATTTTAATAATTATGTGTTTTTAAAGCTGCACAAAATACTTGCCTAAATTTTTTTTTTTTGGCTTATACACTGCTATTAGCATGCTTCATGAAGTAACATGACAGTGATAGCCCACAGTAGCTTGTAAGCTAACGTAAGCTAACGTTAGCTCAATGCTAACGTTAGCTTACACTGCTGTTTGCAAACCACATGGAATATGTAATTGTAGGTCAACATGCTAGTGCTACAAACCTCCCAACAGGCCCCTTTTAAATTTCTTCACAAATGTTCTTGTTTATTTTTTTTATTTTGGTACTTTTTTGGGTCACAATAGCTATATTTTCTGCTCTTTTAGAGAGTAGCGCTATTTCTCACTCAGGCCTGCTTATTCCCTATGGCAGCTGTAAACAGACTCTTTGTCACTCAATAGATTTAACAGGTGGATGTGTGATGCATACTAACATGGACAGCTACAAGACAGGCTCTCCCTCAAACTAAGTGGCCGGCTCAGAGACAATGTCATCCCTGTCAAGACACACAAAGCTGTAGTTTTACTTTGACTAACCACACGGCTCGAGTGGTGGAGAAATGGAAAGTTGCTGAATGATGAAAAACCAAAGAAAATCAGACCCTTTCTTTTGTTATAGCTCATATATTTTTGCTGTAGTCTTTTCTGTGAAATTAGTTTGTCTTTTGAGAGAACAAGTTTTTTTTGTTTGTTTTTTTTTCCTGTTTTCTGGATGGAATGGGATTTTCTGACAAATTAAGCGTTGCAGCATGCATGCCTGTTTTTGTTTATAAAAAAAGACAACTGCCACACTTTAGCAAAGGCTAACTGGAACAAAAAAGCATGCAAGTTGCCAATAGCATTCAACTAATGCCCACTGGAGTTAGCTAATCCTGTTTGGTTTCTGCGTTTGCAGCGTGTACCAGGTGGTAGTGGAGGAGGAACGTCCACGCAGAGCACGGGGCACCGCGGAAATCTTACGCTGCTACCCAGTTCCCATTCACTTCCAGAACGCCACGCTGCTGAACTCGCAGTATTACTTCACTGCTCAATTCCCCGCCGCCGGCATCCACTCGCCCCAGCCCTTCACCGTGGGCGACAACAAGACCTACAATGGCTACTGGAACGCCCCGCTGCTGCCTCAGAAGAGCTACAGTATCTACTACCAGGCTGTCAGCACAGCCAATGGGGTGGGTGTCAGCCAACTATTATTTTATTTTATATTAATCTCACCACAGTTGAATTCAGAGAAATGCATAATTTTAATTTTTATGTTTATTTTTGTTTTCATTGGATTTCTTGTATATATAGTAGATGATTAATTTTGATTTTGGATTTTATATAAATGCGTAGCCGTTGTTTTATTTTGGGGCTTTTGTTAAATTGTATTTTTTTTTTTCAGATTGTTTAGATTTTTATATTTATTTGGTTTAATAAATATAAAAACAACTTAATCGCTCAGTTCAACCCTCCCGATCCTCATTTCCGACGTCCATCATGGCTCTTCCAATGATTAAGTGACGCAGTTGCAAAGGGTCAGTAGACATGATAAATATAAAGTTGTAGCTACTGGACGGTGTAGCGTTTTTACATTGTGGTAATTTAACTTCCCACCAAATTTAAAATGGCGTGCACAAAATAAAAGGTCATATTGTCTAAATATCAAATGATTTATCACCACTTGGTTCTAACAAATCATAGCAGAGCAACAGTTCAAACTGTGGACACTGAAATGGAAATATCCATTTATATGATTTTTGGTTGCAGTAAAAAAAATAAATAAATAAAAAAATCAGAAACATAATCACTGCCGGTTCAGTTTTCTGCAATTTAATCAAATATACAATTAACTGTCTCAGTTGAGTAACAACATAATCAGATTATCATAATTGAGAGAAAATCTAATTTGTTGTTCTTAATTTAATCAACTTCAGTTAGTGAGAATCAAACTGATGAGCACAATTTGAAAAAAAAAAAGTCAAAGCTGCAAAAATAATTCTGTCGTTTAGTTTCTCAACAACGTCCTGCTACCTTTTCTCGTCAAACCACTTATTTTCTTCTAAATAATATCAAAGTAGATTTAAATAAAAGTAAAACTCTAAGATTTGAACTCCTTTTCTTTGAACATACTATTTTTAGCTAGTAGGAGCAGATTGTTGCATCCAGCAGTTTCATTCGAACTTCTCACGTACAAACTGCAGTAACTGCACATGTAGCAGCTTCCAACACGGTCAAGCTTGAAATGCAGCCCTGCATCTCATGGCATACCCCCTCACTCCATTACTGGTGTGCTATTTTCCTGCCCTTTTCTTTTGGAGCTTTGCTTCAAACCCCACACAAACTCTTGACAAACAGCGTTTAAGATGCGATCTGCAGTTAAGTGTGCAAGTTGGGGGATAACAACCGGGCTGACTAATCCTCCAGGTCATAGCTGCTGTCATCAAGTGGCACTTGGAGGGACCCTCCCCTGTGCAGCTCACTCGGTCGCGACTTCAAGAGCCCTGCCGATTGTGTCCTGAATGAGAATCACCATAAACAGCCTCCTTGAGCAACACTGGCACGTCTTTAAAGAGGCAATACAAATAACACGAGGCAGCGCTGAATCAAATTAGCAAAGTTTGCTCTTGAGACTAAAGCACTGACAGATACAAGTCAGTTTGTGGTGTGATGGGGAGGAGGAGAGTCTGTGTTGACTTACAAGTCCATTCTGAAGCTCACACACATTCATAGACGTTTATTTGACCTGTTGTTTTTCCAGGATTATGTGTGTGCATAAGAAATGGCACACATGGTCAAAATAATCCAAACAGGCTCTGAAATGTACATCAACTCCGTCAATGTTTTTATTGTTGCTTATCAACCACACAACTTTTATAGACATAACAAACACCTAGCATAATCCTACTGGAAGGTCAGAGTGATGCTTTCGTTGTTAAAACCATAAATATCAAGCATGGTGGTGGTAGCATCATGCTGAGCCACCGGGGCATTGCCCAAAGTCGCTTAAAATAAAAAAGTAGTACTTCCTCCAAATATATCAACTCCACTTCAAATCAAAATGGACAGCTCATCAAAACTGGATTTACAAAAGCCGAAAAAGCTAATATTCAGCTTCTTGTTTTAAATGCTCATATAAATTTAAAACACAGGAAACCAAAGAATTTCAGTGAAATTTACCAATTTTGATGAGAAGAGTGATCTGTCATGATGCAGTCAGAACAATACCAGAAGCTTGCTCGACAGAAAACGTGGTTTATCTGCAACATTTAACCAACAATTAGCAGGTCTGCAAATATCTGTTATAGTCTATATGGGTAATTTTTGAATGTATGATTATATTTTGTTTTATCTTTCCACATTGGAAAGAAAAATAGTTCAGGCATGGTTGAATGGTTCAATCCAGGGATCTGCAACCTGCAACTCCCGAACCAGAAATGGCTTTTTAGACCCTTCACGGTGACTCTTTGCTACGTTGACCAAAAATAATAAAGACCTGAGAAATATGTTTAAATACAAAGATAGAAAAGAAATAGCTCTTGTATTTTTTATACTATTTTTGTGCTGAATTTCTGAATTTCTATAACGGTGGTAATACAAGTTTTTTTGTTTTTTTTTTTGGTCATTAGGCTTCAAACAACGTTATTAATTTCGTTTTTCATAGATTTAGTTCATTATATTCAATTAAAAATGTGTCTTTTTGTAACATTTTTACTTTTTTCTTTGTTCTAAAACCTGAAAATATATGTAAATGTTTAGTTCTTTGATCAAACTATAGAAAACATGAGCCATTCATCCAGTATGTGTTCATAAACTTTGATAAGCTTGCTTTTTTCTAAGGGTAAAGTAAGGTTCTTCCGCTCTTCACTAATTCTATACATTAAAAATTAGGGCCAAGCAGTTCTTTGAGTTCTAAAGGTTGTTGACCTCTGGTTTAAATTAAATGGACATTCATGCTGATGGTGAGTGGACAGAAACCTCTAAGTGGACTGTTGCTCACAGCTCTGTGCCTATAAAGGAGACATTCTGACATTTATATATTCGATGTTTTGGTTCACAGCAGTCGCTTTCTTTTTTCAAGCATACGCTGTCAATAGAAGGTCCTTGGAGCCTTAATTAGTGTCTAATAACACAGACATGATTCCGTTCTGCCTCTTAGACAAACTAAGCACTTAAAGGAGGTATACGCCACCTATAACTAGAATTTCTTTAGCCTTTAGCTCAAGTAAAAATCCAGTGCGACTTCTCATGACATCGCCTATAATAAAAGGACCATCTGACAGCTTAAAAGCAGCAGTAATGTTCCCAGAGATTGCATGAACGGTGCTGTATTTTTGTCCCCGGTTTCTCGTCATTAAGCCTCCTATTGCCTCTAAATGTTACCTGCTCACCGGACAGCTTGGCAGGACGAGCGCGGGGCGACACAGCGCTCCGATGTTTCATTACTCATCGGATCCCCAATTCTGTCTGTCCCTTTTTTTTCCTGTTCACCAGACTCTTTCTGACAGCAGATTTCTCCACCAGCAGTGGAGGGCTTTCATGTATGCATGTTTTCGAAGCCTGTTGTCAGAGCAGAAACTCCACAACCTGTTCTGAGAGTCTCCCTGATGTTTCATGCTGGAGCCCTGCTTAGTGTCGGCGTCGCCTGTCACAGGGCGATGGTTTCTCCACACCGGCTGACCACCTTGAGCCGCAGACAGATCACTGTCGGTTGACAAATCAGCAGCTCAGCACCTCTAATCTGTGCTGTGGGGCCTCTCGCTTAGCTGCATTTTGTGTCACAGTCATTGAGCTCAACAGATGATAGGGGCCAGCGGGAGACTGGCCACGCTGTGTCTTTGTAACGATGGGTGCTGTGGACAGGTGTTGTTCCTGTCATATGTGTAGCTTTGTGTTTTTATAATAACCTGTGATCCTTTTCTTCTTCCACTTTTTTTCTTTCTCTCTTTCTTTATCTATATGGATGGAAAGGAAACCAAAATTGACTGTGTCAGGGTGGCAACCAAAGGTAGGACCTGATCAGAGTTTGTTTTTTTTTTTTATTTAACTTGCATTTGGTTTTTGAGCTTGTACAAAATAACACATTTTCAGATTGTTATGTTTGTGTTTACACTCTACAACTACGCTGCAGTTTTGTCGCATGGATTTGGATCAGTGCACAGTTTCTAGCAAAGCATTTTCTCATTTTCTCACTGCAACAGCACAAAATTTTGTAAGATTTTGTTTTTGCCGTGAAACAACAAACCTTTGTGCATTTTGGGGGTTTTTTATGTGACAGACCAATGCAAAGTAGGGCACAATTGTAAAGTGAAGGGAAAAGGATAGACAATTTTCAATTTTTTAACAAAAAAAATCTGAATATATCTGAATCAATACCATGTAGGAAAAATCTTAACTGCATTTGCAGCTCTAAGTTTTTTGGGGTTCTGCATTTTGTCACATCAGAAGACTGGAAGTTTTGTCAATTCCCCTTGGCCAAATATCTTAAGCTCAGTCAGACTGAATGAAGAGCATCTCTGAACATCAATGTTTGGGGTTAGTCTGAAATTCTCAGTTGGACTTTTGTTTGGACTTTGACTAGGACATTCTAACATACGAGTATACTGTGATCTAAACCACTACGTTGTAGCTCTGGTTGCGGGTTCAGCATCGCCATCATGTAAGTAAAGAATCTGATAGGCCAGCAGAAACACTTTACACCAGTCATATTGATGGTATGGTTCCCCTGGCAATGATTTTTATACACTTTAAAACTACAGCGACTGCAAATAAATAAGTTTACTTTCACTTGTTAAGAGTTATGGAACAAATAAGCAAAACTAAACAAGTTTAGAAGTTTAAAATAACTTAATTTCCAACATCCTTTGTGAACCCAAAATGTTGCCAAATGATTGATGCGTCTTTTTTTTCCAAACAACTTTTAATTTTTTTTAAACACCGAAAATACCAACATGGGCAAAATGTTGGTATTTCAGAGTTGGTTAATTTTCGGTTGACCGCCCAGCCTGCAATTCAGTCATAACAGCTTGGGGATCTTGCTAATCCTTGACATGTCGCTGTTTTTCTTGGATTTCATGTTGCTGTTTGTCTGCTAATTTTCCCCAACTCCTCTCAGGCCTTCACAGAGCAGCCAGATTTATTTCACTAGTAAGTTGCACACTGTTTGACAGGCAGTTGGTCAAGCTGGTCTTTATTTCAGGGTTTAAAGTAAATGTTATCAAAGTACAACAGCATTCAGATTTTGTTTATTCATTCTTTAATTCTGAAGGCCGTCCATCACTTTTGTTCCACTTCACAATTATCCACAGTCTTGCACTGGTCTATCATATAGAAACCCATTAAGTTTGCTGTTTGCTATAATCTGAAAAGCCCCAACGGGTAAGAATACTTTTGCGAGACACCATATTGATTGATTGAGAACATGTGTTTTTCTGTGATTTGGAGGCAGCCAGTGTGCCCGGCGAGGTCTGTAGGTACTTAGCTATGCTGGGCGAATGTCCTGCTCCTCGCATTAAGGGTGATGAAGTCTAAGCACCATTGATCTGGGAGCAAAATTGATAAGGCCAGAGGGAGTCATCGTCACAATCCGTTCTGGGTTGTGGGAGGTTCTGCCACATGGCCCGACAGTCTCATATATTGTGTTGTCTGCATTCAGTTGCACTATAGATTTATTGCAGAAGGCCCAAATGACCACGTCTACATGGGTCAATAGGCTGAGTTCAGTTCCACATACAAGTGTAAGGATCATAGAGAGCCATGTATCACCTGAAGGAAAACATTTTAGCATTCCAGATCTTTCTCACTAGGATATACGGAGGCGGATACATTTATTTGCAACCCTTAAGGATGCGTACATTTGTCCTCTACAGCAGTAAATTTATACTGAAAATTTGAATACGCCAACCTTTAATTTCAGCACATTTCATTTGGTGATGTAAGATGTTTGCCTTACATGTGGCACAATAGTTTGTATCTCACAATTCATTTCAAATGTATGCGACTGAAGCATCTTTCAAAATGTGTACTTTATTTTTCAGTCAGAAAAATAGGTTTTTATTTACAAATTCATAATTTTTGGTTTCCTGAGGCATTTTATCGTAAACAAAGGGTGAAAATTTAAAAGGGTGCCTGAGACTCTTTAAGTATAGTTGAGGATCTGTGATGTTGTGGTTTTGTTACTATACTCCAATGGCTTTGGCAAACGTTTTTAAGTGAACATCACTATGAATTCATTTAAATACCGATTTTACTTTAACATTAAAATCAGATGGCTTGTGTTTAGTAAACTGAAAATTGGTCATGTTTGAGTCTTTCAGTGGGATAAAGATTTAAAGCTTGTCTATAACGACAAAGAAGTTTTTCTCCTTGTAACGAAATCAAACTTTTTTTCAAAGCCATGTCAGTCCCTGACCAAAATCCTGTTGAAAACCTGTGAGGTGAGCTAAAGAGAAGCAGGAAGTGGTCATAGAGTTTTCTCTCTCTGGAAGTACCACCGGTATGACGGATTACAGAAAGGTACTTTTACAATGAACTACAGCCTCCAAACCAGTGCCTCAAATTCCTCAAATTGATTTTTCAGTTTGAGATTCTGCTTCTGCAGTAAAAGCTAAATTTCTTTCTACGTGTCTTAGCTAGAGCTGCCAATCGATTCTTTTTTCCCATATTTGATGAAACAAACGTGAATTGTTTCGTTTGTGTTTCTCTGACTCTGTGTTGCATGATGGTGCTTCCAGCTTCAGTGTGGCCTCTCTCTCTCTCTTTTGTCTCCGTCCTGCATGCCGCCCTGGATCCACTGACTTTACTCAGCTGCAATACTCGTGACTCAGCTAACCACCCCCTACATCCGCATCGCGCCAGCGGCCGGAGACAACCAGCTAACAGGTCAGGCCCAAAGCCACTCACTCACACATGTGATCGCACTCACAGCTCCCTCAACGGGAGAGAAACAAAACAAATGCATGTGTGCAGTTTTTTGATTATTCTCTTGTAATTTGCATCGGAGCATTATGATTAACTCAAAGGCATTCAAAGAATTTATTTCTACCTTCATCTCCTCCGTATTAGTGGACATGAAAAGCCTGCGTGAGGAGCGATTGTTGTTTTGATTACTCACCGTAGAAGATTTCTGACAGGAGTTAATCCTGCTTCATGAATATTTCTCATTATTTTTAGGCAGATTAGGTGAGTGTTGGTTGTTAGTTGTGACAACTGCAAGCGTACACAATTATGCTAAAGAGTAACCATTCAGGATCTGCCCAGTTCCTCCTTGCTGAGCAGAGATCCTGGGTCTCTCTGCAGCTAAATCGCAGGAATAGTGGATGAACCTTCAGCTTTTTCGAAGCTCAGATGGGGATTTGACGCTGACAGCATTTCTGCGAGATTAGTGTGAAACAATGTTTGGGGACAAAATCACCTCCATCACTCTCCCGACATGATGTCTGTCACAGACTGGCAATCCTTCACTGTTTTGCCTAAAATTATATCTATTTTTCAAATAAATCTTGTTGATAACGGCACAACAGAGCTGAAACAATATGTCAAATTTATCCCGGGATGGATATCCACTCTTTTTTTTTTTTTTAAGAGGGGAAGAAAATGGGAATCTCACCTGAAGATTTGGTTGACATGACCATTTATTTTTCTAAATTTACGACTGGTGACAAGGAATAATGGTGTTTCTCAGGTGGACGGTTGGGATTCTTCTATTTTTTTTTCTTTTTCAAGCAGTTCTTATCATTTCCCAAGAAACAGATGCTGTTAAAAAAGCTGCTTTTTAAAAGGACTCCGATCTTCTTGTGCGTCTTATGTGGGCTATCTCCTCCCAGGCTGATATTTAGTGTTTTTTGTTTTTTAAATCTTCTTGGGTATTATCTTTTCTGCCCTGCATTGTGCGTTTTTCCACAGCCTAAGAACTATTTGCCCCAAATGTGATTAACCAAGGGTAAAGTAAGTACACACTTATCTCTAGTGATGCAGCTTTGTCCACAGATTCCTGATTGTCCACAAAGGACAGAGCCAAAGGTGGAGTCTTTGGGACAGTTGGAAGTTACTTTTAGTTTTTGCTTTGTTTTACTTTTTTGTGTGTATTTATGGTTCTTAAATTTTACTCACTGCATCTGACTCTATGGAGAGGAGGTCTCAGCTCTGCATAGCTGCCTTGTACCGGTAAAACTTCATTGCTGTCAGAAATGCGAGGAAAAAGTAATCCTTAGGTGGATAAAAATCTTTTAAAAATTCAGACCACTTGCAGGAAAAAAATATAAAATCGGACAAAGCAGTAAAAAAAGTCAAAGGAGAACTGAACTAAACTAAACTCAGAAGGCTGTAAAAAAAAAACTCAAGCTGTAGAACAGAATTAGTTACAATAAGAGATTTTATTCGCACCAACAGGCAAAAAGCTGTAGGTTCCCTGGGAGAAATTGAACTTGTTTTGTGTAGATATTCTTATTTTCACCCTTTCTGTCATGTTTTAAAGACTTCCTGGAACAGTACACCAATAATTTTACATTTCCAGTCCTGTAATAAATGTGGACTAAGCAAAGGCCTTGCCAATACTTGGACTTCATTGTCTTTATTATGTAGCATAATGTGGAAACGGCTGGGAAGTTGGCCCTGCTTCCTAAATAACTAAGTTAATGATCAGGGGTGCATCGATAAATCGTCCCTGATTTGGTTAATTTTGGAAGACAGTTGATTGGCTGATACTTAATTGGTAACTCAGGTTTCTGTAAGATCTTGATTGGTGGTTGGCTACAACATTGCAGTTGGTTAAACTATTACTAGTTATTATTTGTCCTCTTGGGGATTCCTTGTCCCCAAGCATTGCAAGTTTAGCCCAATATGATAAGGCGATCAGATGCACAGCTTTACATTCGATTACACTACAACATTGCAACTGATACTTTAGCCTACATAACTTGATCTCCATCCAAGAAATGTGGGATCCGATTAAGTTTGGACATGTCAAACATCTCCATTGTCCAAGCAAAAACAAATAAATGACAGTAATAACATTTGTTAGTCTCATGCAATGCAGTGCAGACTTTCTGCCTGCTCCGATAAAGATTCAGACATCTTAGCATGAGTAGCTAACACAGCAACGTCTCCTAACACATTGTGATGTTTTTCAGGAGCAGCCACTCACAAACCTGACGCGGTTGAGCCGGAGAAGCAAACAGACCACACTGTAAAGATTGCAGGCGTCATCGCTGGCATCCTCCTCTTCGTCATCATCTTCTTAGGCGTGGTGCTCCTCATGAAGAAAAGGTAAGCCGTTTCTTTTTGTCCTCCTTACTCATTTAAATACAATTTCAAATCTGTGTGAATGAGGTTAAACTCACTTGGAACAGGCAACAAAGTAAGCATTTTATTTTTTTATTATTATTTTCCCACGTTTCTTCCTCAGAATGTTAGCATTATCAGTGGCGTCATAAAAAATTAATTTGATAATGTTGATACGGCCCATTTGCGCTGTTTACATCCACGGGATACAAGTGTGACATGAAAAATTAATCCGTTTCTACGGCGCCCTCAAACAAATGTGCAGCACTTCAGTGATACCGGAAAGGGAATAGAGGGGAAAAGATGTTTTTCGAACGTTGTGGTGTGGAGAGGAGGCGTAGAGGAGATAAGAAAGAAAATAAGATGAGAGGCTCAAAAGGAAGAAGAGCCTGGCTGCATAGCTGAAGGCAAAGTTTACATTAGCTCTTGGACCCCATGCTCTAGAGATACCCACTGCACAAATCCCACTAATCAGGGGAACTAATGCTCAGCAAATATCAGCCTCCTTTTGTCAAAGTAAAGGTTTGAAATAACACTCTATCAGTTTTTGTAGATATTTCCTCCATAGATACGAGTTACTTTTCTGCAGAATCTTTCTGAAGTTTAGCCTGGGTTGGGTGTAAGCTGCTTTTTCAATCGTATGTCTGTAGCTCAAAGTGTCTTAAAATATTCATTTTCCTTGAATTGTTTTGTCATGTTACATCCTCAAACATCATTGTATGCTTATGTGATAGACCAGTGTATTGAAGTGAAAGGAAAATTAAGGATTGTGTATGAAATCTGAAAGATGTGACTCACTACTTTGACACCCTGAAATAAAGTCTGCTAGAAACAGACAAGTCAGAGATAAGATTGTATTAAATTGTATTAAATTGTTAGCTTAAAATGAAAAAAGTATGCCAAACCAAAACATGACAAAAATACATTGAAGTTTCTGGTTGTACTGTAACAAAATGTGAAAATGTTTAAGGATTAATAAACGCCCTGTCGTACTGTAGATCTGGTAAACGTAGACGGCTGGGAAGGCAGATCTGTGTCATTTACTGCAATATCAGCGCCATGTTCCATGTTTACTCCTGCTGGTAATATAGGTTGCATTTCCCACAGCATGGCCCTGTTTGTGTAGCTCAGCAATCAGTGGGTGAGTGTGAAAATCAGCACCAAGTAATGGAATTGTTTTCAATTAGTCTTAATCAAACCGGAGATGGAGGAGACTCCGTTGGTTGAATTTTGTCTAATTTACCGTCACCAACCAGGGAATCGGAGTTGTGTTTAGACATCCGAATCACTCATTAGGCTCCAACCTCAGAGGTCAGATATGGTAATTCTCTTTATAAGTGTATAAAATGACATGTTGATTAAAAAAAGGGATTAGTTTCACTTCAGTTAAACTTCTCTGAACTTTACTTAGACCCTCCCCAACTGAACGAGACATGACTCCAAGCAATCACCTTTGCCCTCACAATCACTGGTTTACCTCCACGTGTGCCACCATATCTGATTTTGTTCATTTCTACTCTTTTTTCAAACATTAATATATTTTTACTTTTTCTTTCCTTTTCATTCCATCCCCTCCCCACCTCCTCCACCACTGCTTAAATCCTACCACCACCCCTCTCGGCAGAAGAACCTATCACTCCTACACTTACTACCTGTAAGTAACCACTTTGTGTAATGTTAGTGCCATGCTTCTCACCCACACGCTGTTTCCCTCATGCATGCAAAGAGCCATGTCATCCACCTCCTGCCCAGAGCTATTACAGAGGCCCAGCTGTAATCTCTGCTGGAAGGATGGGATACGCCACTCCAATGCATCTCCACGCTATGAGCACATCATACTGTATGTCACATTGGCACGACTTCTGACGAAAAGCAGGCGCCGCTACGCCCCCGCGATTACAAACCTGACGCTGGAATGCTGCTACTGACATAATTTCTGTTGCACTTTACAGAAATTTGTTTAAGAAGGGATGAAGCTCAACTTGCTGCCTTAATGATTGTCCAACTGCCAAACTTATCTTATGAAACGAGGATGAAAAAAAAAAAAAAAAAATCAGTGCAGCTACTGATGCATTTTTACTGAGTGTGAATTTTTCATTCGCCTCCAGTGGTTTCATCTCTGTTGACTTGTCAAAATTGCAGTTTTTGAGGTGCCCATCACAGCGCTTTTATACTTCAGTTCTGAGCAGGACTTCACTGAGTTTGTCCAAATATTTTCCCAACCTACTAATTTGCGATAAATAAATCTGTGTGGAGCTAACCGCATTTATTACCCCAGAAATTTAAGCATGAGCAAATATTTTCACCATATTGATTAAACTCAATCTGCATGCAATCTTTTTTTTTTTTTCTTTACCCCCAACATCCTTTTTTGCTTCTGTTCAACGCATGTTTTTTTTGGCATTTGATGCACATCCGTGCCATTGACTCTCTATGGTTACGGTGGAGTTGTGTCTTTAGCCGGCAGGATGTGATCACAGATTAGCTGCTTTTCTACTTCCATGCCTCTAATATCATAAAACAATAGCCCCAACCGATCTTGCTTCTTCTGAAAAATACAGATGATTTGACATCACACCATTTAATGGTAAAGAAGCTTATTCTGCGGCTCTGCCTTCCCCGCCGTAGCTCGTCGGCTCCCCTCTGCACGGCCTTTGTGATGGATGCCGACTAATCTGTCTTGAGATGGGCTGTGATCAGAGAAAAGAATGGAGGCTGACTCACATCAAAGAACATCTCAGAATACACCTGGAGATAATACTACTCTGAATACTTGGCGTGTCACTCATGTTAGATCACAGCTGTTTTGAACACAAAGCCCCGATGACTTAGCGGAGTGGCGTCTTCAAAGCCACGAGCGAGCACAATGGCCATAACTGTGCAGGGAGAGATTGTTTGGCTGCCAAACAGCCAAAAAAGGAAGCATAGCATTGTTTGCTGTTTTATTATTGGATACAGATGTCCTTACTTCATGCAATTTATTGAGGAGAGCATAGGTTTATGGTTTTAAGGTGAACAACAAATGCCACTTAGCGTGAAAAGAGGAATAAGAGGGATCGGGCCTCTTTAGGCTACTGGTATTATTATATTAAGTGCTGTTCTGTTAATTTAGGAAAACATCTTCTGAAATTGAAGCATTTCTGGTTACAGTGTGGGATTTTCTCGTTCCTTCAAGATGTTTTTCAGCAGGCGTCCGCATAGCGTTTTACTTGGCACAGGACAGTTGGATGATAAAATAGAATTCACACAAAAAATTTAAAACCTACAGCTCTGGAAAAAAAAACAAGAGACCCCTTAAAATTCAGTTTTTCTGATTTTACTTTTTATAGGTATATGTTTGTGTAAAATGAACGTTGTTCTTTTATTTTATGAACTTCTGACAGCATGTCTCTGAAATTCCAAGCAAAAAAGTAACATTTATTTGCAGAAAATGAGAAATGGTCAAAATAACGAAAAAGATGCAGCTCTTTCAGACCTCAAATAACGCAAAGAAAACAAGTTCATACTCATTTAGAAACAACAATACTAATGTTTTAACTCAGGAAGAGATCAGAGATCAATATTTGATGGAAGAACCATGAAGTTTTCAGTGGGGTTCAGTGCAGTGGGCTCTTATTTTTTCCAGAGCTGTGCATGTGAAATGTGCTCAAAAAAGCAACATTTGTTTGCAACATTACTCTATTTTAATTATGATGTGAAGCAAAGAGAATGTTGCTGTGGTCTTCAAGAGAGTTCATTGGATAGAATATAAACCTTCATTTACAACAGGCTCATGTTGCTCAGGTAGAAGCTGCAGTCTCCTCTCCAACACTTACAGCACACTAACTCATTTTAAAACAGCATTACTTTAATAAGTGTAGTGGTTGGGGCTTCTTTGTCAATCAATCAGCTTAACGTTGTTTCGCAGAGCACTTTATTCCCATAAGTGTTACATGAAGTGCTTTACAGAGGTTAACCTCTTGTGGCAAATCTTATAAAACTGCTTACAACGTTAACGCAGCCATGTTGCTTGTTCATGCATGTTCTACACAAACCAGGGAGTGTAGTGGAAACACTCTAACATTAAAGGGTTCAGGGTGTGAATCAAACAGTAAAATAAGCTCAGTTAATTATTCAAAGTAGTTTAAAAAGTTTCTATCTAAAAAAAGCCAGCTGATCGGATGAGATAGTATATTGAATATTTTACTGTGCGAACTTTATCTGATATTTTGACTGACTTTTCTTTGAGTTAATATCCAAAAAAAGTATTATTTGGTATTTTAGGAAAGTGTAGATAATTAGAGATGTGAAAACTTGCTTTATACAGTATATACAAATATGTTGTTTGTAGTAAGATATAACAGCGCTGAACAATTTCCATTTAACTGAACTTAAATATTTTGGGTCTACTTTGTGTGTTTTCAGACCTTGGCATAATAGTTTTACCTCTACCAACTTGTGCTTGTATCAAGCGTTTTCAAAATGTTTATTCAAGTTGCTTTGGAAAGCAAGTTATAACATAAGAAATCCTTGAGGTTTGTAAAGCTACAATCCTTCTTTTGCAAACAGCACCTTCAACTTTGTCTTTATTTTATAACTGATATTGTGAAATCCAACAATCAAAAGTATTTAAAATTGGAACAAAAAAAAAAAAACATTTTGAAAAATGCAGTGGTGAACTGATCAGCAACAAGAAATTTAAAGGCCGTTGCAAATGTATTTACGTCTTTCAAGATCTGAATATGTTAAAGTGATGGCCAGAACTACAACATAAAAAGCTGTTTTATTGCATTCATGTAGATCAGGAAAGTCCAGATACACAATGTATACAATAAATATTGCATTTAAGTCTTCATTCAATCAGCCAATCAAAATTTAGCAAACATGTGACACAAACCCAAAGTTTGTGCTGCTTCATTAATTGCAGACCATCTTTTGGACTTTCTCCTGAGTCTCACCCGCAGCTCTGATGGGAACTGTGTTGCCAGTCATAAACTGACAACACGTGTATGATTGATGAAACCTATTAATGTTCCGACGCATTCATCAAAGTCGTTTAAAGCCACGAGAACATCCTACGGACGGCCAAAAAATATGCACTTTGGGTTTACCGCCAGAGGTGACTGTGAGGGCCCGCGCCCATCACAACATCAGTCAGAGCGCTCATTAGGAATGCGGTTGCATGTTCGATCAAATATATGACTGCCTTTTAATCAGGTGGCTGCACCGGCTGCTTTGCATGCTGCTGCTGGGGGACAAGAAAGATCAATTGGCACAGGGCAGGAGTTGTGATTGGGTCTTTATTCCCATGAGAACTGGATTCGTCCATCAAGCAGCAGTGAAGTTCAGTTAAAACACACTTAATGTGCCACTCTCTCAATCGGCTGTCTGTATTTTCTGGTTGTTCCTAAACTTTAGTGTATGTGATGTGGTTATAGAGTCCTTAAATGTAGCGTCGAATGCATGTTTGTTTGCCCTTTGAGATACAGAATATGTAAATATTACGTAGAGATGTAATAACTACAACTGAAGAAAAGTGTTACTAAAAGGGTAAATGAACAACCAACATTTTTAAATTTCTCATGAAATAATTTGACTCGACTGGCCACTCCAAGGAAAGTTCCCCACTCTTCCATGTTTCTGGATAATGACTGTTACTCTGGTTAAATGGAGCCACAAAGTATTACAAACTCTGACTCTTGCACTGAAAGTTAAGTAATTTCTACTGGAAACAGAGACCATGTATCTGCTATCAAGTTGACTCCTGCCTATTTGCGGTTTAGTATTTACAGATTCATATACTGACTTCGGAATGTAACTCCAAATTCTGCACGTCTAAAATATTTTCAAGACAGTGCTGAAGTACAGACACAATGCTACTGCACCTGCTATTGGCTGACATTTGCAAAGCAGCCAATCCAGGAGAGCCATTCATTTTCCTTGCTGCTGATTGGCTGTAAAAGCAGAGATAAGGAAGACTGCAAATACTAACTTCTGCAGAAGTGGTAACACAATTTATACTATCTATATTAATGCATATCAAGATATATTTGGTGTTATAACTATTAAAATAGGCAGTTATCACTGCTTTTAGCTATTTTTGGGGCAGTTTTGGACCATAAGCCCTGTGAATATCAATGGTGCACTGTATCAACTTATTTAAAACATGTTATTTAAAATAAATTGTCAGTTTATACATACCAGGTGCTGACGATGTTTTGAAAATGAAATCATGTGTGTAAAAACTAAAAAAAAAGATGCCTTCCTCTACCTAAAATAAGGCTTTATTTTGAAAGTGAAGAGTCTGCAATTTCACCTACATATTCCGACATTATCACCATCTTTCCATATGTCAGTTTTAATAATCACTCCCATTGCACTGGGTGACAGGAAGAGGGTTGCACTAAATGTAACAATGTTTAAGACAAAGTGCTCGAGGCAAACACCTTCATTAAACTTTACTAGTTGAACATGTGGCGAGAATTGTATTAATTGGTACAAGCCTCCAAGAGTTTTGTACCTACAAGCTCTGCATCTTGATGAGGAAGAAGAAAAGAGAAAACACCTCGAGCAGGCCAAGAGGGTGCTGAGCAGGAATTGATCTGGTTAAAAAAAAACAAAAAAAAAACAGCATTATTAAACATAAGCTGTACTATATCGTTGAGGGAGGCTGACCTACAGGGAATGCTGCTTTTACAGTGCAGTGAAAATGTATTTGCCCTTTTACTGATGTCTTTCTTATCAGTAGCTGCTTTTTTTGTTGGATTTGATTATTTTTGTCTTTGGGGAATTGTCTTTTATTCAGCGCATAATGGGATTTTCAGCCTTAAACAACCCATTTAGGGTCATGCTAAAGCACCTTAATCAGATTTAATTTCAGACTTTGACTGGACCACTCCAAATCCTTCTGCTACATAACTCAGTTGCACTTGAGCTTTGAATCGCAAAGGGAAGCTCCAACATTCTCCTTATGGATTTTCTATTAGAAACCAAAATTCATGGGTCCATCAATTATGGCTGGATGTCCAGGCCCGGAAGCAGAGAAGCAGGCCAGAACCATCAAACCATCAACACCAATTCTCTGCTGGTTTTACACAAAGGCAGGCACCTTCTAGAAAAGTTCCACTTTTACTTCAGCGGTCCACAAAATATTTTTTGGGACCCTGATGTTTTCTACATGTGAGGCCAGCATCATGTTTTATCTTGAAACTCTACCATGAATGCTATTTTTTCCCAGTTTTTCATCAGTGAAAAGTAAACACTGGCTTAAGCTAGCACCTCTTGGCAGACCTCACTGTGGAAGAGAAGCATCTTCAGATCCAGCCCAGTAGAAGACAAACTTTAAATAGTCATGGTTATTTTTATTTAAATTTGATTGTCCCAGAATCATCACTCACCGTAACTTTAGGTACACAAAAATAAAAAATATATATGCATACATATATGGTCTCTGGCATGGGCTTGTTCAAGTTGGCTAAATATGCGCAGTTCATTTTTTCTGGCATATTTTTTCCCTCATGTAGCACCAAGGAGGGAAGGCGCAATCCATACCTTTAAAATCCCTGCTTTAAATAATCTTCTGATTTTATTTTACTGGTTTTATTACCTCCTAAATGAGTTGTTGATGCACTCTGAGTAATTTTGGTAGCCAACCTATCATGGAAAGGTTCACCACCGTTTCACCTTTTCTTGATTTATGGATAATTACTCTCAGTGTAAATCTCTGGAGTCCCAAAGTCCTTGAAATGACTTTCCAGGTAGATAAATGTCAAAACCTCTCTCATTTGTTCTTCAGGGTTGTTTTTTTTTATCTGCTAACCTACTTCACGCTGTCAGATTGGTTATATTGGATTGATTCAGGGAACTCAGCTTTACAATAAAAGGTGATTATTGAACATTAATTTATGACTTGAAGTGAGGATGTCTTCTTCAGGTACAGAGCCAGGTTGTTGTTTTGAAGACCATTTCTCTGTTAAAACGGCTTCAGAGTATCCAGGCAAACAGGTGGGATGATTACATGGCATAGCTTAAACATGGTTGGAGGGAGGTTTGAAATAAAGCTCAGTACACACAGCCACTGAAATCCCCCCACTGAGTTAATCAAAGATGCTTCTGTTGCTCCTCCCTGCTGGACGTCAGTCAAATAAAACCAACCTGCGCCTCTGATGTTTAACCAGATCGTTTAATGAAGCCTTCTTTGTTACAATGTCACAAGGTTTAGGCCATTCTGACGCTGAAATGAGCCCCACCATGCTGAGCTTACGGTTTTGAAGCTCCTCTGTTAGAAGTTGCAGCCGCGTTAAACTCCAAATGAACAGACATCCTGGCATTCTGACAGGAAATCTGCTTGCGTTTTGTTTTGTTTTTTTTGTTTTTTTGGTGAACTCATCGAGGTCCTAGTCCAGTTCGTTTGGATTCTAGATATGCCATCTATGTCAAGTGCTGAACTGCACACATCTTCTAACGAGGATTGCCTAATAATAGTTACCTGAACTGTTGGCTCACTCTTTGCTTCTGCAAACATTTCTGCCGTCTCATTTTCCAAATGAAAATGCATGTCATTCAATTGGAAAATATCTTGTTTTATTGTTCAGCAGTTGCTACTTTAAATTTCTTGTTAAGATCTCTTTGCAATAACCAACCGCAGATATTATAAATGGGCACATTTATCAACTTAAAACAAACAATCCACTGTAAACCTCCTCTCATTCTCTCTCTCTTTGCATATCAGACTCAGTATTATGGTCTTCTATCGTTAATTTTTCTTCCCTTCCACAAATGAGGAAAGAATAGCATGCCAATTAATCTTCATCTAACACCCACAGTGCCTTGCAAACATCCTAGTATTACTGGCGCTTTCCTCATTTTTGGCACTGGTGCCTGTGCAGCCTCATTTATCTTCAGTGTTCTCGCTTCAGCTGTCACACAGGCCAGGAAAAGAGGAAATCCAAGTCTTTGTGGGAATAAGAACAGTGATACAGTTTTAAAACCAGCCTCACAATAGTTCTTAATCGTCTCCTCCATGAGTGCGCACAGTGCTGAATCAGTCTCTATCGCCCGGGGTACATGGAGCTACCCTCTCCCCTCCTCACTCCTTACTACGTTATGGAGATATAATGGAAAAAAGAGCAACAAGATTGCCATTTTGTTCCCGGCTCTAATTGCAGATTAAAGACAAAAAGTGAGTCCAGCTTGGGAAAATGTAACTACTTTGTCACCCGGCTTTCTGAAGAATGGATCCGCTATTAGCTTCACGTCGTGGCCTTCAGAGCAAATGGCTGTTTGAAGGCAGCGGGAGTCTTTTGCCATATGGCATGAGACACTGACAAAATTGAATAAACAGAGGAGATTTGCGAAAACAAAGCAGCAGGAGAGCATCATTAGACAGCAGTTGTCCGCCAGAGAGGCTTCAATTCAGATAGGGAAAGGGGGTCACGCAGAGAGTAACAGAGTGCGAGAATCAGTGTGAGGGTTGCCATAGTTAATTTTTACACTGCTCGCTCCCTTCCAGCTACAGAGTAGCGGCAGACATCAGATATGGCTATTACTTCAGTTCTCATGCTGTTTGCTCCACTTCTTTACTGCATCGTGCATAAAACTATATGAAGATTGTCTCATCGGGTGGCACGGTAAGGCAGCGTTTATTGCCAAAATACCGTAACAATAATGTCAAAGGCTGGGGTCAGCTTCCGGAGGCTTTTAAGCAGGGCTAACGGATAGCAAATTTAGTCTTCACACTGCAAAAACGCAAAATCTTACCAAGTAGTTGTTGTCTGCAAAACTAACTTACAAGTAACTTAAGGATCTTAAGGATTTACTTACGTAAAGCCCCTATAACTTGCTGGAAGGTTACTTTTAAGTTAGTTTTGTCTTACTTCAAGTGTATAAAAATGTTTGCCCTAGAAACTAAACAAAAAATACTTGATAAGATTTGAAGTGTAAGTTGAAGAATTGGCTGGTTTAGTGAACATCTTTATTGACCAAAAGCCATCTTAAATGAAATCTGATCGTAAAAATGTTTTTAACACTTCTGCTGGCATATCTAGTCAAACATTAAACACATTTAGTCAAACATCAAGCCCAATCAGTCTGCTTCTATTTTGTAAAGTATGTATATCGGGACGAAGGGTGTAAATGTACAGCCTGCTTCTTCTGTGTTAGGAGAGAGAAATGTACCTTTGCCATTAAAACCAATGAAAAAAATGATTAGTTGAATTAATCAGAAAGTTGGTCAGTCTGCCCTGCTGTTGGAGCCATCCCAGGACATCAGCATGCTGAGTGAATCTTCATCAGTGTAGACAGAAAATATGCAAATCCTGGCACAATATTGAGTAATTACGTAATGTTATTGTCATTGCCCCAACTTTTAAGTCGAACGTGTTAGCTAGCATGCTGGTGTGTAGCATCTTAATTGACCAGTTAAATTTGTATCTTTTAAGTTGGGCTCCAAAAACATTAAAACATCACATACCTGTTAGGACGTATAGGCCCCATAATCTTAAGCACATGGTTTAAATTGGACCAGAGTCAGTTTTTCAGTTTTTAAGGAGAGAATGAACTCACAGTGAGGTCAGATTATGTACAAAAAAAGCAAACATTTTTGTGCCTCGTGGTTTGCAGCCTGAGAAATCAATAAAAGGCATCTCTGTACAAGAATATTATGATGCCCAAAGGAAATCAATAGAAGTTATTGTTTAACAGCCTGAAGTAAAAAAAAAATCATAGGAGGTTGTGACCCCTGTTGTTCAGTAATCTGAACAAAAACATTGGTCTCTAAAGACCAATGAACATTTCTTATGCAGGATAGATCACGCAAAGGACACGACTCTGCTTTGTTTCGTGATGCAAATAAAAAACATTTTTCAATAGCTTTTACATATTATGAATTAATCGTATTTGTGTGCACCTTCGTATGGATTTGTCTGAACACAAAGCTTTAATGTTGGTTGAACTGGGACCTGCTTTCTTGCTAAAACACATCAACTTGAAGTGGGTCAGTATAAGCAGGTTGACTGTTTCAGTTCAGTGTTCACAGCTCTAATACGTCTGCCCCAAAATAATATAAGCTAATTTTAAATCATCAGGGCCACTGATATATTTGGGTTATAGTGTCAAACCTTCCTCAGGATTTATACTTTCCTCAGCTTGGATAAGCCAAATAAAAACTAATGTGGCTCAACCCAGGGCAGATTATCCCAGCCATCTCATTACATTGATTAGTCGTTGCTACCGGCCTCATATCAGATCAATTTGAGGGTTTTGGGGGCGGGGGGGTCATTATGTCCACTTAGGTCTGATTGTGTGCTTTTTGTTTGTTTCCCCTTCCACAAAGGAAATTGGCGAAGAAGCGAAAGGAGACACTGAACAGCACCCGCCAAGAGATGACAGTTATGGTCAACTCCATGGACAAGAACTACACAGAGCAGGGCACCAACTGCGACGAGGCGCTGTCCTTCATGGACACGCACAACCACACCCTGAACACCCGCAGTGAATGCGCGCTCACGCTCAACGGCCGGAGTGAGTGCACCCTCACCCTGAACGGCCGAGGTAAGACGGCTCCGTGTAGGAGCTCTGGTTTATCACCTGTTTTTGTAAAGTCACTAAGGTAGACGTCAAGGTTCTTGATATCAAATCTGAACTGAATCATCAGCAACTGGTATAAAAGTGAAGATAAGACTAAAGAACAGTTGTGAATTCCCCAACAACAAGAAAATAAAAATAAATATCAAAACTCTAACTTTTTTTCTTAAGTTTTGTTTTCATTCTTCAATGCAGCTGTAAAAAGTACATCCCTCAATTTTGTTTTAAACAAAGAGCTGCTATTTCTGATTTTGCTTAATCCAACACAAATTTCTCTAATTCTGTTCAAATAATCTGACTTTTCAAAAACCACTTGTGGAAGTGAAATGGATGAATTTCTGTGAGTCATTTAGAAGAATCTAAATTAAATTTGACAAAACAACTTTCATTTTAAAACAATAGTTTGATTTGTGTTATTACTTTAATCACAGCTTCATTTCTCGCATTGTTTTTTAAATTCCTTCTTTTCTCAGATCAGATTTGTTGAATTAATTCTGCAATGCTTTAAATTTTCTTCTAGAATTACCATTGCTTGTTTAATGGTGAAAACTCTTTAGAAAATCCTTGTTCACAGTCTGCTTGGAGTCTGGTAGTTAAATCAATAATTAAGCCATTATCAAATCCCAAACCAGACCTCAGAGCTTATCAGTAAACATTAGACAAGCCAGAAGTCTGTCTTTAGGTCATAAACTCAGCGCCGCGCTGTGTCCAATCCACCTGCCAACCAAAGTAAACGCACTACGTTTGCTTTCTTGCTGCAAACCTATCAGTTTTCTTCAGGTTATGTTGTTGATAGACAGCTGAGCTAAATCGTTCACCCGGAGCTTGACCTGCTATAATCCCAGCCCCAAAACCATCAGATTAAAAACCACAACCACAGCCTCTGTTTCTGCTCATCTCTGGGGGATGAGCCCCAAAGATGCTCTGACCTTGATTAACTGTCTGTTAGGGTACTTGTTCAAATCTGGCCCTTCTGTCTGCCAGCGTAAATGATTTAACTGCTTCATTTTGCACTCTGCCTGTCATTGTGAAGTCTTCTCACTCTCTGTGACCTTACATTACTGTCAGGAGTGTCATTTAGGCTCAAAACATTACACATGACAGATTATATTCCTGAACATACTGTCCTCAAAATCCAAACCGTGCTACGCTCAGCGGTTGTTGATGTTGGATGAGACGACGATGGCTATCCAGAGAGAAACTGACAGCAGCCTAATTGCTTAAATAAATATTACATGTAAGCCCACATAAGCACTGTGGTTATTTTCTGTATGAAGACAGCATGCACAAGTCATGTATTAGTCGTCTTAGATACTTAAGAGCTTTATTTTAAATTTGCTGTGAAGGACATTTTCTAACTATCATCTGAGGAAATAGATTTTGAATTTCAGGTTGCATGAAATTAGGACTGTTAATGAGGCACTGAACTCATCTTTTTTTTTTCAGGGAAAATATAAGTCAACATTAAGATTCAGTGGTTTTTAAAATCAATAATTTGATGCACAGGTTTGAATTATTATCTTCTGTTATTCCCTCAGAGTGAAAATTATTGGCTTATTTGATTGTTTTCATTGAACCAATGCAACTGAAAGCATCATCTGAAAAACACATGTGAGGAATGATTTTCAATAGTGAGGTAAAACATTATTGGCATTCCAGCAATTACACTTTTTTCACAGG